>NC_092163.1:47371918-47686085 GCF_045791955.1 Oncorhynchus clarkii lewisi | reverse complement strand
GTTCCAGTCATTTATCAGATACAGAACACACATTTTTGCTCATGCCATTTTTTTACATTTTTTATACCTGGATAATTTGGGGCAATCTGGTTGTGGCCCCATTCCTCTAACTCTTACACTTCAATGGCTGTTGCAAACTAAGCTCCAGACAAAACATTCACCATCAAACACCTCCATGAATCTAACCTCGTTGTCAGGCTCAATTGCTAAGGAAAGCCAGATGGTGGATGAGATTACTCAAGTTTTTATGGAAAGGAGTAGCTGTGCTGCTTGCATGACACCACGTATTCACATCACACAAAAACAATTCCCAGTGAAGACTGGACCATGTCAAAACCACACAAAGCCTCCTCTCTGCCCCCAGAGTGTCTATGCTGTCTGCACCTTGTAAGGCTGATGACAGTGATTTAGAAGAGGTATGTGTTAGAGTGGACCTTAATGATGGCTGACAACTGCACAATCCCAGCCAGACCCATTATACCTGTGCCACCCCATAAATCCACTGGCACCATTGGTCTTCTATTACAGCATGGCACATGACAATAAGGCAGACTGGCATGCCACTTCCCATCCCCACGAGCATTGTTTTCACACCTCTGTCTTGTCCTGAGGCTGTATTTATTGTAGCTAGGGATTTTAACAAGGCTAATCTGAAAACAAGAATCCCTACATTTTATCAGCATATCGAATGCGTGACCCGGGCTGGCAAAATTCTGGATCATTGTTACTCTAACTTCAGCAACGCATACAAAGCCCTCCCTCTCCCTCCTTTCGGGAAATCTGACCACAACTACATTTTGTTGCTCCCAGCCTATTGACAGAAACTAAAACAGGAAACGCCCGTGCTCAGGTCTGCTGGTCCGACCAATCTGATTCCACGCTTCTAGATTGCTTTGATCACGTGGACTGGGATATGTTCCGGATCGCATCGGACAACAACATTGATGTATGTGCTGATTCGGTGAGCGAGTTTATGAGCAAGTGCATCGGTGATGTTGTACCCATGGTGACTATTAAAATCTTCCCCAACCAGAAACCGTGGATTGATGGCAGCATTCGCGCAAAACTGAAAGCGCGAACCACTGCTTTTAATCATGGCAAGGCAACCCGGAAACATGGCTAAAGGGGGCGGCAGGGTAGTGGTTAGAGCGTTGGACTAGTTAACTGGAAGGTTGCAAGTTCAAACCCCTGAGCTGACAAGGCACAAATCTGTCGTTCTGCCCCTGAACAAGGCAGTTAACCCGATGTCCCTAGGCCGTCATTGAAAATAAGAATTTGTTCTTAACTGACTTACCTAGTTAAATAAAGGTTAAAAAAAATAAAAACAGTGTAGCAAGGCAATCAAACAAGCTAACTCAACGGCTCAGACATGAGACGTATGTGGCAGGGTCTACAAACAATCACGGACTAGCCACGTTGAGGACACCGATGTCATGCTCCCAGACAAACTAAACAACTTCATTGCTCGCTTTGAGGACATTACAGTGCCACTGACACGGCCCGCTAACAAACCCTCTCCTTCACCGCAGCCAATGTGAGTAAAACATTTAAATGTTAACCCTCACAAGGCTGCGGGCCAAGACGGCACCTCTAGCCGCCCCCAGGTGGTGAGGGTAGGAAACAACATCTCCACCCCGCTGATCCCCAACACTGGGGTCCCATAAGGGTGCATTCTCAGCCCGCTCCTGTACTCCCTGTTCACCTATGACTGCGTGGCCATGCACACCTCCAACTCAATCATCAAGTTTGCAGACGACACTACAGTGGTAGGCTTGATTACTCGACGTCAACAAAACAAAGGAGATGATCGTGGACTTCAGGAAACAGCAGAGGGACAGCAGTGGAGAAGGTGGAAAGTTTTAACTTCCTCGGTGTACACATCACGGGCAACACTGGGGTCCCACAAGGGTGCATTCTCAGCCCGCTCCTGTACTCCCTGTTCACCTATGACTGCGTGGCCATGCACACCTCCAACTCAATCATCAAGTTTGCAGACGACACTATAGTGGTAGGCTTGATTACTCGACGTCAACAAAACAAAGGAGATGATCGTGGACTTCAGGAAACAGCAGAGGGACAGCAGTGGAGAAGGTGGAAAGTTTTAACTTCCTCAGTGTACACATCACGGGCAAACTGAAATGGTCCACCCACACAGACAGCATGGTGAAGAAGGCGCAACAGCAACAGCGCCTCTTCAAACTCAGAAGGCTGAAGAAATGTTGCTTGTCACCAAAAACACTCACAAACTTTTACAGATGCACAATCGAGAGCATCCTGTCGGGCTGTATTACCACCTGGTACTGCAACTGCTCCGCCCACAACCGTAAGGCTCTCCAGAGGGTAGTGAGGTCTGCACAACGCATCACTGGGGGCAAACTATCTGCCCTCCAGGACACCTATACCCCCCGATGTTACAGGTAGGCCAAAAAGATCATCAAGGACAACAACCACACGAGCCACTGCCTGTTCACCCTGTTATCATCCAGAAGGCGAGGTCAGTACAGGTGCATCAAAGCTGGGACCGAGAGACTGAAAAACAGCTTCTATCTCAAGGCCATCACTGTTAAACAGCCATCACTAACATTGAGTGGCTGCTGCCAACATACTGACTCAAATCTCTAGCCACTTTAATAATAAAAAATTGGATGTAATAAATGTATCACTAGTCACTTTAAACAATGCAACTTGATATAATGCTAACATACCCTCATTTCATATGTATATACTGTACTCTATACCATCGACTGCATCTTGCCTATGCCGTTCAGCCATCGCTCATCCATATATTTATATGTACATATTCTCATTCATTCCTTTACACTTGTGTGTGTATAAGGTAGTTGTTGTGAAATTGTTAGATTGCTTGTTAGATATTACTGCACGGATGGAACTAGAAGCACAAGCGTTTTGCTACACTCGCATTAACAACTGCCAACCATGTCTATGTGACCAATATAATTTGATTAGATTTGATTAGGCTATTGTGCAACTGCTTGATGTTTTCTTAAGTAAATAGATGTGGGAGTCAGCTACCACTACTCAAACTACCCTGCGGCGCTTGGCTGAGGGAACCTGCTGCCAACACCAGCTGCACTATCCAGAAAATGGCTTCTCTTTGTCTTTATCTTCCACACCCTCTCGCTGCCCTGGACTGTGAAAGGACAGAGAACAGCTGTTGTACTATCAGACCCAGTGTGTGCCAGCTCTGACAAACCCTTGTGTTTACATAATAATCACAATATCGCTATAACTACCACACATACACAAGGGGAAGAGAAGCAAGAAGATGCATTTCAGGTACCAAGCCTAGATACATTGTGTGAGTTTCGATGTTGTTTCAACCATTGTGGGGTCGAAGGCAAATAAATGAAATATGTTTATGTCACGTTTATGTCACGTGACCATAATTCCTATGTTTTGTCTTTGTTTTAGTATGGTCAGGGCTTGAGTTGGGGTGGGCAGTCTATGTTCTTTTTTCTATGATTTGGTATTTCTCTCTTTGGCCTGGTATGCTTCTCAATCAGAGGCAGCTGTCAATCGTTGTCCCTGATTGAGAACCATACTTAGGCAGCCTGTTTTCACCCTTGAGTTGTGGGTGATTATTTTCTGTTGTGTGTCTTCACCAGACAGGACTGTTTCGTTGTCGTTTCGTTTCGTTCTTTCACGTTGTTGTTTTGTATTTCAGTGTTCAGTTTGATTCATGAAATATTTACATCATGAACACATACCACGCTGCGCTTTGGTCCTCCTCATCTTCCAACAACGGCCGTTACAGTTTGTTTGGTTCCTGAGAAAGCAAACCTTCTTATTCAATAATTTTCAAGTCCTGGTTAATAATATGATGGATGGACATCCACACAGAACCCCCAGAAACATCAAACAGATACAGTTCTGCAGCATGTGGCTGCGTTCGTTCAAAGGATGAGTCTTTCAAAAATCACAACCCCAAGACCTCTGGAGGTTATTAAGATATAGGTGAATATTTCTGATGGTACGATTTCATCAGTGACTGGATGATGTTACGTGTAAAGGAAGGGAGAGGGCTATAGACGGGTTTGCTGACAATGTCAATGTTTCAATGGGGCAGAAGTTCCTGCGTTGTTGTGATTCTGGATAAGTGGCAACAATGACAAGAAGCTGCCATGTGGGGAATCGTAGATGGCTCATTTCAGCTAGTTCTAGCTTGTTCTTGATACCATGTCTTGTTTTGAGGTGTTTTGACTTGTCACTTCTATGCTAATATGGCAAAACATTTGCTAGCTAGCAAACCAACAACTGTAATAATGTTTTTGAGAGACAACAATTGCTCATTGTGCAAATGTTTTTATGGTTTCAATAAACATTGGAGACTAAATATAGTATATGTTTTCAATCTATTCTAAGCCAACCCCGTCTGTTTTTTCCCCATAGTTGCGCACAAGTCGGTTTTGTTGCTAAACAACCAACCCGTCTATAGCTTTAATGATCAGAAAATAGGAAGCAAAGACTAAGATAGAAACCACTGAGGTTTCCCTACAAACATCTGTGGAATGTTATCATGATTAGGTTGCTGAAATTGTACTTACTGTACATGCACACAGCACATACTCAAGAAGAATGAGTTCAAGTTCAAGTTCAGACTCTTTTTCTTGGAAAGCCTGCAGGCGGACCAAACTAATACATTGTGAATGAATCTCTTTGTTAAGCTGCAGAACTGATTTCTGAAATGCCAACCTGAGTACGTCCTTGAAAGGTGTGTGAGGTTTTGAACATTATTGTAGCATGCCCTCATAATGTTGACAAGTTGGAGGAGGATGTAAAGCTACACAAAAAAAAGATATCAAAAGCTGTCAATTCAGAATGATAAACTAACTAAGACTACGATTTTTGCTTTTCCACTTATTGTATATCAGCAGCACGTTAATGGTATTCTCACACTCTGGCTTCAAACCAGTGCACTGCATTTCTGTCCCTGAGACAGTTCTGTGGTTTGGTCATTAGTATCCATTGGCACCTTGTTGCATGCTGAGGAATGTACAGCTGTGCAGTGAAACTATGGTGTGTACTTCACTTCAGCATTTCTCCAGTGTCTCTTTAAGCCCTCAGGACCCCAGGACTGTGTAAAAATCAATGCAGGAAAACATTGACCATGACCGTACAAACATACATGTATATATGTAATGCATATACTGTATTTTATACCATCTACTGCATCTTGCCTATGCCACTCTGTCATTGCTCATCCATATATTTATATGTATATATTCTTATTCCATCCCTTTACTTAGATCTGTGTGTAGTAGGTAGTTGTTGTGGAATTGTTAGATTACATGTTAGATATTGCTGCACTGTCAGAACTAGAAGCACAACCATTTCGCTACACTGGCAATAACATCTGCTAACCATGTGTATGTGACCAATACAATTTGATTTGACAAATGTATCAAACCTTAACACAAAATATAAGCAGTTATGATGGCTGATGGAAAACGTACTACCCTTGCAGAGGTCAAATGATTAGACTTGAATACGGTCTTGCTTGCACAGCCACTTGAAAGGAGCACTTTAATGTGGTCTAAAAAGGCCATATTATATTATCCCATATAGGCTACTTCTCTTCAAGACATATAACATTGAGCCAAAATAACATTTAGGGTGACTTCGTAATAAGTGGGCACCTTTTGCATTTTTGTCTTCTGTAACCTCTTTCGACATCTATTCAACATACAGTGCATTCGGAACGTATTCAGACCCTTTGACTTTTTACACATTTTCACCTAAAAATAAATTCCTTACGAATCTACACACAATACTCCATAATGACAAATCAAAAACAGGTTTTTAGACATTTTTGCAAATGTATTAAAAATAAAAACCTGAAATCACCTTTACCTTTACCTTTACATAAGTATTCAGACCCTTTACTCAGTACTTTGTTGAAGCACCTTTGGCAGCGATTACAGCCTTTTTGGGTATGATGCTACAAGCTTGTCACATCTGTATTTGGGGAGTTTTTCCCATTCTTCTCTGCAGATCCTCTCAAGCTCTGTCAGGTTAGATGGGGAATGTTGCTGCACAGCTATTTTCAGGTCTCTCCAGAGATGTTCGAACGGGTTCAAGTCCGGGCTCTGGCTGGGTCACTCTGTTACGGTGCGTGAATGAGGACCCAAAAGCGAATCAACTTAAACAGAGCTTCTTTAATTACCAAACATAGGTAGGCTCAGATGGACCGGCAGATTCCGACAGGACAGGACAAGGTTACAGCAAACATGACGGCAGTCTGGTTCAGGCATGAATGACACAAACAAACAAGAATCCGACAAGGACAGGAGCAGAAACAGAGAGAGATATAGGGACCTAATCAGAGGGAAAAAGGGAACAGGTGGGGAACGGGGTGAATGGGTAGTTAGAGGAGACAAGGGACAGCTGGGGGAAAGCGGGGGAGAAAAGGTAACCTAACACGACCAGCAGAGGGAGACAGGGTGAAGGGAAAGGACAGAGACAAGACAACATGACAGTACATGACAGTACCCCCCCACTCACCGAGCGCCTCCTGGCGCACTCGAGGAGGAAACCTGGCGGCAACGGAGGAAATCATCAATCAGCGCACGGTCCAGCACGTCCCGAGAGGGAACCCAACTCCTCTCCTCAGGACCGTACCCCTCCCAGTCAACTAGGTACTGATGACCACGGCCCCGAGGACGCATGTCCAAGATTTTACGGACCCTGTAGATAGGTGCGCCCTCGACAAGGATGGGGGGGGGGGGGGGGGAAGACGAGCGGGGGCGCGAAGAACGGGCTTAACACAGGAGACATGGAAGACCGGGTGGACGCGACGAAGATATCGCGGAAGAAGAAGTCGCACTGCGACAGGATTAATGACCTGAGAGATACGGAATGGACCAATGAACCGCGGGGTCAACTTGCGAGAAGCCGTCTTAAGGGGAAGGTTCTGAGTGGAGAGCCAAACTCTCTGACCGCGACAATATCTAGGGCTCTTAGTTCTACGCTTATTAGCAGCTCTCACAGTCTGCGCCCTATAACGGCAAAGTGCAGACCTGACCCTCTTCCAGGTGCGCTCGCAACGTTGGACAAAAGCCTGAGCGGAGGGGACGCTGGACTCGGCGAACTGAGATGAGAACAACGGAGGCTGGTACCCGAGGCTACTCTGAAAAGGAGATAGCCCGGTCGCAGACGAAGGAAGCGAGTTGTGGGCGTATTCTGCCCAGGGGAGCTGTTCTGACCAAGACGCAGGGTTGCGAAAAGAAAGACTGCGTAAGATGCGACCAATAGTCTGATTGGCCCGTTCTGCTTGACCGTTAGACTGGGGGTGAAAGCCGGAAGAGAGACTGACGGAAGCCCCAATCAAACGGCAAAACTCCCTCCAAAATTGAGACGTGAATTGCGGACCTCTGTCCGAAACAACGTCTGACGGAAGGCCATGAATTCTGAAAACATTCTCGATGATGATTTGTCTGTAGCTCTTGACGCCGGTACCATAGTCCCCTCCTCCTCTCCCGCCGGAGCGGGGTTTTTTCAGCCCTCGATAATCTATGCAGGGGCGCAGAGACCCGTCCTTCTTCTTGACAAAAAAAAACCCCGCTCCGGCGGGAGAGGAGGAGGGGACTATGGTACCGGCGTCAAGAGCTACAGACAAATAATCTTCGAGAGCCTTACGTTCGGGAGCCGACAGAGAGTATAGTCTACCCCGGGGGGGGGTGGTTCCCGGAAGGAGATCAATACTACAATCATACGACCGGTGTGGAGGAAGAGAGGTGGCCCTGGACCGACTGAACACCGTGCGCAGATCGTGATATTCCTCCGGCACCCCTGTCAAATCACCAGGCTCCTCCTGTGAAGAAGAGACAGAGGAAACAGGAGGGATAGCAGACATTAAACATTTCACATGACAAGAGACGTTCCAGGAGAGGATAGAATTACTAGACCAATTAATGGAAGGATTATGACAAACTAGCCAGGGATGGCCCAAAACAACAGGTGTAAAAGGTGAACGAAAAATTAAAAAAGAAATGGTTTCACTATGATTACCAGAAACAGTGAGGGTTAAAGGTAGCGTCTCACGCTGAATCCTGGGGAGAGGACTACCATCCAGGGCGAACAAGGCCGTGGGCTCCTTTAACTGTCTGAGAGGAATGTCATGTTCCCGAGCCCAGGTCTCGTCCATAAAACAGCCCTCCGCCCCAGAGTCTATTAAGGCACTGCAGGAAGCTGACGAACCGGTCCAGCGTAGATGGACCGACAAGGTAGTGCAGGATCTTGAAGGAGAGACAGGAGTAGTAGCGCTCACCAGTAGCCCTCCGCTTACTGACGAGCTCTGGCCTTTTACTGGACATGAAGTGACAAAATGACCAGCGGAACCGCAATAGAGACAGAGGCGGTTGGTGATTCTCCGTTCCCTCTCCTTAGTCGAGATGCGGATACCTCCCAGCTGCATGGGCTCAGCACCCGAGCCGGCAGAGGAAGATGGTAGTGATGCGGAGAGGGAGGCGACGGAGAGCGCGAGCTCCTTTCCACGAGCTCGGTGACGAAGATCAACCCGTCGCTCAATGCGAATAGCGAGTTCAATCAAGGAATCCACGCTGGAAGGAACCTCCCGGGAGAGAATCTCATCCTTTACCTCTGCGCGGAAACCCTCCAGAAGACGAGCGAGCAAGGCCGGCTCGTTCCAGCCACTGGAGACAGCAAGAGTGCGAAACTCAATAGAGTAGTCTGTTATGGATCGATTGCCTTGACATAGGGAAGACAGGGCCCTGGAAGCCTCCTCCCCAAAAACAGATCGATCAAAAACCCGTATCATCTCCTCCTTAAAGTCTTGATACTGGTTAGTACACTCAGCCCTTGCCTCCCAGATTGCCGTGCCCCACTCACGAGCCCGTCCAATAAGGAGAGATATGACGTAGGCGACACGAGCAGTGCTCCTGGAGTAAGTGTTGGGCTGGAGAGAAAACACAATATCACACTGGGTGAGGAACGAGCGGCATTCAGTGGGCTCCCCAGAGTAACACGGCGGGTTATTGATTCTGGGCTCCGGAGATTCGAAAGCCCTGGAAGTGGCCGGTGGATCGAGGCGGAGATGGTGAACCTGTTCTGTGAGGTTGGAGACTTGGGTGGCCAGGGTCTCAACGGCATGTCGAGCAGCAGACAATTCCTGCTTGTGTCTGCCTAGCATCGCTCCCTGGATCTCGACGGCTGAGTGGAGAGGATCCGAAGTCGCTGGGTCCATTCTTGGTCGGATTCTTCTGTTACGGTGCGTGAATGAGGACCCAAAAGCGAATCAACTTAAACAGAGCTTCTTTAATTACCAAACATAGGTAGGCTCAGATGGACCGGCAGATTCCGACAGGACAGGACAAGGTTACAGCAAACATGACGGCAGTCTGGTTCAGGCATGAATGACACAAACAAACAAGAATCCGACAAGGACAGGAGCAGAAACAGAGAGAGATATAGGGACCTAATCAGAGGGAAAAAGGGAACAGGTGGGGAACGGGGTGAATGGGTAGTTAGAGGAGACAAGGGACAGCTGGGGGAAAGCGGGGGAGAAAAGGTAACCTAACACGACCAGCAGAGGGAGACAGGGTGAAGGGAAAGGACAGAGACAAGACAACATGACAGTACATGACACACTCAAGGACATTCAGAGACTTGTCCCGAAGCCATATCTGCATTGTCTTGGCTGTGTGCTTAGGCTCGTTGTCCTGTTGGAAGGTGAAAGGTCCTGAGCACTCTGGACCAGGTTTTCATCAAAGGTCTCTCTGTACTTTGCTCCGTTCATCTTTCCCTCAATCCTGACTCCTCTCCCAGTCCCTGCCACTGAAAAACATCCCCATAGCATGATGCTTCCACCACCATGATTCACCGTAGGGATGGTCTTGGCCCGGTGATGAGCGGTGCCTGGTTTCCTCCAGACATGATGCTTGGCATTCAGGCCAAAGAGTGCTTGGTTTAATCAGACCAGAGAATCTTGTTTTCATGATCTGAGAGTCCTATAGGTGTCTTTTGGCAAACTCCAAGCGATTACTCAAACTACCCTGCTGCGCTTTCAGTTAGGCTGAGGGAACCTGCTGCCAACACCAGCTGCACTATCCAGAAAATGGCTTAACAGGCCTCCCGGGTGGCGCAGTGGTTAAGGGCGCTGTACTGCAGCGCCAGCTGTGCCACCAGAGACTCTGGGTTCGCGCCCAGGCTCTGTCGTAACCGGCGACGCACAATTGGCCTAGCGTCGTCCAGGTTAGAGCAATCGGGGAAGAAGGCCGGTAGGGAAATACTTGTCTCATCACGCGCCAGCGACTCCTGTGGCGGGCCGGGCGCAGTGCGCGCTAACCAAGGTTGCCAGGTGCACAGTGTTTCCTCCGACACATTGGTGCGGCTGGCTTCCGGGTTGGATGGCGCTGTTGGATGGCGCTGTGTGGCTTGGTTAGGTTGTGTATCGAAGGATGCATGACTTTCAACCTTCGTCTCTCCCGAGCCCGTACGGGAGTTGTAGCGATGAGACAAGATAGTAGCTACTAAACAATTGGATACCACAAAATTGGGGAGAAAAGGGGTAAAATTTAAAAAAAGAAAAGAAAATGGCTACTTTGTCTTTATCTTCCACACCCTCTCACTGCCCTGGCCTGTAAAAGGAAAGAGAACAGTGTGTGCCAGCTCTGACATACCCTTGTGGTGTCATAATAATTACAATATTGATATCACTACCACACATACACAAGGGGAAGAGAAGCAAGGGGATGCATTTCAGGTACCAAGCCTAGATACATTGTGTTAGTTTTGATGTTGTTTTAACCATTGTGGGGCTGAATCTTATTTCTCATGGTCAGAGAGTCCTTTAGGTGTCTTTTGGCAAACTCCAAGCGGGCTGTCATGTGCCTTTTACTGGAGAGTGGGTTCCTTCTGGCCACTCTACCATAAAGGCCTGATTGGTGGAGGGCTGCAGAGATGGTTGTCCTTATGGAAGGTTCTCCCATCTCCACAGTGGAACTCTGGAGCTCTGTCAGAGTGACCATCGGGTTCTTAGTCACATCCCTGACCAAAGCCCTTCTTCCCCGATTGCTCAGTTTGGCCAGGCGGCTAGATCTATGAAGAGTGTTGATGGTTCCAAACTTCTTCCATCGAGGCCAATGTGTTCTTGGGGACCGTCAATGCAGCAGAAATGTTTTGTTACCCTTCCCCAGATCTGTGCCTCGACACAATCCTGTCTCAAAGCTCTAAGGACAATTCCTTTGACCTCATGGCTTGTTTTTGCTCTGTTACAGTGCCTTGCGAAAGTATTCGGCCCCCTTGAACTTTGCGACCTTTTGCCACATTTCAGGCTTCAAACATAAATATATAAAACTGTATTTTTTTGTGAAGAATCAACAACAAGTGGGACACAATCATGAAGTGGAACGACATTTATTGGATATTTCAAACTTTTTTAACAAATCAAAAACTGAAAAATTGGGCGTGCAAAATTATTCAGCCCCCTTAAGTTAATACTTTGTAGCGCCACCTTTTGCTGCGATTACAGCTGTAAGTCGCTTGGGGTATGTCTCTATCAGTTTTGCACATCGAGAGACTGACATTTTTTCCCATTCCTCCTTGCAAAACAGCTCGAGCTCAGTGAGGTTGGATGGAGAGCATTTGTGAACAGCAGTTTTCAGTTCTTTCCACAGATTCTCGATTGGATTCAGGTCTGGACTTTGACTTGGCCATTCTAACACCTGGATATGTTTATTTTTGAACCATTCCATTGTAGATTTTGCTTTATGTTTTGGATCATTGTCTTGTTGGAAGACAAATCTCCATCCCAGTCTCAGGTCTTTTGCAGACTCCATCAGGTTTTCTTCCAGAATGGTCCTGTATTTGGCTTCATCCATCTTCCCATCAATTTTAACCATCTTCCCTGTCCCTGCTGAAGAAAAGCAGGCCCAAACCATGATGCTTCCACCACCATGTTTGACAGTGGGGATGGTGTGTTCAGGGTGTTGAGCTGTGTTGCTTTTACGCCAAACATAACGTCTTGCATTGTTGCCAAAAAGTTCAATTTTGGTTTCATCTGACCAGAGTACCTGCTTCCACATGTTTGGTGTGTCTCCCAGCTGGCTTGTGGCAAACTTTAAACAACACTTTTTTATGGATATCTTTAAGAAATGGCTTTCTTCTTGCCACTCTTCCATAAAGGCCAGATTTGTGCAATATACGACTGATTGTTGTCCTATGGACAGAGTCTCCCACCTCAGCTGTAGATCTCTGCAGTTCATCCAGAGTGATCATGGGCCTCTTGGCTGCATCTCTGATCAGTCTTCTCCTTGTATGAGCTGAAAGTTTAGAGGGACGGCCAGGTCTTGGTAGATTTGCAGTGGTCTGATACTCCTTCCATTTCAATATTATCGCTTGCACAGTGCTCCTTGGGATGTTTAAAGCTTGGGAAATCTTTTTGTATCCAAATCCGGCTTTAAACTTCTTCACAACAGTATCTCGGGCCTGCCTGGTGTGTTCCTTGTTCTTCATGATGCTCTCTGCGCTTTTAACGGACCTCTGAGACTATCACAGTGCAGGTGCATTTATACGGAGACTTGATTACACACAGGTGGATTGTATTTATCATCATTAGTCATTTAGGTCAACATTGGATCATTCAGAGATCCTCACTGAACTTCTGGAGAGAGTTTGCTGCACTGAAAGTAAAGGGGCTGAATAATTTTGCACGCCCAATTTTTCAGTTTTTGATTTGTTGAAAAAGTTTGAAATATCCAATAAATGTCGTTCCACTTCATGATTGTGTCCCACTTGTTGTTGATTCTTCACAAAAAATACAGTTTTATATCTTTATGTTTGAAGCCTGAAATGTGGCAAAAGGTCGCAAAGTTGAAGGGGGCCAAATACTTTCGCAAGGCACTGTATGTACTCTCAACTGTGGGACCGTATATAGACAGGTGTGTGCCTTTCCAAATCATGTACAATCAATTGAATTTACCACAGGTGGACTCCAATCAAGTTGTAGAACATCTGAAGGATGATCAATGGAAACAGGATGCACCTGAGCTCAATTTTGAGTCTCATAGCAAAGGGTCTAAATACTTATGTAAATAAGGTATTTATTTTTTAATTTTTATATATTTGCAAAAATGTCTAAAAAATGTTTTTTGCTATGTCCTTATGGTGTATTGTGTGTAAATTAATGATTTTTAAAATCAATTTTAGAATAAGAATGTAACGTAACAAAATGGGAAAAAGTGAAGGGGTCTGAATACTTTCCGAATGCACTGTATTAGCCAAAATGATACATTTATGAAATCCTCAAGCTGTTTCCTAATCACACAAAAAAACGTATGTTGATATCATATTCACAGGAGGCTTGACACACCCATTTGTGTACCCTAAGTCAAAACCATATCTTCAGTTCGCATTTGGTAGACTGGGACAGCAGGTTAGAGAAACTGGGACACCATTATTGTAGTCATAATTGTATCCCAATGACAATTACATTTTGTGTGATTAGGAAACATCTGAAGATTTCAGAAATGTATCATGTGTTGGATAGATGGGCAATTATGGTGGATAGATGTCTGAAGAGGTCACAGAAGAGGGAAATGCAAAAAGTGTCCCAGTACAGGGGTCCCTAATGTAAACTGGATCTCTTCCCTCCATTGGAAAAGCCTATTAGAGTATACCACTTTAGCTCCATGCTGTCTTACTTTAGCTAGCTATGGTTGGTAAAGCAACAACAAAAAAGAAGACAATTACAACACTTAAAGGTGCTACACGTTCATTTTGTTGTTGTTTAATTTTTACATTGTTATTTCAAATAATGTCCATAATATATCTGCAGTAATAGTGGAATGATAGTGTTTCACACTTACCCACCAGTGTTGTGATTGGCTGTGATATTTGCCTATTAATTTCACCCACTGGGCCGGCTTCTTTTGTCAAAATAGGAAAGCTATTTGGCCGTATTATCTAGTGGAAACCAGGGATGTAGAAATCGCTCTTTCATTTCCTGTTTCAAAAATTCTACACTGTTCGATCAATTTCATTTTATGTGAGAAAACAATCACTGAATAGTGTGTAGGGAATCATTGTATGATCTAAATCACTGTGAAATATATTTTTAATAACAAAAAATATAGTTCTTACAGCTGCTTGAAGCTGGTGGACCAAAACTGAAAGTAAAAGGCTCAAGTGTATTTGTTTTGAATGTGGCCTATTGTTGTTGCAATTCACCTAGCTTCCACATAGTGGAGAAATTCTACTTGTACCACCTTTAAACATCATATTACATCACAATTTGGCACAGTGCATTATTTATGACAATTTTATAACCTTTACATCAAAACAGAAAAAAAAGCTATGTCACTGATCTTACTGTGTGCTTTGCGGGGTGAGTTTCCTGTTTGAAGCTTGCTTTGCCCCCCTTTATGATGAAGCTTGCTCTGCCCTCCTCTATGATGTCACACCAATAAAGTGATGGGATTTTGATAATGTGGTTTCTCTGCAAGGGTAATAATAGGTTAGATGTTCTCTTGTCAGACCAATAAATAAACACGTCAGGATTAAGCTGTCACAGTTTATATAATGTCCCACTCTTTCCCCAATTCACCCTATTCATTATTGTATATTCAAAGTCTTGGATTGTGCTTGATAGGCCTAGGCCACCACCATCACATACTGCAAAGTTATATTTTAACCACCACACACTGACACCTGGCTGACACAGTTGGTTGGGCTTTGGGAAACTGTATTATGGAAAAGCTTTGCTTAGCGACCAATTGTGCAGTGTTACAACTTCTTTATGCCAATGACGTGGTAAAATGTGTCTACTTGTGAGCACTGTTGGGAAAAAAGTCCAGTGCTAACAGGAACCCTTGCGATTTCCTTACCCCATTTAAGTAGACATTTAAAATGGCTACGGCAAGGGCTAAGGATAGGGTAAGAGTAGGGGTTAAGGTTGGGGTTGTCGGTAGGTACATCCCAATGATTCCGGGTAGCACTGACTGTGTCAGGAATCCATGTGCAACGTTGCGTTTTTCTCTTGTGCATTGACGTTTGAAGCGCGTAGTTACCGTGGGAAATAGCCCAATAGGCTGAAGTCTCCCGCCAATGTGTGTTATTCATGAGACGCAGGAGGCACGTGGTGTGTGGGAGTTGGAGAGCTTCGGAAAATGGTCGACCACTGAATTTTACTGTTTCAAAGTGAAACCATTTCGCCCGTTGCTCCAGGCTCATTCCTCAGAGATGGATCATCACAGTGGGTCAGGGCTGACTCACTCAGCACTTGAGTTATAAGCCTCCAGAACATACGGAAGAAAACCAGTAGAGTATAAAGTTTTGGGAGAGTAACAGATAACGATGAACGACAAAAACATTTTTTTCCTAACTAATGTTTAATAAGTATATATATTTTTACAAGAAATTAAGACAAGAGCGTCCTGCAAAGTGTGTTACGGACTTCATATTGGCTTGCTTTTCGTAACGGTTACAGCAGTTTTTCCAGCATAGAAGTTTTGCGAAATGGGTTACCTTCTGCAGCTGACGGTGCTCACGGTGCTAGTGCTGTGCGCAATGACCGGAGTGATGGACAGGAGGATGGAGGCGACTGAAGCAACGGTAGGAATTTTCCAGATTTTTGAAGTATTATCTATCTTCATTCTTTGAATTACATTGCAACTTCTGAATACTCAGCATTATTGTGGATGTTCACACTCATAATACAAACTTGATCAGAAATGCCTATGAACTGGACCATCCTTATAGGCATATGTGATGAAAAGGGACATATGTGTAACCTATCATATTATCATATGGCTTTCATCTGTCTTTCTGGTTGTCTGCAACTTAACCAGCATTGTTTCTCATGTGGTTGTTGTGGTAAGAGGTGAATAGGATCACTTTGAAACTTCTAAAATAACCCTTGTATCCCCCCACTGGTTATTGTGTTACCAGGCATACCTGAAGAGGTATGGCTATCTGCACACTCCGCTGGATCCTCAGAACAAGGGCATCCAGACAGAAGATATCATTGAGGCCCTCAGGTAAAGTAGATCCTCAGCAACACAACCTACAGTCTATGAACACAACAACAACTTACATGTGTGATTCCTCTTCCCCAACAAACCTGAACAAGCAAAACATCTGAACATACTTACTCTAAATGTCCCTTTGTGAATACAGATCCAAACACAGCTCTGTTCTATAGCTTTTTGCAAGTCACATTGACACATGCACCACAATCAATGCAGTTCTTTAGCATAACATTTCCCATTGGCAGGAAATGTTTCCTTGCCTTACATTTACAGTATGCACATGCTGCATCTGCTATTGGAGATTTCAGTCCTTCCTTTCCCCAGGGTCTTCCAGAGAGTGACAGGCCTGCCTGTCAATGGAGTGATTGACAAGGCCACCCTAGAGATGATGAGACAGCCTCGCTGTGGCATAGAGGACACCTTCAACCAGAAAACCCTAAAGTACAGAGTGCTGGGTGAGTGTGGAGAGGATATTGTATGTGGGGGTGGGATGAACCAGTGTTTCCCAGATGGTGGGTTGGGACATAAAACTTAATAAGAATAATCTTCACCTACACAATGTGGTTTCTCGTCTAGACCTGTGTTTATGGTAAATGCATGTTTTTTCTTCTTTAGGTTACTGGCGCAAGAGAAACCTGACCTGGCGAATCTACAACTACACTCCAGACATGCCAAAGAGTGAGACAAAGAGGGCGATCCGCTCTGCCTTTAAGTACTGGAGCGACGTGGCTCCCCTGAGCTTCCGTGAGGTTGAGTATGGACGAGCCGACATCAGGATCTCATTCCATGCGAAAGATGCCACTTGTGCCGTGCCTTTTGATGGACGGGGTGAGTGTGCCTATGGGTCGGATACAGTTGGGTTGGAGTTACTGTAGTTTTAGGACCGGGATTAATGCTGATCTTCGCTAGATCCACATTATAGCATGCTTGACATTTTAAAGGTGAATTCTAATTGAGCTGACATCTGCAGTGTTTACCTTAAATGCAATCTCCACGAACGCTGTCACATTGTTGCTTTTAAAAGCTGGGTTGTCTACAAGCGCGATCGGCTTGAATCTCAGCCTAACACACGCACACACACACACACACACACACCAAACATACAGTAGTTAAGTACCCCATGTTTCACTGCTGATACTTATTAATTGCCATTGAAATATAGCGTAATTAAAATTTTAAAAAACGTTATTTCGTAGGTCACGTGCTGGCCCATGCTGAACCCCCAGAGTCAGGCATTGTTCATTTTGACGAGGATGAGTTTTGGACAGAGGGCAAGTTCTATGGCATTAACCTGCGTATCATCGCTGCCCATGAGATAGGCCACGCCTTGGGCTTGGGCCACTCCCAGTACAGAAATGCTCTCATGGCCCCTCTCTACACCGGTTACCGTAACAACTTCCGTCTGCATTTTGATGACGTGAAAGGCATCCAGGCTATGTATGGTGAGTAGAGCCTGGGTTGGTCTGGTACCAATATTTTTGGACTTTTTCACTTGAAAAACAGTACACCCTTCTCAGAAAGCTATATATTACACATCACCGGTAATGCTATCATCCTCCCTCAAATCCTTTGTCCAATAATCTGTTTTAGGTAAACGTGATACAAGTGTTACAATTGAGCCCACGGTGGCACTCCCCACATACAGCCCCCCTGGTGCTAAGGGAGACATCCCAGACCCCTGCACTGTCAAGCTGGATGCCATCATGCTGGGTAAGATGTCTGCACACAATACTGACCAGCGATATACAGTCAAAAGTGGTGATGCTCACTGTAGTGTACATGTCTCCCTTGGAAGCTGTTATTTCTGCCTCACAAATTGTAGCGTTACACTATTCAAGATTGTAGCAATTTGTTTTACTCTGATAGATTTAACTAACCACATTTTTGCTCTCTGCAATGGAATTGAGACGACAATGGAATTTGACAGGTTGAGATTGGACCTTCAGTGTTCTATTTCATGCTCCTCCTTATTAGGTCCATGGAGGAAGACATTTGCCTTCAGTGGTGATTATGTGTGGACGGTGTCTGACATGGGACACAATGCACCCATGAAGATCGACCGGCTGTGGACGGGACTGCCTGGGAACCTGAACGCAGCCGTTTACTCTCAGAGAACAAACAAGACATACTTTTTTAAAGGTGTAATATTTTCTCTAACTTTAAAATGTATTGTGTTTTTGACAAACAAATGAGGTAAAGTGAGATGATTTTAAAGATAGACCGATAGTATGAACTGTGTAATACTTGACAAGTGATTGATTGACAGTGATCCAGCCCAAAATGTGTGAATGTGTTACTGTTTATCTCTCCTCATTTCAGCCTACTCACTAAAACTGTTTCTGACCACAGGTGATAAAGTGTGGAGATACACCAGTTTTCTCCTGGACTACGGTTACCCCAAAGAGCTCAAACGCATCCCACCTAATATTGATGCCGCTTTGTACTTAGAGAAGAATAAGAAGCTGGTCTTTTTCAAGGTAACCCAACACAAGACAGCACAATTATATCAATGCTTTTTAACCAGTAAACTCAAAATTGTTACAAATGACAACTGAGCATTATGGATTCAGTAAGTTGTTATAGTAGATTAATGACAACAAAAATTGAAGCAGTAGCATTTTTACCCACTTGAATATGATGAATATGCCAAATACCCAGCATGAAATACTCTTTGTACTAATCATCTTTGTCCTCTGTTGTTCCTCTCCTCAGGGTACAGGGTACTGGCAGTGGGATGAGCTGCGCCACAGTAACCTCAACGTGTACCCTAAACCCCTCTCTAATCTCTTCACTGGGGTGCCCTCCAACCCTGATGCTGCCTTTACCTGGACCAACGGAAACATCTTCTTCTTCAAGGGAGACAAGTACTGGCGTGTGAACGGTCTACTGAGTGTAGACAAAGGCTACCCGCTCAGCATGAGTGAACGCTGGATGCGCTGCTAGGAGCTAGACACTAGAGGGCAGCAGACACCATAAACCTCAATACGTTGCTGGTGAGATGTGTTCACAATTAACGGTTCAGGGAACCACACAACAACAACAACCACAACCACAACCACTCTGTGATAACATTGTGTTCACACTGTGAAACCAATATAATAACATATTTCCATGTACCAGTAGATGTTATCAGTCAAGGTACATAAAACTGAAATGTTATGTCAAACGAATTCTTCGAAACGTGAGATAGAATCTTTATCAACGTAAGTAGTGGGAAAGCCATTTGAAGTAAGACATACGTGCTTATATAAGGTTGAGTATTGAGTGTCATATCGTTATGGCCTACTAGTTCTGTTTCCATTGTAACGCAGGCAGGACCTCAACCCAAACGTGTTAGACTAAGTTCTGAGGGAGTGTGTGGAGAGGCTGTTTGTTATGCTCTCTGGGTGCCTTCCAGGGGGGCCCTTCCTATCCCTCACAACAGATGTGGATGGGATTATTCAGTTGTTGTTTGCCCTCTTTTCAGTATGTGTACTGATTTCAATGGTGTTCACCCAGCACTTTGAAACTTCGTTTTCTTATTTATTTGTGAGTTTTTTGTCGCCATGTTATGCGTTTATAGGGCTAGAGTATGGCCTTCCCACATAAAGAGAAGCCTAATATCATTGGTGTTGCGTCAGACTTCCAAGGTCAACACCAGCTTTCACATCACGATGTCTACATATTATAACTGGCTTATAATTGTGTACTGATGTTTCTGTTGAACCTCATCATGTTTATTGATGTTTTTATAGTCATGTGACTCCTACAAGTTAAAGGGCCTACAGTACCATTTGGAAATGTTTATATATGTGTGCAGTGATTTTTATTTAGCTGTTAATTCATCCAAGATGTAGTTGTACATATGAGTAATGACAGTCAACAATAAAACCATTTCAACAGTCCTTGTTTCCTTTATGATGTACACGGAGTATAAAAAGCATTAGGAACACCTGCTCTTTCCATGACATAGACTTACCAGGTGAAAGCTATGATCCCTTGATGTCACTTGTTAAATGCCAGACAGCTAAAAGAAGGATTTTTACGCCTTGAGACAAATGAGACATGGATTGTGTATGTGTGCCATTCAAAGGGTGAATGGGCAAGACAAATGATTAAAGTACCTTTAGAAGGGGTACGGTAGTAGGTGCCAGGCACACTGGTTTGTGTCAAGAACTGCAACGCTTCTGGATTTCCCGTGTGAATCAAGAATGGTCCACCACCCAAAGGACATCCAGCCAACTTGACACAACTGTGGGAATCAACATGGGCCAGCATCCCTGTGGAACGATTTCTTGACACCTTGTTGAGTCCATGCCCTGACGAATTGAGGCTGTTCTGAGGGCAAAGAAGGGGGGGGGGGGGGGGGGGCAGCTTTCATGCATGATACTTGAGGGTTGATAAAGTTTTGGAGCTGCCACAGCAACACCACTGCTTAAACCACCAGGGAGCACCACTGTTGTTGCCTTTGAGACCCTCTGTGTTTCTGATTCTAAGGGTGAATTTGGCAGCGGATGTTGCTAGGTGACCATGAAGAAAATATACAGAGCCATTTATTATCCTCAGAGAAATCACTCAAACAGCTTTTGTTTTTAAACTAATTTAATGGTTTATCTTTTACATTTCCTATTGACAATTCTGTACAGATTCAGAATAGTCAGAGTACTATCCCTCTAAAATTCTAAAACAACAGTAAATTACCATTTTCAAAAAACACAGATAATTCTTTAGTAACCTAGAATTTGGCAAATGTGTACTCTAATTTTACCATAGCATAGTCCTTCAACGTTATTAATCATATAAATTACTGAATACAGGTACTGCACAGGTAAAACTGCCCATAAGTTGTCATGAAACAAGCTACTGCTCCAAAATAAATGACATAATGAGTGTGGTTTGAAACATCATATATATAGTATTGCAGTATTGCTACCTCTAAAAAAGGCACTGTAAAAACATTTCACTTGTAACAGTTGCCCATGTAATAATCTTCAATGTATTGAGGCACAAAATGGCTGCCGTGTATCTCTCTGGACCTGAATCTTCTACACCCATCTATACAGGCATTTACCTACAAAAAGGGACAAGTAAACATCAACACACACCATAACATTACAAACGCACACACACTCGCACAGACAACAAACACAGATCAGAGAAATGTGTCTTGACTTGTCCTCGTCTTTGTCCAGTCACAGTGCATCCTCAACAACAGCTGCTCTCCTATTCTTTGAGGAAGTCAGGTGACCAGAAGTTACATGCCACTGGTTAATTTCAAGTCATTAAAGCACAGATAACTCCAATTGTAAAAGTTGATATTACTCGAGGAGGTAGCTCTCGTGCTATTCATAGCCATTTCCATCCCCATTATTGGTTCCCGAACAGCAAAAATAGTCTGTTTTCATCAGTCAAGTGATTTTTCCCATATATAATCAATCAATCATAACGGCACCAAAAAAAGCATATGACATAAGAAGTCAGATGAGATTATTTCTGCTCTTTCTCCCTCTCTCCCTCCCTCTCTCCTTCCCTCTTCAGTGGCCTTCCGACTTTTCACATGGACCTCCCACGCTCAGAGCAGACAACACAGGGAGAGGCCACACAGGCACAGTCTATTGACACAGAGTGGTTACAGCACACATCAAACAAGAGGCCAAACGTCCCTCCCAACAACTCTTAGGGAACAGCTCACAGACAGAGGAACCATTCCATCACTCTCAAGTCGGCCATTCCAAACGTCCAACAATGATAGGCTGAGAGTTACACTGGAGTTGTGCTAGGAACTATTGGTGTAATGATCTTCACTTGGACAGCATTCAAGGCCCTATTCCAGCTCAATGGAAGGTAGATTCACTATTCAATAGACTCGAACATTGCCTAAATAAGAGCTGAGGCCCTAAAATAACAGTCTGTAGGGGAGGAGGACTGTGGAGGAGGGACAAGAAACAAGTGGTTGTTCTCCTGCTTGTCCCTCGGTGCGTCAGACCCTGATGACTGGTGTAGTGGCGGTGAGGGGCACGGTGGAGCCAGTCTCGTAGTCAAAGTCAATCATGGTGTGGTTGGCAGTGCCCAGGCTGCTGAGGGAGTTGCCTGTGCCCATCTGTCTGTCCCTCAGACTCTGCAGGTAACTCTGAGAGAAGGAATACAGGAGAGAGGGGGAGAAGAGAGGAGAGAGGGAACATGATCAGAATCAACCTAGAAATAGATTCTACACATTGGAATTAAAATACAATAGAGTGTGTGTGTGTGTGTGTCATTATGGGGCGGCACAAAGGCTCTGAGACCCCAGCCGTGACCTCTACTGGCACACACAGCAAAGCATGCTGGGAGAGAGGGGCATACAACATAGAGATGGAGGCAACCAAGGGAAAGGAGGTGGTGTGTGTGTGTGTTTTACTATCCCACAAGCATAGTAAATCAAGGAACATTCTCCCTCGTGGGGACATTTCCCAGGTCCCCACAAAGACAAAGGCTATTTTAGGCTTAGGAGTTAGGGCTAGAATTAGGGTTAGAGTAAGGGTGAGGGGTTAAGGTTAGGGGTTAAGGTTAGGGTTAATTAAGGTTAGGGTTAGGCAAAAATAGGATTTTGAATGGAAATACATTTTAGGTCCCCACAAGGATAGTAAAACATATGCTGTGTGTTCCTATGTGTGTATGTGTGTGTGTGTGTGTGTGTGTGTGTGTGTGTGTGACTGACCGGTGCCAGCAGGTCTCCTGCGTAGCGTTTGACGGGGGTAGGCTTGCGACGGTAAGTGCCCTCTTGTCCACCGCTCTGCTGCCGCTTTTTGGCATCTTTCTGCCTGATCCGCATCAACTGGACCCGCTTCTGCCTCCTGCTGATGATGACTGAGAGGAGAAAGAGAGAGGGAAAGGGAGAGGTAGAGAGAGATAGGAGAGAGAGGTAGAGAGGGAGAAAGAGAGGGACATGTTAACTCACTGATTAATTTCTTAGTAATTCGGCAGAGCACACGAGAAATTCTTAATCACCCAAAATCTAATATGAGATATACAGATGCATCATACTCTACAAAAGGTGTCCTCTACCTCTCATTCTTTCCACAGAGATTCTATAAATCAGCTTCTATATGGAATTATATGATGCTTACCCTCAGTGTGTGAGAAGCCTTCAGCCGTCAGCTTCCACTGCACCAGCACCCCCATAAAGCTGAGTGTCGGCCAGATACCCAGGATCACCCAGCTGTACCAGCAGAGCGGCGGCGGCGGCGAAAGTCTCAGGCACTCGTACACGTGGCTGGCAAGCGCCAGCATCTCCACAAAGTAGTCAGCGCACACCGTCATGATGGCTGCCCCGAACACGGACGTAGACAATACGGTGAAGAGCTTCTGCCACTGCAGGGTGAGCACGGCGAACAGCATGCCTGTGCCCAGCAGTGCCCCCAGGGGCACCCAGACGGTGGTGGGGGTGTAGAACTGGTGGGTGACCAGAAGGGCGGCGAGGGCAAGCAGCAGGCCCAGCAGGAGGCCTGTCATGAAGAGGCCCACTGAGCGCACCAGCATGGTGACCAGGCCACACAGCAGGCCGATGCCCAGGCCAATACCTGCCGAGGCCTCCACGCTCAGCTGGGTGTCCAGCACCCGCTCCTTGTGGCACAGCAGAAAGATGATGACCGAGCCAAACATCAGGCCCGACAGGAACATGACAGCTTTGAAGCAGCGGTAGCCTGTGAGAGGAAAGGAGAGAGTGGAGAGAGGATGGTGAGGGAGAGAGGAGAAGGGTAGAGAGGTGAATAGAGGGGGAAGAATGTAGAATCTATGTAGCCATTTCATAATTAATAAACATTATGTAAATAAAAACACTGAAAAACCAGTGTTTCTATGTCAAACAGTTTTCTTTATATTTCAGTCTTCTGTGATGTATATAAAGTGTAATATTGGGATGTAAACTTAAAATTGAATACACTTCAGCTCTATATCTGACATGGTACAGGTTTCTTATTTTTTTAAGCCCATTTTTTTAACTAGGCATGTCAGTTAAGAACAAATTCTTATTTACAATGACGGCCTACCGGGGAACAGTAGGTTAACTGCCTTGTTCAGGGGCAGAACGACAGATGTTTACCTTATCAGCTCGAGGATTCGAGCCAGCAACCTTTCGGTTACTGGCTCACCGCTCTAATCACTAGGCTACCTGCCACCCCATAACCATGTGTGTGAGGTGCATACTTTTGTTTCAAAGTAGATTTGTTTAAGACTACCAAGAAACACTCTGTGTGACCAAGAATTAGCCCACTGCAGTTAAAGGTTTTAATTCACTTCAATGGGGAAGATTAAACAGCTTGAGGAATATAACTAACGGTAAGGAAATATGCAGGTGATAAATTAGGGTATTAAGTTCAAGTTAAATTGCTGAGGCTAGGACACAGCAACTACTATCCAACTGTATAAATGACAGAATATCAACTGTAAGCAATGTAATTCCGTATAAATGACCCTACAATTAAAACTAATAAGAGAGGTGGTGGTGTTGAGGCTAATTGGGGTGATGATGGGGGATTTGGTGAGAAAAATGACGCCCACCCATAGATTGTGGCGGCTGCTTGGCTGAGGGTGGAGCCCTCTCTCTCTGGGTAATGGTTCTCATCTGGGTGTGAGGGATTGCTCAGTGTGATTAACACACACTACACCATCACATTAGTCTGGGAAATGCTGTCATTAGGTACCAAATGGCCAGATGTCTTTCATTTCTCTCTAATCAGTTACGTAACAATTTGAAAGACAAAATGGGAGGTTTTGCCTTGAGGAATGATGACATGTCAGTGCGGGACTGTATTAAATACTTTACCGAATCATACAGAACAATATACACATGACACAGTATGTCTGGATAGAAAGTACATGTTCCCTGTATCAGGTAGCCCGCATCATGTCATTTTCTAGTGTACCTTGGGGAACATTAGTATAAGGTAACCTGGTTGTACATTTTCTATATAACACATTAACAGACATATGATACGTCTGAATACACATTCCCATGCTCTGTCATTTTGGTTCTGTCCCATATGGCACCCTATTCCCTACATAGTGCACTACTTTCGATCAGAGTCCTTTGTCAAAAGTTGTGCAATATATAGGGAATAGTGTGCCATGTGGGATGCAGTCCGTGTTATTGAAGTTTAAGTGTACTCGTTGACATGATGTTATTGAGATATGCCTTGACCCCGTGGTGACCTTACCGAAGAAGCAGTAGATGATGCCGAACAGGCAGCACATGGAGCAGATGACGGCAGGGATGACCTCATACTGCCTCTCGATCTCCAGGCTGCAGGCATCCACCTCGGCCAAGCCCTCTCCCACAGACCCATTAGGGTCTGTCATCCTGGGGCTCCAATAGACCAACCAGACAAGGAGGAGGAGGAGGTGGGGGTTAAAGGTTGGGACTGGAGGATGAGGAGTGGTGTTGTTATCTGGAGTCCATCAGAACAGCTTGTGTGCCTGTAAAATGAAAGAAAATTTGGATTAAATCATACACTATATATACAAAAGTATGTGGGCACCCCTTCAAATTATTGGATTCAGCTATTTCAGCCACACCCGTTGCTGACAGGTGTATAAAATCAAGCACACAGCCACACAATCTCCATAGACAAACATTGGCAGTAGAATGTCCTTACTAAAGAGCTCAGTGACTTTCAACATGGCACCGTCATAGGATGTTATTGTGAAGTGGCACCGTCATATTATATGTTATTGTGAAGTGGAAACATCTAGGAGCAACAACAGCTCAGCTGTGAAGTGGTAGGCCACACACGCTTACAGAAATGACCGCCTAGTGCTGAAGAACGTAGCGCATAAAAATCTTCTGTCCTCGGTTGCAACTCTCACTACTGCGTTCCAAACTGCTCCTGGAAGCAATGTCAGCACAATAACTGTTTGTTGGGAGCTTCATGAAATGGGTTTCCATGGCCAAGCAGCTACACACAAGCCTAAGATTACCATGCGTCGGCTGGAGTGGTGTAAAGCTTGCCGCCATTGGACTCTGGAGCATAGAAACGTGTTCTCTGGAGTGATGAATCACGCTTCACCATCTTGCAATCCGACGGGTTTGATGGATGCCAGGAGAACGCTACCTGTCCCAATGCATAATGCCAAATGTAAAGTTTGGTGGATGAATAATGGTCTGGGATTGTTTTTCATGGTTCGGGCTAGGACCCTTAGTTCCAGTGAAGGGAAATCTTAAAGCTACAGCATACAAGGATATTCAAGATGATTCCGTGCTTCCAAATTTGTGGCAACAGTTTGGGGAAGGCCCTTTCCTGTTTCAGAATGACAATGCATCACAAGGTGATGTCCACACAGATTTGGTTTGTCAGTGCGGAAGAACACCTTCGGGATGAATTGGAATGCCGGGTGTGAGCCAGGCCTAATCGTCCAACATCAGTGCCCAACCTCACTAATGCTCTTGTGGCTGAATGGAAGAAAGTCCCCGCAGCAATGTTCCAACATCTAGTGGAAATCCTTCCCAGAAGAGTGGAGGCTGTTATAGCAGCAAAGGGGGGACCAACTCCATATCAATGTCCATGATTTTGGAATGAGATGTTTGACAAGCAGGTGTCCACATACTTTTGGTCATGTAGTGTAGATCATCACAGAGCATCACAATGCGTTAAAGTGACCGTTACTTTTTTGTTAGGACTCTCTGTTAGAACTAGAGAAAGAGAACCGGCAAAGAAAACAGAGCAAACCTCTCAATGTAACTTCAGTTTACAATTGGCTCATTCATCCCCCTCCTCTCCCCTGTAACTATTCCCCAGGTCGTTGCTGCAAATGAGAACGTGTTCTCAGTCAACTTACCTGGTAAAATAACGGATAAATACAAAAATATAAAAAAAACTTTGTAAACCTACAAACAGTGCCTTAGATGACCTTACCCACAAAACAGAGATTATATAGTGGTTAGTTGCAGCGGGACTCCATTCATGCTGAATGACTCAACGTGGAGCACTCCAGAACCCCCCTCCTCCTCACCCCCACCACCCCTGCTTCAGACCGCTGTTCTTCGAAGATTCAGGAGAAGTGTGAAATCTGCCGGCCAACTGTGACTTCTCCCTGGTGACTATGCATTTGGGGCCTGCCAGACACTCTGCTAGCCTCCCATGATAACACACAGTACTGTATACCACCACACATACACCCTGTTGCCACGACTACAGTCTGGTTGAATCACATAAACATGAACAGCCAAATACTCCAGGGACTTTCTGTAGTACCTTGCTGAATTTTTTTTAACCAAAACTACCAAAATAAATACATCAGTACTGACTATCGGCACATCTTATAGAATAGCTTTTTGCAGAGTACCGGCATTGCTGCGTGTTTGTCTGATCTACTGCATGTAATTATGACAATTCTAATCTACATAGCAGCAGATGTCCAGTGTCCACTCAAGTTTGGCATCTATTTAACACCATCCAATTTAACATACACTTGACCCATTTTCTGTGAGCATATTCAGCACTGATATCATATCAGCACCAAATACCCACTCAAGTTTAATGGGGTAGACGTTGTTTTCATTGTTTATCTACAACTCTCCTAAATTGGGCTTGAGGTGTCAGAGTCATACATTTAAACTAGGCTATGTAGTAAAAATGTCTGGGTGAAAGTAAATGACTTAATTAAAAGTGGGGCTACGGACAACGAGTGGTGCTAGTGAGGGGTTAATCAGGCAGCCCCAACCCCCCTCTCAGTCTGCCTGTTGCAGGGGATTGGGGAGGAGGTGTAGGGTCTCATGGCTCAGGGTGGGCCGCTCTCTCTGGGGCTGTTGCCTGGCCTTCTTTATGATCTCACCCCAGTTCCGATCCGATTACAGCAAACTCACGTTCTCAGGCTCAGAGCAAAAAACAGTCACGCAGCTGGCTGCCTGCTCTCCTCATCTGCTCTCTCTCTTCTCAGTCTCCCCCCTCATCTGTCTTCTGTGTCACTATCTTCCTCCCTCCATTCTCCCAAATGTTCCTTCTACTTTTAAACTCCTCCTTCCTTCTCCCTCTGTCTCCGAGACACATGGCTATACATTATGACCTGGCCATGACTTGACATGGAAAGAATGAGGTCCCAGCTCTCTTGTCCCTTCTCTTTTTCCAGAGCTGGAGGGAGAGTTCTTGCTGCATTCACGTGTCTGCTTCTCGGTCTCTGCCAGATAGTCCTATCTGTTCTGTCTCACTTGTTTTCTAAAGGCCAGAGGAAAAGGAAAGACAAATGATCTGGCCAGCTGAGAGTTCCACAGTCCTACTGGTCTGCTGTGTCTGTGGCACTCCTGAGAGGGTGTGGACAGTATTATGAACGCTTTAGAGTGAGACAGAAATATGATACAGAGAATATGTTCAGCAAATAATGTGCTGTGCAGTATCGCCCATATTGTGAAGCATGAGGGCATTTCACCTTGAGGTTATTATGGACTTCTCTTTCATCATGTTCAGTTATGGCGATACGTATAGATTTCGTGGCATTACCTTACACCTGCCCTAGTTTAAATGCTATACCATGAAATGGTACTATTACAATGTCAAATATAAAGCCAAAACAAACAGCCACTGATTGTGCACAAGTCAAAAGATAGAACTTTTGCAAACTATGAAAGATTTTCATCTCCATATCTGATTATAGTCCAAAATGGTCAAAACACCCTCAGAGAGTGGGGTCACGGCAAGGGACCAGCCATTATTGACTGCGACCCTGGAGCAATTAGGGTTAAGTGCCTTGCTCAAGGGCAGATTGACAGATGTTTCACCTAGTCAAGGTCGTGGACTCAAACTAGCAACCTTTTGGTTACCGGCCCAACGCTCTAACCACTAGACTCCACTCAACTCAAATCAAACATTTGGAAAGCTGTTCTCAGCTAGATCAAAACAAGGACTACAGTAGGAGACAGTTCTAAACGCAAGGGGAGACTGAGATAACTGGTCACAAAAAGTGATTGTTGTGGGTAATCCATCAAGACAAACGACTTGTGCATCCGACCATACACACACTCACACACACAAATTCCCTCACACGTTTGTAATCACACACACACCAACTCTTTCCCACGTCCGTGTGTCTCTGTCCCCAAATTGTCCCTGTGTGAGTCACAATGGTGGTCAGTGTGAGAGGCCTGGAGAGGCCTGGAGTCCATGCCTCTCAGGGATAATGGAGCCATTATGGGGCGGCACAAAGGCTCCGTGACCTCTACTGGCACACACAGCAAAGCATGCTGGGAGAGAGGGGCATACAACATAGAGATGGAGGCAACCAAGGGAAAGGAGTTGGTGTGTGTGTGTGTGTGTGTGTGTGTTTGCCATTGAGCATGTGGGTGGTTGAAGGGAGTAGATGGGGTCTAGCTGGTAACTGTCCGGAAGGCTGATATTATCACCCATTCTCACAAAATAAGGATAAGTGACGTGGCTCCATGTCTAGTCTTGGAGCTCTTGGAGGCCAAGGCGTAGAAGTAGAAGTTGAGAAATACTCTCTTTGATACATTTTGATGATACATTTCAAGTTTTCATAACAATCGGAAATCTGTATTTTTGGACACCGATTTAAAAATATATATATATACAGTGCCTTGCGAAAGTATTCGTAATAATTTTGCACGCCCAATTTTTCAGTTTTTGATTTGTTAAAAAAGTTTGAAATATCCAATAAATGTCGTTCCACTTCATGATTGTGTCCCACTTGTTGTTGATTCTTCACAAAAAAATACAGTTTTATATCTTTATGTTTGAAGCCTGAAATGTGGCAAAAGGTCGCAAAGTTCAAGGGGGCCGAATACTTTCGCAAGGCACTGAATATATACATTTATTTAACTAGGCAAGTCAGTTAAGAACACATTCTTATTTTCAATGACGGCCTAGGAACGGTGGGTTAACTGCCTTGTTCAGGGGCAGAACGGGGGGATCCAATCTTGCAACCTTACAGTTAACTAGTCCAACGCAATAACGACCTGCCTCTCTCTCGTTGCACTCCACAAGGAGACTGCCTGTTACGCGAATGCAGTAAGCCAAGGTAAGTTGCTAGCTAGCATTAAACTTATCTTATTAAAACAATCAATCATAATCACTAATCAACACATGGTTGATGATATTACTAGATATTATCTAGCGTGTCCTGCGTTGCATATAATCTTACTGAGCATACAAGCATACAAGTATCTAAGTATCTGACTGAGCGGTGGTAGGCAGAAGCAGGCCCGTAAACATTCATTCAAACAGCACTTTCATGCGTTTTGCCAGCAGCTCTTCGTTGTGCGTCAAGCATTGCGCTGTTTATGACTTCAAGCCTATCAACTCCCGAGATGAGGCTGGTGTAACCGAAGTGAAATGGCTAGCTAGTTAGCGCGCGCTAATAGCGTTTCAAACGTCACTCGCTCTGAGCCTTCTAGTAGTTGTTCCCCTTGCTCTGCATGGGTAACGCTGCTTCGAGGGTGGCTGTTGTCGTTGTGTTGCTGGTTCGAGCCCAGGGAGGAGCGAGGAGAGGGACAGAAGCTATACTGTTACACTGGCAATACTAAAGTGCCTATAAGAACATCCAATAGTCAAAGGTTAATGAAATACAAATGGTATAGAGGGAAATAGTCCTATAATTCCTATAATAACTACAACCTAAAACTTCTTACCTGGGAATATTGAAGACTCATGTTAAAAGGAACCACTGTGATTTGGAGTCCCATAGGGCGGTGCACAATTGGCCCATCGTCGTTAGGGGTGGGCCGGGGTAGGCCGTCATTGTAAATAAGAATTTGTTCTTAACTGACTTGCCTAGTTTTTAAAAAAGTATACAGAGATAAACAAAAAGCAAATGTTTTAGTGGTAAGCCTCACAGTCACACTTAGATGACTGAGCATGTTGGTATGAAATACTTTAGAATGTTGTCTGACAAACACCAGGGAGGGACAGAGGGTGGGACGGGGTTAGCTCAAGCCACAACAGCTGAGAAACAGACAAGAACATGCCTGGGTTCCCCACATAGCTAATTGGGTGTGTTTAATTAACCACTGAGGGGGTTGCTGGGGTGTGAGAAAGGTCAGGGATTCCAAGGTGCTCTGGCTTTAAGGCAGGTGGCAGCTGAGAATTCAACGTTAGAGCCCAGCTGTTTGGAGGCACAGGTTGGCACAGGGGGGTATGTGTGACTGTGCCATGGTCTCCCCCTGACTGGGCATGATGCCCGTGGGTCTACAGCTACCCCCCTTTACAGCTGCAGCTATAAACGTAATCCTCCATGACCACTAATGCCAAAAACCGTACCCACCGTGTCCTGCCCAAAGACTGGCAGTGGAGACTGGAGAACAGTCTGGACGTGATGGGAGCAACACACTTCATGGCGTCCATCTTGTACCAACTGTGGTTGCCTTAGAGAAACATGCGTGGATTCATGCATACTTGTTGACATGGTTGGAATATTGTCCTGACCATGGCTGCCTCCTAAAGCGATCCATAAGAACAAATAACATAGATACATGCATATGTTTTCCACACTAGATTATTGGGTTTCCTGACCCTCCATCCACAAGGCCGGAAACTTTAACCTCAAACCTCTGACCCCTAACCCCACTCCCCCCTCTGCTCTCTCATTGGCAGGAAGCTGTGGCCCAGAAGAGGAAGTGGAGATCAGTGGCAAGGCTGTTTTGGAGGTGACCCTTCCCTGAGGGCAGGAAGCAGAGCAGGAAGAGCAGAGTTGGATTTGGAGGCTGGAGTGTCAACACCAACACTGATTATCTGACTAGTTAAATCTAGTTTCAAGTTTCAAAGTTTATTCGCCGTAAAACAGTACAGTGAAATAATTACCTTGAGAGCTCTTTCCCAACAATGCAGTGATAATAAAAATGATAATATAGATAACAATAGAAAATAGAATAAAACATTACAATTAAAATAAAAACCACACAAGAACTACAATGTGAGTTAAAGAAACACGAGAATGCAAGTATATACAGGTCAGTGCCAGTACCTTATTCAATGTGCAGGGTTACTGGAGTGGTTGAGGTGGGTTTATACATAAAAAGTGACTGATAGTAGGGCCAAAGACATCCAGTGTCAAGACTTTTAAATGTACAATGTTTTGACTGAAGTGCACTTATTTTAGTCTTACCTCAATTTTTTTCTAATTTATGGGTGATTACCGATGTATACAGTATCTAGATTTTTGATCATTTTTTCTATAAATACATTTTGTTGTACAATTAAAGGTCAAATTCACTGTATTTCAAACAGTCAGCAATAATCTCATGAATTCAGGGTTTGTGAAATTATACATAGGCCACAACCAATAATCCCTGATCTGGCTTTCAAGTCCGTCTATGAAAATGTCCTTTAAATTACAAATGTAACCAGACCCACGCACAATGCACATCCACTAATAATGACTAACTTCTGGTAGCAGACACTATAGAAAAATAACACAGGTCTCATAAACAATCCCTCAAACACAAGCCCCCTGCTAGTGAGTAGCCAGCTAATCTTTATATTACAATCTTTATATTTCACCTTTCTGTGTGTCTCCATCTGTTTGAACAGCATGCCTGTCCTTTTTCAGATGCTGAAATCAAGTGGCCTACCTTAATTCTCAGAAGGAGAACGAGTTGACAATTACTTAGATAATTGTGTTTTATGCTTATTGCACATGTATAAAACACAGACTAGAAAGCTAGAATAGCAGTCTTTGGCTAAAATGTATATATATATATAGAGTGGGGAGAACAAGTATTTGATACACTGCCGATTTTGCAGGTTTTCCTACTTACAAAGCATGTAGAAGTCTGTAATTTTTTATCATAGGTACACTTCAAATGCAAATGAATTACTTAAAAATCATACAATGTAATTTTCTGGATTTTTGTTTTAGATTCCGTCTCTCACAGTTGAACACCTATGATAAAAATGACAGACCTCTACGTGCTTTGTAAGTAGGAAAACCTTCAAAATAGGCAGTGTATCAAATACTTGTTTTCCCCACTGTGTATATATATACTAAAATCATACTAAAGTATTTTATACATTTTGTAAAAATAAAAAATAAAAACTTTTCCTCCCAATTTCGTGGTATCCAATTCTACTATCTTGTCTCATCGCTACAACTCCTGTACAGGCTTGGGAGAGACGAAGATTGAAAGTCATGTGTCCTCCGATACACAACCCAACCAACACAGCGCGCATCCAACCCGGAAGCCAGCTGCACCAATGTGTCGGAGGAAACACCATGCACCTGGCAACCTTGGTTAGCGCACACTGCGCCCGGCCTGCCACAGGAGTCACTGGTGCGCAATGAGACAAGGACATCCCTACCGGCCAAGCCCTTCCTAACCCGGACGACGCCAGGCCAATTGTGCGTCGCCCCACGGACCTCCCGGTCACGGCCAGTTACGACACAGCCTGGGCACGAACCCAGAGTCTCTGATGGCACAGCTGGCGCTGCAGTACAGCGCCCTTAACCACTGCACCACCCGGGAGGCCCACATACTAAATTCTTACCATAAAGGCATTTGGAATACTCCTCTAAAATATTAATTAATTCATTAAATCGCCCAGCCCTAACTGGTAGTAGGATATACATGTAAACAGGGCTGAAAAGTGACTAGTAGCAGGAATATATAAAAACTTATGATACACTAAGAAAAAAGGGTTCCAAGGCAAAAGAGATAAGTCTTTTGGGTTTGACTTATAACTCTCTGTGGAACGGGTTCTTCAAAGGGTTCTAATACAGGGACAGCCGAAGAACCCTTTTAGGTTCTAGATAGCACCTTTTTCCCTCTATAATATACTAATGGTAATACTGTATATACATGTAAACAAGAGTAGCTGTGACCAGTAGCAGGATAAATAATGTTATTGGCAATCAATAATCAATGGGCAGCAGCGTAATGGAGAAATAAATGTAATCAATAATCACTTTAGCAGCAACGTAGGTTGTGTCTGAGTGGGTAAAGACCTGTGGATGGACATGAAGTCAAGTGTGGATAGTCTGTGGGAGAGGGAGAGCAGTAGTTGTTAGCCACGGCCAGGGGATAGAAGCTGTTTAGAAACGTGGATCCAATAGGTTATAGGGTATAGCTCCAATAGGATCACAACATAACAGACTCATATAGTAGTTCTGTGATAGTGTTTTGAATGCCTTGGCTATTACAACACGTTGACCGTGGGTTCAGCTGCATTTGTTTTTGTCGGTTATCATCTCTAAACAATTCAAATAAAACACTCCACATGTTCAAAATCATCTCGGAACTGATAATAATGATTGTGTTTATATGGGCCTTCCATCCATGGATCCAGATGCACTCACTCATGCTCTAATGTCTGAGACACGCTTTGATATCAACATTCACAGCCTAGTGGCAGAAACAATGAGAGAATGCTCTCTGGCTCGCAACTTGAACACAAACAAAGTCCCCTTTTTTTACGTGGTCAAATAGGTAAAATAGGTTCGCTGGGTAGATGAACAAATCCTCCTGAATTTGAATAACCCCTCTCACTGACTAGAGGTCGACCAATTAATCAGAATGGCTGATTAATTAGGGCCGATTTCAAGTTTTCATAACAATCGGAAATCTGTATTTTTGGACGCCGATTTGCCCGATTAGTTTTTTTTTACAACTTTATTTAATCTTTATTTAACAAGGCAAGTCAGTTAAGAACACATTCTTATTTTCAATGACGGCCTAGGAACGGTGGGTTAACTGTCTTGTTCAGGGGCAGAACGACACATTTTCACCTTGTCAGCTCGGGGGATTCAATCTTGCAACCTTACAGTTAACTAGTCCAACGCTCTAACCACCTGCCTCTCATTGCACGCCACGAGGAGTCTGCCTGTTACGCGAATGCAGTAAGCCAAGGTAAGTTGCTAGCTAGCATTAAACTTATCTTATAAAAAACAATCAGTCAATCAATCATAATCACAAGTTAACTACACATGGTTAATGATATTACTAGTTTATCTAGCATGTCCTGTGTTGCATATAATCGATGCGGTGCCTTTCTTAAAATCAATACACAAAAGTAAATATTTTTAAATCTGCATATTTAGCTAAAATAAATCCAGGTTAGCAGGCAATATTAACCAGGTGACATTGTGTCACTTCTCTTGCGTTCATTGCACGCAGAGTCAGTGTATATGCAACAGTTTGGGCCGCCTAATTTGCCAGAACTTTACATAATTATGACATAACATTGAAGGTTGTGCAATGTAACAGGAATATTTAGACTTATGGATGCCACCCGTTAGATAAAATACGGAACGGTTCCGTATTTCACTGAAAGAATAAACGTCTTGTTTTCGAGATGATAGTTTCCGGATTTGACCATTTTAATGACCCAAAGCTCGTATTTCTGTGTGTTATAACATGATAACTAAGTCTATGATTTAATAGAGCAGTCTGACTGAGCGATGGTAGACACCAGCAGGCTCGTAAGCATTCATTCAAACAGTACTTTCGTGCATTTGCCAGCAGCTGTTTATGACTTCAAGCCTATCAACTCCCGAGATTAGGCTAGTGTAACCAATGTGAAATGACTAGCTAGTTAGCGGGGTGCGCGCTAATAGCGTTTCAAACGTCACTCGCTCTGAGACTTGGAGTGGTTGTTCCCCTTGCTCTGCATGGGTAACGCTGCTTCGAGGGTGGCTGTTGTCGTTGTCTTCCTGGTTCGAGCCCAGGTAGGAGCGAGGAGAGGGACGGAAGCTATACTGTTACACTAAAGTGCCTATAAGAACATCCAATAGCCAAAGGTTAATGAAATACAAATGGTATAGAGAAATTGTCCTATTATTCCTATAATAACTACACCTTAAAAATTCTTACCTGGGAATATTGAAGACTCATGTTAAAAGGAACCACTAGCTTTCATATGTTCTCATGTTCTGAGCAAGGAACTTAAACGTTAGCTTTCTTACATGGCACATATTGCACTTTTACTTTCTTCTCCAACACTTTGTTTTTGCATTATTTAAACCAAATTGAACATGTTTCATTATTTATTTGAGGCTAAATTGATTTTTATTTATGTATTATATTAAGTTAAAATAAGTGTTCATTCAGTATTGTTGTAATTGTCATTATTACAAATAAATAAATAAATAAAATCGTCCGATTAATCGGTATCGGCTTTTTTGGTCCCCCAATAATCGGTATCAGTATCGGCGTTGAAAAATCATAATCGGTCGACCTCTATCACTGACCTGTCTGAACCTTTACTTTCATGTTGAAACCTGGTCACTAATTATTTATAATCAAATCAAATCCAGTAATGAAAGACATGTTGATCTATAATGCACCAAGACCTCTTCCATTTTGTTCTTATAAAGTCAAATTGCTGCACAAAATAGACCTTGTCGTTGCTAAGTTGATCTTGTCGTTCTTGAGGAATGCTATAAGCAGTCCTGACAAGTGAATGGCTGTTTTGAGCAGAGAATGAAAATCCCGCTTTTTAATCAGGCTGTTCCATTTGGGAGCTCATTTGACAGGAAATTAAGGGACAACTCGTTCATCATTCCATCTCCAAAACAAGAAGAAAATGAGATGCACTCCACATGAGATCAAACAGTGTTTGACAGTGGTCTACAGAGAGACAGCCACAGACTGCTTCACTTTTATCTCTTATAAGGCAAAGAATGGATACTATGTTGTATTGAGGAGGAACATAAATACCAAGGTTACAAGTTAAGTGAATTTTCTCCCCAAAAAATGTATCATGAGTTGACCCCTATGGTAAACCACAGATCTATGATAACCTTTACTCATCCATGCTGACTAAGGAAGGAAATGATTAATCTGAACATGAAACGAGAATGGAATGAATGACCTACTAGTCCTAAAGACCTCCTTTCACATCCTCGCATTCAGACTTTTTTTTCCTGAAGTTGGTGTTAAAGCCAGAGCTCGCCATCGTTCTCTCTCTCAGACTGTCTCTATCGCTCTTCTCCCTAAATCTCTGACCAGTGCCTCTCAAACAACACTTTGTTCCTCAAGAGTAAATGAGGCAGAGGGGGGGGCCTTGCAGTGATTTTGGCACCGTGGCAGCCCTTCCTACATGTCTCCAGCCTTCATTCAGCCAGGCTTGGCCGAGAGCAGAGAGCTCTCCCCATGAATGTCCCCACTGTTTTCTGGACCCTACAGTGCTCTCCAAAGAGTGTGAGAGAGAGAGAGAGAGCGAGAGCGAGAGTAAGAGAGAGCGAGAGAATGTAGGCTGTAAACCCTTCAGAAAGTAGTAATTACAGAGTGAGAATGTATAGAAAGTGATTTGAGGGGCAGTAAGTTTTACAACTAGGCCTAACACTGACATGCACTCTAAGACCATACACACTGACCTTTCAAACATGTGCAGATGTTCCAAAATAACAAACCTCTGTAAAGTCATCATAAAAGATCATACATCACTATCCAACCCTCCAAACCATTTGGTATTTTATTAGGATCCCCATTAGCTGTTGTGAAAGCAGCAGCTACTCTTCCTGGGGTCCAAACAAAAACATAAAACATGCCCTAATACAGAACATGAATAAACAAGAACAGAACTACATCAATTAATATGTATCTACTTTCCAACTCCTATGTAGCCTATACATTTCTTCACTTGCCAGACAAGTCAGTACCTGTGAAAACTGTCTCTGATGGTGTACACATCTTTTATATTATGTCTGAATGAGTTTCCAGGAAACCCACTGTTTAACACATGGTCTAACACAGTCTAACATACTGTATATCCCTTTAAATATTCAAATAGTTTAACAGTCTCAGAGAGAGTTCCTATTCTCCATCAAGCCCTTCCACTCCAAGCTTGTCTTTGAGAAAAGCCCAGACAATGAAGGCCTTTCAACTCTGATTGTAGAGAGCTCCTTATAAAAAAGGGAAAAAGCGTACAGTAAGTGGAGTAACAGAGAAACAATAAGAGGCCTTTTCGAGAGGCAGAGTCACGTGTGTATGACACAAGAGGACACACAAGTACACACCCCTACTTCCACGCATGTTCCAACACAACTCCCACTAACACCCAGACAGACTTGGCGATTCAAGGCACAGGCACGCGCACGCACACACACATACACCCACAAAATATGCATCAACAGACCCACACGTCACGCACCCACACACTCACGCAAATATACAAGCTCCAATCCACACATTCTAATTATCCCCACCCATGCGCATCAAGAATTCCATGTTTATACAAACTGGGAAGCCTGTTTCTACAGACTGGCAATATGAATGTAGTTCAGAGCCAGATATTCCCTCCATCTCCATTATATTTCCAATCAGTTGTTAAATAGCCTACAAGAGAAATAGGCTATAATAACAATATCTGATTATTTGGATAGTAAATGTAGTGTACTTATCATTAAAGTGAAAGAGTGATGTGGGGTCTTTGTGAGAGCAAACATCCAACATAAGAATTAGGTCTACACGTCACACAGTTTATAGTTACGAGACTAGAAAGGATTTAAGATATAATGATATAGAGAGTCATTACAAGGCCAGATTAGACGGAGTACGAGAGAGTCACTATGAACACAGTCAGGTTTGAATGTTTTTACAAAAACATTTTTTTACCCCTTTTTCATGGTATCCAATTGGTAGTTACAGACTTGTCTCATCGCTGCAACTCCCGTACGGACTTGGGAGAGGCGAAGGTCGAGAGCCGTTCGTCCTCCAAAACACAACCCAACCAAGTCGCACTGCTTCTTGACACCATGCCCACTTAACCCGGAAGCCAGCCGTACCAATGCGTCGGAGGAAACACGTGCACCTGGCGGCCGTGTACTGCTCGGGATACCCAGGTTTGAATGTTAAACTGTAATAGTTTATCTCAAATATTGCATATATTCGTGGAACTCATCTCTTTAGCTGTCAAGGGTCTGGACAAGTCCACAACATTCTTCTGAGGTAATATTCAAATCTAATGGCACTGTAAATGTTAGCCTGCTAAGATAAGCTACTATCTGTAAGTAACAGTTGAATGGTCCTTGTATAAATGTATCTGAGTTGAGAGTTTAATCAAAATGATACTGAGTTGCAACTCCTTTTGCTCTCAGAACAGCCTCAATTTGTTGGGGCATGGACTCTACAAGGTGTTGAAAGTGTTGACTCCAATACCTCCCACAGTTGTGTCAAATTGGCTGGATGTCTATTGGGTGGTGGACCATTCTTGATTCACATGGGAAACTGTTGAGCATGAAAAAAACAGCAGCGTTGCAGTTCTTGACACACTCAAACCAGTGTGCCTGGCACCCACTACCATACCCCGCTCAAAGGCACTTAAATATTTTGTCTTGCCCATTCACCCTCTGAATGGCACACATACACAATCCATATCTCAATTGTCTCAAGGCTTAAAAATCCTTCTTTAACCTGTTTCCTCCCCTTCATTTACACTGATTGAAGTGGATTTGACAGGCAACATCAATAAGGATCATAGCTTTCCCCTTGATTCACCTGGACAGTCTATCTCATGAAAAGAGGAGGTGTTCCTTATGTTTTGTACACTCAGTGTACATATTACTTGCGGTAACAGCTAGACTCTATCTACTGTAGCGTGGAGTGGGGGGGAGTGATGGGGCTTGAAGTGTTCACTATCCCACACAGCGTCTCTCTAGCTCTGGTCTCTGCCACTTCCAGGTCAGCTCTGTCATTTACAGCAGCGCAGAACTGCTCTTCTATTCCACCCAACGTCTGTTTGTCTGGTGCCAGGGTATAATTGTACCTCCTTATGGTCTCTCCCGTCCTAAAATATCTCCCATAACCCCTCCTTTGTGTACACTACAAAGGTTCTCTGGCATCCTCTTAGCCAAAAGAAAACAACATCACCCAATACTTTGAGTCTATGAATGGGTGTGAGTGGAACTCCAAGACCCCAAAAACCAGCGCTACCCCTCTTTTAGGTACTCGGCTCGGTTAATGAGACAACAGGTCTCTTCCAAACCCAAATACTTCCCCACCGCCCCCCTCCTAGGCTAACGCTACAGGACAAGACTCTGTCCATCTCCCGGCCTAACCCACAACAAGCATCTCCTCCTGCCAACAAGGTTCAACATAGACTCTATTTCCAGGCTTTCTTAACTGTAGAGGCTCATTTGTGGGAGATCCTAGTGTGGTCAGTGTATAAATACACTCTGCCAGTGCAGGACCAACACAGTCCAGTACAGTAGAGTATAGGCTACTGTCCAGGGCAGTATATTGCCTAAACCAGGATTTGGCTTGCCTTGGCTGGGGAGGCAGGTAGCCAAGTGGTTATAGCGTTGGACTAGTAACCGGAAAGTTGCAAGATCAAATCAACGAGCTGACAAGGTAAAAATCTGTCGTTCTGCCCCTGAACAAGGCAGTTAACCCACTGTTTCTAGGCCATCATTGAAAATAAGAATTTGTTCTTAACTGACTTTCCTAGTTAAATAAAGGTCAAATAAAAATTAACTGCCTTGGCTTGTAGAGCAATGCTTCACAACCATGGGATATGATGAAAATCAGGACTGTAACTCATTCACTATTTGATGACTATGTTGTATTAGATGATTATGCTGCTGCTAAAATTTTTAGGAAGAGGTCATCATTTCGTGGAGTCTTTGAAGGGGGAAAAAAACATGAAAAAAGTGGAGCAAGTTAGGTCCAAAAAAACATTTTCCCCAACTCAAATGAATTTATAGAGGTTTCATGATGCTTGTATCTAACCCAAAGTAAATCATTTAAAGATTGTTCTATACATCTGTTGGGGTCTCGATAAGCTTCAATATGAGGTCCTTAACCTAGCAAGAAAAGGCATCCTTGTAGCTGTGTGGGCTAATATAGTCAAAATGGTTGCCTTGGGGTAAGTTGAGCCAATGGTTGAGCTAATGGCAAGTTGAGCAAACTGAAGTGTTTTCTTCCCAGGCATAAGGCAAGTATGGTATGATGTAACAACAGGGCCTGGGCCTACGTTAAAAGTGTTTTAAAAAGTACTAAGTGTTTGTTAAGTGTTAAGCCTGTATTAAAATATGCTTAAAATTATTCAAAGATAAAAAAGCAATTGTGATTTTGTTGAATTGTGTTTGAGAAATAAAGATAGACATGGTTTCAAAAAAGGTAGCGGTAATATTTCATTCGGTAAAGAAATGTGTAGGTGGCTTAACTTACCCCGTTCCCGGAGTGAGTTGTGCCAAGAGACAAGCTGTTTTCAAAACAGTTACGTTTACATGAATTGTGATTATTTCCAGGGATACACAACATCCTGTAATATATGTAGATATCGTTGTTAGAAAGAATACTGGTAACACTTAATTTGGATAGTTCATCTGTAGATACTCTACAGACTATCTACTAAGCCTAAACCTAGCCCTAACCTGACCCTAAACTTAACCCTTATTCTAAACCTAACCCTAACCATATCCTTAGCAAGCAGTTTCTTATCAACAGAGAGTTTGTTGATAGAATGACCATCTACAGATAGACAATCCGGACTCTCCAAAAAGTGTGACCAGAACACTATATTTCCATTGATTACTATATATTTCCATTTATGCTGAATGTAAAAATTGCTTAAAAAACCCCACTCTCCCCTACTGTGACTGGGAGTCAACACTTCATATACAGTGTGATAAAATACAAGAATACTGTATCACTGAGGCTTTTCTCTATCAGAACCCAAGCCGATAAAGTAGCTGAAATCCACATTACAGTACTACTGTGTCCCCTCTCTGAATTGCAAGGGGTTAAAGTGAAAGGAATTAGGGGTAATCCCAGACACTTCTGATGTACTGAGGTAGAACAGCAGGAGACAGAGACGTGTGGCCAGCCAGAGTAGGAATGCTAATCTGGGTTTTAGTTAAGGGTTCAGAGGATGGAGACATGGATCAAGTCATTGCACAGTGACAGGATATTACTGTACTATGAAGGCCTGCACTTTTAAACAGAGCTAGCCTTGTTTTTCTGAGCTCTTGTCCAGTAACCTAACTACTTGAAGGTCTGTGACACAAAGAAACTAGACAGTGAGACTGATTTATTTTTTTACCTTTATTTAACTAGGCAAATCAGTTAAGAACAAATTCTTATTTTCAATGAAGGCCTAGGAAGAGTGGGTTAACTGCCTGTTCAGGGGCAGAACAACAGACGTTGTACCTTGTCAGCTTGGGGATTTGAACTTGCAACCTTTCGGCTAACCACTAGGCTACCCTGCCGCCCCAGGGAGAAGAGAGTGTTGGGATTCTTGAGACACAGTTTAGAATGTTACTTGGCATTATAATCAATTAAATGCATCTGGTGATAAACATTATCATGTGAGAGACTGCCCTTGTCTGCATATTCAAGGATGTCTGCTCTGTGCAGTCATTACTTCCAGTTTTACCTTAACCAATTTTACAATGCGGATATAGATATGGCAATAACATTACAGGGGACAAAACACTGGGATATCCAGACCCAGAACACGTCTATGAAGAGAGGTCCCTGTACATGATAAGAAACAAAAAATGTAGAGGATCTATCAATCACAGGCCTGAAATAGCCTGATGCTGAGAACACCAAGCAGGCTTGTCAGACCATGGAAAGTTCAACTTCAACAAACTTTCAGTTCTACATTATCTCAAAACTGCCAACTCAGCAAGTCCTCCTGAGTGGAGCAGTGGTCTAAGGCACTGCATCGCAGTGGCGTCCCTACAGACCCGGGTTCGATCCCAGGCTGTGTCACAGCCGGCCATGACCAGGAGACCCATGAGCCGGCGCACAATTGGTCCAGCGTTGTCCAGATTAGTGGAGGGGTGGACGGTGTTTCCTCCGACACATCGGTGTGGCTGGCTTCCGGGTTAAGCAAGCAGTGCGGCTTGGTTGGGTTGTGTTTCTGAGGACGCATGGCTCTCGACCTTCGCCTCTCCCGAGTCCGTAGGGGAGTTGCAGTGATAAGACAAGACTAACTACCAATTGGATATTGCGGCAAAAAAGGGGTAAAAGTACAATATAAAAACTGCCAACCATGCAAAAAGGGCCAGGATAGCCTCCCGGGTGGTTAAGGGCGCTCTACTGCAGCGCAAGCTGTGCCATCAGAGACCCTGGGTTCGCGCCCAGGCTCTGTCGCGACCGGAAAGTCCGTGGGGCAACGCACAATTGGCCTAGCGTCGTCCGGGTTAGTGCGCGTTAACCAAGGTTGCCAGGTGCACGGTGTTTCCTCTGACACATTGGTGCGGCTGGCTTCCGGGTTGGATGCGCGCTGTGTTAAGAAGCAGTGCGGCTTGGTTGGGTTGTGTATCGGAGGACGCATGACTTTCAACCTTCGTCTCTCCCTAGCCTGTACGGGAGTTGTAGCGATGAGACAAGATAGTAGCTAAAAACAATTGGATACCACGAAATTGGGGAGAAAAAGAGAGGGCCAACTGCATTACAGATCAACAGGGAGCATGCCTCGGATGCTGCACTCTCCATCCCCCTCACTGATGGTATACCACTTTCCCTAGCAGTCTTATTTAAACACGACCTCTCCCCGCCCCCCTCAATCCTCCTACAGATGAAGAGACGCTAAGCTAACGTTGAGACCTTTCAACTCTCTGACGGTACATGTTGTTGGCCGGAACAAACGAGCCTCGGCAGGGTTGACCTTTGCTACCACAGCTGATGGTCTATTATGGGGATGTGGAGTGGACAGTAGAGTAAAGGACTTTTTTTACTTCACTTGGACACCACCAGTAGAAGAGTTTCCACAATAAGGCCTGACTGACCAATGACTATTATGAATAACCTAGCCTTCAGAGTCAGGGCTACAATAAGGCCAGACAAGTGTGTCTCTCCTCTTACCTCTCCTTTCCATTCTGACCCTGTTACAACCCTGGTCCTAAAGCAGGGCTGACACCTTGCAGGTTGAAAATATTGTCAACCTGTTCGCCCTGGAAATACCCTGGGATAAAAATGCCAGTGTGAAAATGGCTATTGGAGAAAACCATGGATGGATTTCCAGTCACTATACATCTCACCTATGTACTCTCAAATCAGTGGTGGTGAGTGAAAGTAGACAATCAGGAAATTAAAGTAGTTTCTAGCCAGACAGAATTAGGACATCCCTGGTGGCTGAGGCTGAGACGGGCCCCTCCTGAGGTCAAGCCCAAGGCTGCTGGTTGGGGGACCCAGAGAGTGATGATGAGTGCTTCAGCGCTAATTAAAAGGTAAGAGTGGAAAAACAGCTCATCCACAGTACACTACAGGCCTTCAAGGACTAGGAGTGAAGTAACACACCCCAACATTTGCTCTTTCCTCCTCTCTTTGATCTGCCTCTCTCTCTCCGGAGCTGGGAAGGGCCCCATCTCTGCATTTTCCCAGAGTGGTTGAGGCAAAGCCATCTGGCCCGAGCTAGTCGACTGGATTTTTTTTGTAGATGGCTGGGGGATGTGGGAGAGAGCATTGAGGGGGGTGTAGCTAGAGACGCTGTGTGACTCCTCTGCCACGGAGGGACCCCCCCCCCCCCAAAAAAAAGCAAGGTGTAGCTAACAAGGAGAAAATACATAACAATGCTTATCAGGTCAATAAGATCAGGAATGCGCATCTGATCATGATAACAGTTGTTAAGATAACAAGCAATCAATTTCAGGCTTTTCTCCATACAAAGGCTAACTGCCCAAGTTGTTTACATTGTTATCTTGTCTGATAGCCCAATAGGTTCTACTGAAATTATCTTCAGACAGAGCCCAGACATTAATTTACTGGAGAGTGACATCAAAATAATATGATAAATTACTGAATGAATAAAACAAAAATGCAAGTTTAGCCTATACTTACTCTATGGAATGAATTATTAAAATCATGTTAAGAAGGGTGTACAGTCACTAAAACAAGTTTATGAGCATCTCACAGCAGACTTCTTCAAACAGCAGGGAAAATATACAATATAACAGAAGAAGCTCTTCTACAGGAACTACACTGTTACATTTCACAGTAGAATTCAGTTACATTGGCCTTCCTCCTGCTGTTTGAAGGAGCCTAAAGTTGATACATTGTATTGTCTGCGGTGGAAGGATAATGGGCTGTAATTTACAATAATTAATTTATGCTGTACAAAATAACACTTACCTACTGCGAGCGGCTATGTGGGTCTGTTTCCGTGAGAATTGTCAGGCATGAACACAACGGAAAACAACAGAACATCGAAGCAGCGGTGGAAAAACAGGTTCCTATGCACATACAGTGAGCACAAAAAAAAGTCCTTCACTGTTTTTACAACAAAAGTCGGCTATTCAAAAGGAATCAGCCACGTTCTCGTCTTCTTCAAGAAAGGTGTCCAAAATTAAATCGGTCGGGCGTTATCTACACTCTCAACGGATGAGTTTGCGTGAACTTGAGCTCTTGGTTGATCATGTTTATTCATAATCCCATGGCATTGTATTAACAGGCGGTTTGTCAGTTGGCGAGCTAGTCACGTCTGTAAAAAGTTGGCTACAGCGAGCCAAATGTCTCTCCCTTTACACACCTCCTCTTTCCCTCTCTCTGACGTGGACTGTATATCGATACCCAAGGGGGTCTAGTTCTCTAGAGCTCTAAACTACTTTATTTTAAAATAGTATTTTTCTCCACGAGAGTCTCTCTCTCCCCTCCAACGTCCAGCCAACAGCTGAAAACGCTTGACATCATAGCCAACGCCAACAGACCATCTGGTATTGCCTGTTGCATTCAAATTTGGGACTCGAAGGGGGAGGTGGAGGCAGGCTAGGCTTAGATGGGATTGAGTTTGTCTTCTACAATAAAAACAATAATAATAATACTAATTGAGAATAGATTATAGAAAATATAGAAATTATTATAGATAATAGATAGGCTATAATATATAATAAATGTGTAATCATTTGTAATAATGTGTAATAAACTGCACTTGTGTGTGTGTGTGTGTAAGAGAGACGTTTTCAATAGAGCCGATTTTCTAATTGGGTGATTTGAACACAAACAATGTAAGCGACAAGACAATAAATTAGGAACAGGCAGGGGATCCTGCTTGCATATGGGGGGATGGAAGGAGATATTGGCAAAATACCCCACCTCCCAACCATCAAAAATCAACAGATAATTTAACACTTTTCCTGACAAACCTCAACCCTGTTGCAAACTATACCACCACCACCCTCCTACTACACCTGGCCATAGCAGCATTATCACCAGTACCTTTATGACATTGAGGACTCTAACCCTTAACCCCTTTCTCATGACCTGGGGTTAATCTGTCTGAAAACCAACTGATTATAAATCAGTCACCCCACTGAAACAAAGCCTTACAACTTTTGCTTTCCAAAATGTCCTCTGATTGTATATATTTATCTTGTTTTTCGGGGAGCAGTGTTCAAGGACGCAATCTAATTTAAACTGAATTGTCTTTATACACAACCAATTTTAAGACAAATATAAGTAAACCTAGAACGTCGCATTTCCTTGAGTCATTTCTACATTTTCCTAAATAAAACAAACTCAAGAGGACATCTGCACACAATGACGCACTGTATTGTTCAAGAAGCTGAAGTACAGTATCATTCGGTGAACAGTATTTGATTTTAGTGTAGGTGTGGTCATTGTAATATTAAACCCTCGTCTCTCTGTTCTGCAATGTTTATAAAAGATCTGTGGCTGGATTTACTTCACCTGGGTTTGACTTGAAGCTATGTCATTCTGCATTCTTCTCTCTAAGCTCTGTACAGTCCTGGGGTTCCAGTGCCATTACAGACAGGCAGCATGACCAGACGTAGAGTCTATAGTGGGTCGACACGTTGGAGCAGTAGGTTGGTGTTCTGTACTGTAGCCTATACACATGGCACACATATGGGTACACAAGAAGAAGGGGGATTTGATGTTCATATTTAAAGGGATTCTGTTTGACTGGAGGTGCAAAGGCTTTGAACGGCCTATAAAACAGCTTTTCTGTACTGCACGGGGAGGTGGGAAGTTCAGTCATCTTGAAGAGTAAATGAGTTCATGAGGGAACAGAACACTTCTAGAAAGAAAACAGCTATGGAGTTCTTGAAAATATCCTCTTTTATACCTTTACACATTCTTATAGACACCGGTTGACATTCACACTTAAAAAAATAACTTTATTTAACTAGGCAAGTCAATTAAGAACACATTTTTATTTACAATGACAGCCTGCCAAGAGGCAAAAGGCCTCCTGCGGGGACGGGGGCTGGGATTAAAAATATAAATGTATGACAAAACACACATCACGACAAGAGAGACACCGCAACACTACATAAAGAGAGACCTAAGACACCACCGCATGGGAGCAACACATACAGTGCCTTGCGAAAGTATTCGGCCCCCTTGAACTTTGCGACCTTTTGCCACATTTCAGGCTTCAAACATAAAGATATAAAACTGTATTTTTTTGTGAAGAATCAACAACAAGTGGGACACAATCATGAAGTGGAACGACATTTATTGGATATTTCAAACTTTTTTAACAAATCAAAAACTGAAAAATTGGGCGTGCAAAATTATTCAGCCCCCTTAAGTTAATACTTTGTAGCGCCACCTTTTGCTGTGATTACAGCTGTAAGTCGCTTGGGGTATGTCTCTATCAGTTTTGCACATCGAGAGACTGACATTTTTTCCCATTCCTCCTTGCAAAACAGCTCGAGCTCAGTGAGGTTGGATGGAGAGCATTTGTGAACAGCAGTTTTCAGTTCTTTCCACAGATTCTCGATTGGATTCAGGTCTGGACTTTGACTTGGCCATTCTAACACCTGGATATGTTTATTTTTGAACCATTCCATTGTAGATTTTGCTTTATGTTTTGGATCATTGTCTTGTTGGAAGACAAATCTCCGTCCCAGTCTCAGGTCTTTTGCAGACTCCATCAGATTTTCTTCCAGAATAGTCCTGTATTTGGCTCCATCCATCTTCTCATCAATTTTAACCATCTTCCCTGTCCCTGCTGAAGAAAAGCAGGCCCAAACCATGATGCTGCCACCACCATGTTTGACAGTGGGGATGGTGTGTTCAGTGTGATGAGCTGTGTTGCTTTTACGCCAAACATAACGTTTTGCATTGTTGCCAAAAAGTTCAATTTTGGTTTCATCTGACCAGAGCACCTTCTTCCACATGTTTGGTGTGTCTCCCAGGTGGCTTGTGGCAAACTTTAAACGACACTTTTTATGGATATCTTTAAGAAATGGCTTTCTTCTTGCCACTCTTCCATAAAGGCCAGATTTGTGCAATATTCAACTGATTGTTGTCCTATGGACAGTCTCCCACCTCAGCTGTAGATCTCTGCAGTTCATCCAGAGTGATCATGGGCCTCTTGGCTGCATCTCTGATCAGTCTTCTTCTTGTATGAGCTGAAAGTTTAGAGGGACGGCCAGGTCTTGGTAGATTTGCAGTGGTCTGATACTCCTTCCATGTCAATATTATCGCTTGCACAGTGCTCCTTGGGATGTTTAAAGCTTGGGAAATCTTTTTGTATCCAAATCCGGCTTTAAACTTCTTCACAACAGTATCTCGGACCTGCCTGGTGTGTTCCTTGTTCTTCATGATGCTCTCTGCGCATTTAACGGACCTCTGAGACTATCACAGTGCAGGTGCATTTATACGGAGACTTGATTACACACAGGTGGATTGTATTTATCATCATTAGTCATTTAGGTCAACATTGGATCATTCAGAGATCCTCACTGAACTTCTGGAGAGAGTTTGCTGCATTGAAAGTAAAGGGGCTGAATAATTTTGCATGCCCAATTTTTCAGTTTTTGATTTGTTAAAAAAGTTTGAAATATCCAATAAATGTCGTTCCACTTCATGATTGTGTCCCACTTGTTGTTGATTCTTCACAAAAAAATACAGTTTTATATCTTTATGTTTGAAGCCTGAAATGTGGCAAAAGGTCGCAAAGTTCAAGGGGGCCGAATACTTTCGCAAGGCACTGTAACACAACACGGTGGCAGCAACACATGACAACACAGCATGGTAGAAACATGGTAGCAGCACAAACATGGTACAAATATTGTTGTCTGTGCCTAACAAAGTGCAAATAGGTAGAGACAACACATCACGCAAAGCAGCCACAAGTGTAATTAAGAGTGTCCATGATTGAGTCCGAATGTAGAGATGGAGATAAAACTGTTCAGTTTGAGTGTTTTTTTTTGCAGCTCGCCCCAGTCGCTAGCTGCAGCGAACTGAAAAGAGGAGCGGCCCAGGAATGTATGTGCTTTAGGGATCTTTAACAGAATGTAACTGGCAGAACGGGTGTTTTATGTGGAGGATGAAGGTTGCTTGCAGTAGGTATTGCAGATATAGGGGAGTGAAGCTTAAGAGGGTTTTATAAAGAAGTAGTAACTGCGTCAGGTATAGATGTAACGGATGTGAAACGGCTAGCTTAGTTAGCAGTGTGCGCTAAATAGCGTTTCAATCAGTGCCGTCACTTGCTCTGAGACCTTGAAGTAGTTGTTCCCCTTGCTCTGCAAGGGCTTTTGTGGATCGATGGGTAACGATGCTTCGAGGGTGACTGTTGATGTGTGCAGAGGGTCCCTGGTTCGCGCCCGGGTATGGGCGAGGGGACGGTTTAAACTTATGTTACATAGAGATGGACAGTTTACAGAGATGTGTCCTATAAGGATTTTTGGTGGCAAATCTGATGGCCGAATGGTAAAGAACATCTAGCCGCTCGAGAGCACCCTTACCTGAACACCTTGGAGGTGTTCAAAACAAGGTTAAGGGCAGAGAAAGCTTGTTGGACAAAAACAAAGCTTTATTGTAGAGCGTTTAACACAACATCCAGGGACGGACCAGCTAAGTATAAGACTATCATCTACATATAAATGGATGAGAGAGCTTCCTACTGCCTGAGCTATGTTGTTAATGTAAATTGAGAAGAGAGAAAGGCTCAAGCCTTGGGGTACTCCCTTGGTGACAGGTAGTGACTGAGAAAGCAGATGTCCTGACTTTACACAGTGCACTCTTTGAGAGAGGTAGTTCGCAAACCAGGCCAATGACCCCTCAGAAACAAATTCTCCTTAGCTGACCCACAAGAATGGTCTACAGTATGAAACCTTCGGCCAAGTCAATAAAAATAACGGCACAACATTGCTTAGAATCAAAGGCAATGGTGACATCATTTAGGACCTTTAAGGTTGCAGTGACACATCCATAACCTGAGCAGAAACCCGATTGCATACCAGAGAGAATACCATAGACATCCCTAAAGTGTAACATCAAAATAAACAATTAATTTGATCTAGTATACTACTCTATTGGTTATTTACATCCCTCATTGGCCCCCCCAAAAAACAGTCAATATTTAATATCTGGGTCCTCATTCTTATAACAGGACACACAATCGTCGTGTTTGTACAGGCCCAGACCACTCCTGTGCCTCTCCCATCCCGGCTCTGTGGGATAGGGGCTTGACCGGATGCTAGCGACAGGAAGTGGCTAACATGCTCCAGATGTAAGGACCAGAGGGACAACCCCCACCGCAGCTGGGAAAGGTGGGAGACCACAGACCCTGACGGTAAAGACTGGGATCCCTCTGAACCCACCCACTTTCTTCCCTTCCTAACAGCAACATGGTCTAGGGAAATAGAGATAGGCAAATACAGGTAGAACCAGTAAAAAGACAGACAAATTAAGCCAACAGTACAGAATAGTTATTTTGCTCATTTGAGATAATGAACAAGGGGGTAGTCAGTAAAGATGAGGGAAGTTGAAATGTTGAAGGATTATGAATAAAAATGCATAAAATCTATTCAGTAGGAGAGAAATACTTTTAACATTGGTTCTTTCACCCACTGAAATATTTCCTGCTTTGCCCGATTAAATCCACCAGGAAATTGAGTTGGTGGTTGACAGAATCTACTCTACACAGTAAAACAATGAAATGTGCCTCCTAGTGGTGAAAAGGGCACAGTGCTGGTGTGTAAAATCAGCATGAGTGGATGAGCATACCCCACCGACGCAACAAACAATTCACTCACATTTCATTACTTTTTTTGTTTGTTTAATCAACGTATGCAGGTTTTACCCTGAACTCTAACATGAGAAACTACTTTCTGAAAACAGCTTTTTAAAAACAGCAGATATATTTCCCAGGTGTTTAGTAATCGGCTGATTACTGAACACCTGCAGTTGAAACAATCTTGAGTTTATATAATTTGCTTCCCAAATGGAATAGGGTGCCATTTGGGACACACACATGGATAGAACAACCTAGTTTGAGGTAACACATTCTAAAACCTGGGCATTGACCGTACAATCCCTATATTGGCTTGGCTGGTCCTTTGAAATGAATACAAAACATTGAAGGATACTCAAAAAAGAGATTGAAGAATATAAACGACAAAAACATTTAAAAAAAACATCCTTGAACGAACATCCTACACTTCCTCATACTGCAAGACATCATTACTGCCAAAAACAAAATAAACACCATGGTGTGTGTTCTTATAAGGATGTGAAAACAGTGGATACAATAAGCGACCAGACCACACAACCAACCAGTCGTTTTAACCACCTTAATTATACAATAGCCTTACCATCCGCTCCTTACAACAACAATTAAACAAACGCATGGAAATATTTAGGATGAATTAACAGTGAGCTGTCAATCAGGACTAGAATCTTTTCCAAATTGGTTAGTACAGGCAAAGGGGGAGGAGTCATCAACGCACCATGTTACCTAAAAACCTGGGGTTCTCTCCCTCTCTGGTCTTTTGTCTGAGAAGACTTGTATACCGCCTTCTCTGAGAAATATTTGGTAAGTGAGGGTCCATGTTCCCCATCCTTAGTCTACACACAACCCCATAGAGGCATGGTGTATGATGATGCTTCAATCAAATTGGGTCCAAATGGATGCCTCACATTGTTGGTGAATGAGGTGAGCTTTTCCCTTTCTCTGTAAAGCACATACGTGGAAAAGCGCTATACAGAATAAATCTAAATCAAACTGAAGACTTCTCCTCTAATCATCTTCATCATCGTCAATCAGGACCCTCTGTCGTTTGCGCTTGGCAGGGGCGGAGTGCGCATCCGTGTCTGAGTCAGCGCCCCCGTCTGCCCCCAGGTCCATAGTGAGAGGAGAGTCCTCTGTCAGGAGAGGAGACGGCAGTGTTAGCAATACAGCCCCATGTTTAAATGTCGTAGTAAATAATCTTTAAGCCTGGATGCCAGACCGTTTCTTCTGTAACAAACAGCAGTCATTGCCTAAACAGACTGGCACCCAGGCTATCATTTCTAGTTTATGGGTAAAAAAACTAATATGACTAGATTATGATTAGACGACAGCACAGTAGTACCTTCATCCTCATCACTGTCCAACACCACTCGGCTTCTCTTGGTGGAGGTCTTCTTCTCTGAAGATCTGTGATGGTAAAGGAGAAGAGAAAAGTCAGAACAGAACAGAGATATGCTATTACATAATAGAATGGACAAGTGTCTCACCTCTGAGGTGCACTGTCTGAATCTTCAACAGGTGTGAAATCTGGGAAAAGACAAATGTCATGGTAGATATAAAAGTGGGTGTTTCCGAATATAAAGTAGTTATTCATATTCTCATTTTTAGTAAGACAAAATAGCAGCCGTATTAAACTTAGAAATGTGTAAAGAGTTTGCAAATATGACCTTGTCTCTTAATAAAGTCATGGTTAACAAAGCAACAGCGTGGGATCAATCCTACGAGACCTCCACTGTTAATCAGTTACAAGAGGTATAAACTGAGTAGGAGATAACAGCTAATATATAGCGCCCTTCTTTGAACCAGGGCACATAGGGTTATGGTCAAAACTAGTGCACTATATAGTGAATAGGGTGCCATTTCAGACAACCAATGTCTAATCTGCTGACCTGTGTGTTCTGCTGAGGCAGAGGGCTGTTTCATCTTGCGGGCCAGCAGCAGGGCTCGGAGGGCCTGGGCTCTCTGCTCGTGAGAGTCTGCCTCCCCTTGCTGCTGTTCCTGGATGGGGCTCCCTGGGGTTGGCTGTTCCCACTCCTCTGCCCCCGCTGCTAGGGCATCCTGACTATGGCTAAGGACCTCCGCCGCTCCCCTCAGCTGGGATGGTCTCATCTGGGCTGGGATCCTCCAGAATGACTCCTAATCGATCACCAGACACACAGAGGAAATGTATTACCTATACAGTAGTCTATGGGAAAGCATGTTGAAAAACATCACTTCACCGCCTTTTATGAATGCAACTTTCTCAAAGTTTCACTGCCTCATATCAGCCAAATCTTGCATATAAGTAATTAAATTGAGGATTATTCCTATAATTTTAATCATGTGGGTAGGACAAAAAAATATAGAAATAGCAGAGTTCTCTCCTAAAGCCAACCTGTTCATCAGCTGGTGCTCGGACCCCTATTTTCCGTAGTAACCTCTGAAAGCTCTTTTTCTCCATGGCATCCTCGTTCTCCTCAGTCAGAGGGACAATTGGCACGGGCTGAAACAAGCCTGATGGCGAAAATAGAACGTTAACTACCACAATAAATCACACATTTCCTCAACCACACTTCAAGAATGCAGCAATTCACATTGATAAAGAAAAGCAAAATGCTCAATGCTGCGTTGTTTCCCCCAAATATTTTTTAGGTCACATTTTTTAAAAGTGGATTATTACTCACCTTCTTCCTCGCGGTGATCTGCCGTTCTGTTCAGGCAGTTCTGTAGCCACAACAGGGGTCCTGACATACCTGTTACGAAATACAGCTTTAGGGACCATTTATCAACTGTTGACCAACACCAACTGTTATGTGACCTTCTTGCCCATATTAAATCTTCTTTGATTAGCTTGTGTGATGTTAAAATGAAAAGAACATACTACTATACTGACACACAGAAGGGGTAGTCTGTATTGAAAACGTAACTGTAAACATGAATGCTCTGCTCTCACCTTCCTGCCGTAGAGTGTACACCATGGTCCTCAGACTGGCATTCTTCTCAACCATGCTCTCCCTCTCTGCCCTCCAGCTTTTCCTCCCTCTGGCTGCCGGAGCCTGTCTCTCCAGCTCCTCCCCCTCGCTCTCCTCTTCGTCTTCTTCCTCCTCCTCCTCCTCCTCGTCCATGGGCTCTTCAGTTAGACCTCCAGGGAGATGAGCCAGGAACTCTTCTTCAGTCTAACAGATTACACACAAATACTTTAATAATTAGTGGTGCTAGTTTTATGACATTTCTAGATCGCCAACCTATTCTATAATACTGGACACCCAGTATTACAATAAGAGACAAAAACAAAAAAAAAAAGTTAAATAAATTCATGTCACCATTCCCATCGCGGCGCTCTTCCCCGGAGCGTTAGGATTGCGCCGTCTCTTCTTGTGGAGTTCCCGTCGGTCGGAGACCAGGCCCATGCTGAGCAACTTCTCCACCATGCGGGCCCGGGAACGTTTAGCCGTCACCTTTTTCAGGATGTTCCCCAGCACATCTACAGAAATGTAACAACCACTCAGAACTGGGTTCAAATGATATCTGAATTCAAAATACTTCAACTGGGCTTTATTGAGCTTGTCTAGCACAAAGGAATCAATAGAACGGTCACAAAACAGCAAATTCGGAAAGCTTTCCAACACAGGTCTGCAACCAGTATCACCATGGAGACAAACAAATATGGCAACCGTTATCGCCATGGTAACATGGTATAGCATGGGAATCAAGGGCGCCTTCAGAACGTACCATCGGAGTCTCTGAACTCCTCAAACAGCATCTGTAGCTCTTCTTCCTGCTCCTCTGTCCACAGAACAATACGAGTGCCTTTCCTTCAGGGATGTCAAATCAGAAGCTATAGGTCAGGCTGTGTCCTTTCCATAATCTAACTAGCACTGACAAGTAAACAGTACGTTACATCTACGGACATTAATATGGAATAGGTTCTCTATGGTAAAAGCTATCAGGTGACAGGATGTAGCCTAGACATGAAGCCCCCTTGAATGACACGGACTAACCTCTGTTTCTTCAGGTCTTTTACACTGTCCACCAGTCCCATCGCCACCAACTGGGCCACCACCTGCCGACGCGTACGGGTGGTGTTGCTAAGCAACGGCAGCAGAGTCTCAACAATGTCAGGCACTGTGATAGAGCGAGAGTCAAAGGTTCAGAGACAATATGGAACAAGCATTCATGAACATACATTACCAGTCAAAAGTTTAGACACAATCATTCCAGGGTTTTTATTTATTTTTTACATCGTAGAATAATAGTGAAAACATCAAAACTATTAAATAACACATGGAATCATGTAGTAAACGAAAATAGTGTTAAAACAAATCAAAATATATAATATATTTGAGATTCTTCAAAGTAGCCACCATTTAACTTGATGACAGCTTTGCACACTCTTGGCATTCTCTCAACCAGCTTCAATTAACAGGTGTGCCTTGTTAAAATGTATGGAATTTCTTTTAATGCGTTTGAGCCAAAAAGTTGGGTTGTGACAAGGTAGGGGTGGTATACAGAAGATGGCCCTATTTAGTAAGAGACCAAGTCCATATTATGGCAAGAACAGCTCAAATAAGCAAAGAGAAACGACATAAAGGACATAAAGGTCAGACAACGTGGAAAATATCAAGAACTTTGAACGTTTCTTCAAGTGCAGTCGCAAAAACCATCAAGCACTATGGTGAAACTGGCTCCCATGAGGACCGCCACAGGAAAAGAAGACCCAGAGTTACCTCTGCTGCACAGGATAAGTTCATTAGAGTTACCAGACTCAGAAATTGCAGCCCAAATAAAATCTTCAGAGTTCAAGTAACAGACACATCTCAACATCAACTGTTCAGAGGAGACTGCGTGAATCAGGCCTTCATGGTCGAATTGCTGCAAAAAAACACTGCCAACCATTAATAAAAAGAAGAGACTTGCTTGGGCCAAGAAACATGAGCAATGGACCTTAAACCGGTGGAAATCTGTCCTTTAGTCTGATGAGTCCAAATTTTAGATTTTTGATTCCAACCGTCATGTATTTTTGAAAGGCAGAGTAGGTGAAAGGATGATCTCCGCATGTGTGGTTCCCACCGTGAAGCATGGAGGAGGTGGTGTGATGGTGCTTTGCTGGTGACACTGATTTATTTAGAATTCAAAACACACTTAACCAGCATGGCTACCACAGCATTCTGCAGCGATACGACATCTGGTTTGCGCTTAGTGGGACTATCATTTGTTTTTAAACAGGACAATGACCCAACACACCTCCAGGCTGTGTAAGGGCTATTTGACCAAGAAGGAGAGGGATGGAGTGCTGCATCAGATGACCTGGCCTCCACAAATCACCTGACCTCAACCCAATTGAGATGGTTTGGGATGAGTTGGACCACAGAGTGAAGGAAAAGCAGCCAACAAGTGCTCAGTGTAATTGGGAACACCAACACGGCTGCAAAAGCATTCCAGGTGACTACCTCATGAAGCTGGTTGAGAGAATGCAAAGTGTGTTCAAAGCTGTCACAAAGGCAAAGTACTTTGAATCTCAAATATATTTTGGTTTGTTTAACACTTTTTTGGTTACTACATGATTCCATATGCGTTATTTCATTGTAGAATCAAAACTATGTAGAAAATAGTCAAAATAAAGAAAAACCCTTGAATGTGTAAGTGTGTCCAAACCTTTGACTGGTACTGTATGGGATGGCTATGCCATAAAACACCAGATAGATGAAAGGATTGGTGATAAAAGTACAGGAAATTCAGAGGGGAGTGATGTCCTTTGTTTACCTTCAGAGTCGCGGTGCTCCTCGTAGAGTGTTCGCAGCTCATCCTCTTCCTCTGGCGTCCATTTTGCTTTCTTATTAGACTCCTCTCTGAGACGAGCATGAGAACAATAAATGACTTTTAAAAATGGAAACCTTGAAAAGCATTAAGTGTAGGAGAACACAGACACTTATTTAATTGACACCCAGGCGCACACACACACCCTTCTCCAGGCTTGCTGTAGCCCTCTGTCATCTCGCGGGCAGCTCCCACACTCTTCCAGAAGAGCAGCTCTACAAAAGCCTTGTTGTTTTTAGCCGCCAGGGCAAAGAAACGGTTCAGCACAAACTTAGCAAAGGTCACCAGCTCCTGTAGGGGGAAGAGAAAAATATTGGAACATGTAAGTGTATTAGATTCCATGTGCCTTGGTTACAGGATTTTAAATCCGAAGGGACTTGATATGTAATTTGAGTTACATGTGAGTATCTCCGGTAAAGATTCAGACCATCATTAGCCTGAAGCTGGTCCGCTCGCTTACAAATGCACTCGTCTTTTCAGTTCATCGGTTCATTAATCAACTGCAAAACGGCATCACAATCATTCCTCCCCTACGTGTGAGATTACACTAGAGAGCTCCCAGGGTAGCACCCATCTACCCCAGTGTTTTGGTGGTTCAGGTTCATTTATCAGGCACAAAACAGACCGAAACAGAGAGGGACTAGCTGAACTTGTCTAATAAACACTTAAAATTTTCCATTGCAACATTTTGCTACGGTGTTCCCTAATGAACGGGACCCTGGTTAACCTTATAGGCAGTGGAGGCAGGGTCTCCTAGGATCTTGTTGAAGAGGCAGAAGACAGAAAGCTGGAAGAGCAGGGCGTCCATCTTAAGGTCGACGGCCAGGCGGTGCAGCATGCGTGTGATGCAGTGGTTGGTGTGGGGGGAGTTCTGGGAGTAAGACCGGAGCAGGAGCAGGTAGGGACGTACGACGTTGGGGTTGGCAAACCTGGTAGGCAGGGCACATTGGGCAGTGAAGAGTTAAAACGGTCAGTGTTATCACAGGGCAAATGGAGTGTCTGGGGCTTATTCATTACAGTTTTAACATGTTCTGTTTTGTAAATGTTTTTATCACTAGTTCTTCATATTCAGGAGCCTGACACGGAGGCCCTGGTGATGCAAATCTGAGATCACGTGTACTGTAAACACTCAATTTGTGTCCCTCACCTCTTGATGAAGTCCAGGAAGTTGAACTCCGTCTCAGACACGCGTACAGACTCCAGCTCTTCCTCCTCCTCCAACTCTCCATCCTCCTCCTCCATCCCAGGTTCAGGGGGAGGTGGCCCTCAAAACAAAACAGTGTTTCTTAATCTACTTTATTTTTGTAGATATTAATGCATCTGCTAATATACACGTCAGATTAAATCATATCAATCCCATATTTTATAAATTACCAGGCCAGTGATGTAGTCAAGTCGCCAAACCGAGTCCAAGTCGAGTCCCAAGTACCTAGTGTTCGAGTCCAAGTCCTTTATACTTGAGTCACTTGGTAGTACTAAAAGCTGCAGTCCAACCATTTGTAAGGCTAACTACATAATACAGCTATATAACATTAGCTGTTGTAGCTAGTATGTTTAATTATACAAAAGAGAGATTTTCTGACAAAGTCACCACTGGTCGAGTCCTAGTCGAGTTACTTGTCATGAAAATTGTGAATCAAGTCAGAGTCAAGTCGAGTCCTGGACTCGAGTACTACCAACAGCGCCACAGAGACACTCACTGGGCAGGTTGGCAATGAGGATCTGTTTGAGGAGCTCCAGTTCCTCCTCTGGCTCCACATCAGCTGAACCAAACACATCTCCCTCTGGCCACACCTCCCTATGATAGAAATATATAAAGAGAATTATGACAACCACCATGTTTGTTATTGTAAAGTGAATGGCCCAAAAAGTAGCTTCGGATCAAAATGCTGTTTTGACTCTTGGTGGATCGACCCACGTGGATGTAGGGCACTTTGAGTTTAAGAAAAGCACTACCAAAATAAATAATAATATTGTAGTGTTCAATGGCGGATACATCTATAACCGATTTTCCCAAAAGAAGTCTATGAGAGCAGAGTCAGATTGAGTGTGTGACTGACCTCGCGGCTCGTAGCAGGCCCAGAGCCTCAGGGCCCAGTCTGTTGAGCAGGGTATCCTGGACACGCACCATGGCCTCAGTCCTCTGCTCCTCCAGGGGAGTCTCAGACGCAGCGTCAAATGGCACAGCGCCCTCTGTCAGAGCCTCCGACAACTGCAGCCATACAGACAGACCCAGATTTAGCACTCATACACATTAACAGCAACACACTAGGGCTGCATCTCAATAGATTAAACAATCTTCCTCTACTTGTCTCCTGTCCTCCATCTGCACTGATCTACACATACAATAGGGGAAAGCCATATGGCATTTGCTTTCACCAGTGAATATTATGAAGGAAACGAGACAGAGAGAGGAAGCCACTTTAGACAACCGAGATGCACCCATGAACTCCTCCCTAGCTGTCTGTTAACAGTGTAATGCTACAACATGAAGCCATGAAAGCACCAAGCAACAATCTGCCTCAGTAAATGGAATGGAGTCTGGTGGTGAGTAGACGAGACAAGCTAGCTGCTCCATGTGTTAACTGTCCCCTGGCTGATCCCCAAGGCTGATCCCCAACAGTGACCTGAAAGCTAGTGGCCCTCAGCTCCTCTGCCACGGCCCCCCACGTCTCCTCCAGTTCCTCGGGGGTGGTCTCTGCTGCAGTCGGATTCTTCCGGCCCTTAGACTTCTTACGCTTCACACGCTTCCTCTGCAGGAGGGAAGCAGAGTTGGATAACAGAAAATAAATCATATGAAGTGGAACTGAATCGACATATAGCCAGATACCCTTTTTGTAAATAACGAACTGTAGGGCTGTCATTTGATGCATGTTCAAGTCAACAATAATCCATTTTCAGCAACTTCACTATTTGACAAAATATCACCTTGCACTTATTCCTTTCACCCCTCTAGTGGCCCCTATCTGTCTGTGAGTAGAGAGTGAGGCTCACCTGCACCACCAGGTTGTTGCGTCCCTTGCAGAAGCGCTCCAGCATGCGCAGGAAGAGGTGGGTGGACTCCACCAGGTCCCTGAGGAATGTGCGAGGCTGCTTTGTCTCATCAAACTTCCTCAGCAGGGTCAAGAAGATCTCTCTGTACTCCATCAGGTAGAAAATGTTACCTGGAAGGGAGACAGAGGATTTAGATGTTTCGTTTAGAAAAATAATGAAAGAGGAAACAAAGAAGAGAAGAGGAAACGACAAGAGGTGGAGAGAAGAGCGGAAGACCGGAGAAGCGTCTCACTCTTGATGACGTTCGCGCTCTGTCTGATGTCCTCGTCTCGGGAGCGGTCCATCTCGTTCACCGTCAGCAGCAGCTCCTGATACGCCTTCAGAGCCAGGTGCATCCTGGAAGAAACATGCAAAAATGTATTTCTTACACGTTCAAAGCCAGAGATACACAGAAATGTACAAGCCATCCTCCATGTGGGCTCCATACGGTCCACGATAACATTCAAATTAGACTTCAAAACTTTTAGTGCCAACATGGCTCCCTTAAAAAATAACCCTGTTTTCCACACACACCTACGGGACCAGGACGAGGCCTCCTTGCGGTCGGTGAGCATCATCTCGTAGTAATTGGTGATGTTGCGCTCAATGAAGTGGAAGGCACGGATGGACATTGTCTCGGAGACCAGGTCAGCACGGAAACCGTTGCCGCGGTTAAAGGCCATGAAGAAGCTGAGAGCCCATAGGTAGTAGGTCTCGTCGTGCTGCTGCGCCTGTTCCCTGATCAGTCCCTCCTGTGGAAGCAGACAGAGAGACCAGCTGTGAGTGATGTCGCAAACTGCACTGAGCTCAGATCTGTTTGCATAGATAGGACTGAGAGTCTGTAATGTGACCGCTGTGTCTAAACAGGCCTCAAACCACAAGTGTGAAGACTGTTATATTGTGCAACATAGGGCTTTATTCAATCAAAATGTGGTAACTGAGTTTCTGGGATAAAGTTTTTTAATTTTTTTAAGTCCACTATTTCACCATCCAAACACACCTTCTCGCTGTGCAGGAAGAATGTTGCTTTTGACTGGGCCAGGAACCCAGTAACTCAACTTGGATTTAACTGGATTCACAATGTCACACAGCAACTTCCAGGAAAATATGGTTACTTTCAGAATTACAGTCAGAGTCCCTGTCTACCAATAATCTCTCCTTCCCAAAGTATGCACTTGTTCACTTCCTTTCAAGGATAAAAAAAGACAGGCAGACAGACTGGTATATGGGAACTCCCTCTACGACAGTCTTATTCAAACTTTTTAAGCGGGAACGGAATTGAACAAGAATTGAATGTTATTTGTCAATGGAAAAATGTATTTACATTTTTATATACAAAGGAAAAATTTATTTACATACAATGCTCAAAAAAAATAAAGGGAACACTAAAATAACACATCCTAGATCTGACCAAACCATCAGCCAGGAAGCATAGGAACTGAGAAGTGGTCTGTGGTCCCCACCTGCAAAACCACTCCTTTATTGGGGGTGTCTTGCTAATTGCCTATACTTTCAACCTGTTGTCTATTTGCACAACAACATGTGAAATGTATTGTCAATCAGTGTTGCTTCCTAAGTGGACAGTTTGATTTCACAGAAGTGTGATTGACTCGGAGTTACATTGTGTTGTTTAAGTGTTCCCTTTATTTTTTTGAGGAGTGTATATATATAAAAATGTAAATACATTTTTCCATTGACAAATAACATTCAATTATTTTTTTATCAAATACAATACATTTACTCAATTTTTTCTTTTTTTTTCTTTAAAGGTGCAATATGCAGAAATCGCTCCTCGATATCTTTTCAATAACCTCAATGATTTTATTTTCAGCTGTTTGAAGCTGGTGTACTAAACAGCAAGCAAGAGGTAAAAACATTTACGAATGGGAAACATAGAAGTAGAGCACATCAAACAGATCTACCGCGTCAAACTTGCTTTCAACAAGAAGGACATCTAGAACTCACATTTATATGTGAATTTGGTCCCGTCGCCCAAAAAGTTACATACTGCAGCTTTAAATCTTGGCGACCCCACTAACCCAGACTTTGAGTACAACTGCTCTAGGCCAGGCCAACACCAATCCAATGCTTTTAAATAATGAGGAGTAATGAACGAGTACACACTTCAGGAGGAAGGACAGATTATTGTGACGCACACCCTATATTGGGCAGTACACCCCCTGCAGTGTGATAGTCATTTCTTTGGCCATCATGACGTGTGATAACCCCTTCTCCTCACCTTGACCAGGTACATGAGGCGATTATAGCAGTTCTCCAGGAAGTCCATGCAGAACTCGCGCAGGAAGAGGCGCACGTTGAGGGCCGAGCGGCGTTTGCCCTCCGAGTCTCGAGCGTGCAGCTTCCGCTTGGGCACACGTCTCACCGCCTTGCCTTCATCGTGGGTGTAGTTCTTGAACTAGGACCAAAGACATGTAAGAAGGGACCGGTAGGATAACGAGAAAGGACAGATTTAACTACTTGACACTTCAGCTTGGAAATGCAAATGTTGGTTTTTCCATTCGTTACAATAGCTTTGACCTTTATCTAGGAAACCTGCTTCAAATGCCAACTCCCCGGTAATACAATTTTGGGGTACTGCTCTAGGATTTCGCACTCACGTTGTGAAGGCCTCGGTGGTAGATCACATCTTTCTCGCCAATGGACTTGAGTCCCTGAACCACATACGAGCCTCCAAAGCGAGAGTGTCTGAAAGAGAGGGAAAGGCATCAGACAATTCTGAAAGTATTTTTTTTACCTGGCATCTCTCCAGAGCATTGGAGGCTGCTGAGGGGAGGAAGGCTCATAATATTGGCTGGAATGGAGGAAATGGAATGGCTTCAAACACATAGAAACCATGTATTTGGATTCCATTCCACTTACCCCGCTCAAGCCATTATCACAAGCCTGTCCGCCCCTATTAAGGTACCACCAACCTCCTGTGCTCTAGAGCATATCACACTATCTTCAACTGCTCTGAGGTCAGATGGTATCTAATCTACATCTAAAGAGCATGTCTCGCTGAGAAAAACTGCCGAGATCAGTGTAGTTACCGGGTTCCTCTCTGGAGGGTGCGGCTGCGTTTCTCCGCTTGCTCTTTTTGTCGTAGTGCCTCCAGCTCCTGGGCATCTCTCTGTTTCTCCTGAGCTGAACGAGCCTGACCCGCACTCACCAGGAGTTCCGGCGTCTGCAGGGAGGGAGAACATACAATCAGAATCAATAGAATGGACCCTTTCATTAAAAGTAATATTCTGTGGGCTGTGTATCGGCAGCCATATTGGGTGTAGCAGAAGCTGGAATGTTTGATTAATTCTAAGCCTTTTAGATCATAATGCATAAGATTACACAGACAGGTACCTAGTCCTAGATGAGCAACCCTACTCTGCGATACATTATGGATATGGGCCCAGGTGTCTCCCTCTCTGGTCTCACCTGGTCTCTGAACATGAGGGAGATGACCTCCAGCACATGCATGCTCCACTGCTGCTCGCTCTGTGCAGAGGCTAGGAACTTGATCAGGTCGTCTAGACCACTCATGTGGATGGCCCACAGCAGCTTGTCATGCACACTGGCATCATCATCCACGTTCTACAGCCATACCAGAGGAGAAAGGAGGGAGGAAGCAGAAAAGGATAGGAGATGGGGAGGAGATAGGGAGAGGAAAAAGAGAAGAGGTAGGTAGAGAGAGAGAAGAGATGCAAGAGAAAGAAATAAAGGATGGGGAGTAGTGAAAGGTAGGAAAACAAAAAAGACACAGTGATGAAAAAGAGAGTTCAATACAATGAGAGATTGACAGATGAACCAAGGCTTAAAAAAAAACGTTAAAAAAAAATAATATATATTTTTTTTAACTTGGCAGGGTCTGCTGCTTGGGAATGTACCGAATGGGGTCACAGCACGACACAGTGAACTCTGACCTTCTCCTCGTAGGGGTCAGCGGGGACATGCAGTACATTCCTGACCAGCAGCAGAATCCTCTCAATCAGCAGGTTGTCTTCCTCCTGCCTCTGCTCCCAGTCCTGACCGACAGAGACAGATAAAGGGAGAGAGAATCATTTAACACAGAGCCACTGTTTCTCACTCTTATTTTTTGGAAAAGACCAGGATTATTTGTGGAGGACTCCATTCTGTGGTGTTGTAGTCTGAAAGTATAACACTCACCAGTTGCAGCAGGGTGTACAGGGTCTCACTCAGAACTCCAAACACCTTTTCATTGGCAAAAGCCTGAGGAAAGGGAGAGACACAAGGAGACGAGTCAACCATACACATCATACTGCTACATACAATCATTCCGTATTCCTCCCTCTACCCCTTAGAATGGGCTCAAATAGATAATCACAGAGGATGTGTTCCAAATGGCCCCAATAGAGCTCTGGTAAAAGGTAGTGCACTATAAAAGGGAATACGGTGTAGGTCTGGGAGATTACACACACACACACACACAAATGCAACAATTTAAGATTTTACTGAGTTACAGTTCATATAAGGAAATCAATCAATTTAAATAAATTGAGCAGGCTAATCTATGGATTTCACATGACGGGGCAGGGGTGCAGCACCTTGGCAGCCAGGCCTATCCACTGGGAAGCCAGGCCCAGCCAACCACAAAAGGGCTTTATTACAGACATAATCCTCAGCAGTGTTGACATACCTATTTGTAAGCATTTCTCCTTTGCCAAGATAATCCATCTACATGACAGGTGTGGCATATCAAAACGCTGATTAAACAGCATGATCATTACACCGGTGCACCTTGTGCTGGGGACAATGAAAGGCCACTTTAAAATGTGCAGTTTTGTCACACAATACAATGCCACAGATGTCTCAAGTTTTGAGGGAGCAAGCAATTGGTATGCTCACCTCAGGAATGTCCAGCAGAGCTGTTGCCAAGGAAAAATGTTAATTTCCCAACCAATTAGCCACCTCGAACTTCGTTTTAGAGAATTTGTCAGTACGTCCAACCGGCCTCACAACCACAAGCTACATGTATGGCGCTGTGTGGGCGAGCAGTTTGCTGATGTCAACGTTGTGAACACCCCATGGTGGTGGGGTTATGGTATGGGCAGGCATAAACTACGGACAATGAACACAATTGCATTTTATCGATGGCAATTTGAATGCATTGTTGTGCATTAATCCACCGCCATGACCTCATGTTTCAGCCTGATAATCCACGACCCCATGTCACAAAGATCTGTACACAATTCCTGAAAGCTGAAAATGTCCCTGTTCTTTCATGGCCTGCACACTCACCAGACATGTCACCCACTGAGCATGTTTTGGATGCTCTGGATTGACGTGTACACGACAGTGAGTTCTAGTTCCAGCCAATCTTTTATTTTACCTTAATTTAACTAGGTAAGTCAGTTAAGAACAAATTCTTATTTACAAAGATGGCCTAGGAACATTGGGTTAACTTGTTCAGGGGCAGGACAGATTTTTACCTTGTCAGCTCGGGGATTCGATCTAGCAACCTTTCGGTTACTAGTCCAACGCTATAACCACTTGGTTACCTGCCTCCCCAGCCAAGGCAAGCCAAAGCCTGGTTTAGGCAATATACTGCCCTGGACAGTAGCCTATACTCTACTGTACTGGACTGTGTTGGTCCTGCACTGGCAGAGTGTATTTATACACTGACCACACTAGGATCTCCCACAAACGGGCCCAACGCCCTAACCACTAGGCTACCTGCCACCCCGATCTCCAGCAACTTCGTACAGCCATTGAAGAGGAGTGGGACAACATTCCACAGGCCACAATCAACAGCCTGATCAGCTCTATGCGAAGGAGATGTCGCATTGCATGATGCAAATGGTGGTCAGCAGATACTGACTGGTTTTCTGATCCACGCCCCTACTTTAAAAAAATATATATCTGTGACCAACAAAATCAATGCATATCTGTATTCCCAGCCATGTGAAATCCATAGAATAGGGCCTAATGAATTTATTTCAATGGACTGATTTCCTTATATTAAAACTGTAACACAGTAAAATCTTTGAACATTGTTGCATGTTACGTTTGTATTTAAATTCAGTATAGCCGTCTAATCTTTATTTTATAAAATGTGCAAGAAGCATAGAAATACGTATTTTTTTTAAAGGAACTTGCTTAGACGTTCTCATTCTGAAAAATAAGCATTTTCTTATCCAGGTAGGCCATTTCAACACGTAAACAAAGTCAACAGGCTGTGTTCTAAAACAGTTGGAGACAGACAGGAGGGTGTATTCATAACAGTTCAACTGTTCTACCTTGTTAGCAAGCAAACAGATTCAAAAAGGCTAGACTTTAAATCTAAAGATTAGCTGGCTACTCACTAGCAGGGGGCTTGTGTTTGAGAGATTGTTTATGAGACCTGTGTTATTTTTCTATAGTGTCTGCTACCAGAAGTTAGTCAGTATTAGTGGATGTGCATTGTGCGTGGGTCTGGTTACATTTGTAACAAAAAGGAAATTTTCATAGATTTGAAAACCAGATCAGTAACTATTGCAAAAAATGGCTTATGGTTGAAGGCTTATATTTAGGCTACGTATAATTTTACAAGCCCCGAATTCATTCGATTATTCCTGACTGTTTGAAATGCAGTGTATAGGTGACTTGTTTGAGATTGATATATATATATATATATATATCAAACAAGCTGACAAGGTAAAAATATATATATAAATGGGTTAGGGTTAAAAATAGAGATGATTTTTGGGCCATATCACCCCCTTATAGGGTGCCATTTGGGACACAACCATTGGGGCATCAGGTAGTCTAGTGGTTAGTGCGTTGGGCCAGTAACCGAAAGGTTTCTGGATGAAATCCCCGAGCTGACAAGGTAAAAATCTGTCATTCTGCCCCTGAACAAGGCACTGTTCCCTGGTAGGCCGTAATTGTAAATAATAATTTGTTCTTAACTGACTTGCCTAGTTAAATAAAGGTGAAATGTAAAAAATAAAAACACACCTACCTCCTTATAGGCCTGTAAATAGGATACCACTTCCAGGAAGTGATGTCTGACAGTGGGGTCATCTGGGACTTTCCCGAAGCAGAGCAGTGCAGGTTGGGTAAGGTTGACCATAAGCCTGTGAGGGAACAGAGACAGCATCAGAACCACACTATAACCAAAACACATGATCCAATATCCAACATTCATCCAGGCTTCTAACAACCTGTTCAGGGGCGAACTACATTACATATTTTCTAGCTATTTAACTTCATGCACCCGATACAGGCCTGTACTGAGGGTGTGTGTAGTGTACCTGATGCAGTATTGAGGATGTGTGTAGTGTACCTGATGCAGTATTGAGGATGTGTGTAGTGTACCTGATGCAGTATTGAGGATGTGTGTAGTGTACCTGATGCAGTATTGAGGGTGTGTGTAGTGTACCCGATGCAGGCCTGTACTGAGGGTGTGTGTAGTGTACCTGATGCAGTATTGAGGGTGTGTGTAGTGTACCTGATGCAGTATTGAGGGTGTGTGTAGTGTACCTGATGCAGGCGTCAAACAGGGACTTGTCCTGGCTGTGCTGGGTGATAATGGGCAGCAGGTCATTCTGGAGGATTTGGCCCGCCCCCAGCTGCTGACGGGTGTCCCGCGTGTCATCCTCATGCCGCAGGTACCGGATCAGGTCCTTCACACTCTCTACAGGGGACACACACAGGGTCAGAGTGCATATAAAAGCCCTATACATGAATTACATTACTTATTGAGTGCAGTCCGGCCTAGGTCAGATTATCACAAGTAATTTAAGTTGCTTTGACAGTAAATATACTGTAAATCCTCCCTAAACACAGTAATTCATGTCAAGACTGGGTCCTAGTACACAGTACTACCTTTGGCACTGTGTTTATTGCCCAGCAAGTGTTGTTAGCCAGTGTGTGTAGCAGTTCACCTAGACAGTCAGGTTCTTTGTGGTAGGTGTCTCCTTCCAGGTACCCGAGGGCACTGCACGTTGCTAAAAGCTCACAGTTCATCACGTACAAGTCCATACATCACCTGCCTGGCACGGGAGGAAGAGGTGATGCTCAACCTGACACACAGCAATCAGGAAATAGAGAGAGATTTATAATGAGGTGGGGAAGGAAGAAGTCTTATAATATATAGTTCTGGGAAGACTAAAAAAGTGTACACAACACAAAACAAAAATAACTATAGTGAATATATTATGCCCCAAAAAACTAGACTGAATAATACACCTGTAGGCTAAAAGATCACCTGGATTTCAACAGCAGAACCGAGGCGTTTAGACGTCAGTTCATAGGTCGTTCAAACCTGTAGGAGACAGAGACAGTCAGACATTGTTATATGGCCTTTACCAGTCTACGCACTAGAAACAATTCAGTTCAAACGGTATTAGAAAGTCACAGCCACAAGGAATAATCAACATAACTACTAGTGCTTTTCTTGGTATATTATCAACTAATAATTGAGCTGGAATTGCAATCTGCATGTTTTTCAGTGTGAGAAACTAAGAGCAGATTGAATGTCAAGAGGACATCTTTGCTGCTTGGCCGTGTGTCTCAATTGCTCCCTTTCAAACACACACTTTTACTGTGACAAGATCCAAGCGGACAGTCTTGAGTTGAAAGGCATACTGTCAAATCACACTTACGGACAATTCCAGCAGAGCGATCTGATCCAGGATTAGCCCAGAGTACAGGACCTAGTGACATTAACCATCTGACCTCATCTGGTCAGCGACTTCAAGTAAACAGAACAGTAACATCCTTAGGAAATGGAGTGGATGAGAAGCAGCCTTTTGTTTTGTACACGGAACAGCTCATGCATCCCTGCTCTCCTCTGAATTGTGAGATGGGCTATGGCCATTTTAAAGAGAGATTCTATTTCAGCCTCTGACTAACCTGGTTATGTAGGCAAACCGAAAATGGAAATGAACCATGAACAGGACTACAAGTTCTCACAGTTCCACCTTTTTACCGCTACACGGGCATACGAAGGACTACTCCACTTGAAAAGAGACTCCCATCAGCTCGTCTAGGCTTCTTCACACACCTAGTACTGCTACATTCTATAGAAAACCCACATGAACCCGATTGACCCGCTCTAATGAGACTGCCAGTGAGAACCTCTATTCCTCTAAGCACTAACAAAGCACAGTGAGACGAGGGGCAACCCAGCGGAGAATGACTGACCCCTCTCATTGAAGCTACGGGAAATTTAAACAGGATCCCCCATTATAATGAATGGAAAAATGGCAATATTTGTGGTCAATCTTCATGTAAATAAAATCGAAGACAATCATGGTACCAATTATTGCTTCTTACACCAGATGTGTGTCCTTGAACCTATTATTTTTTATTCACACACAGAAGTAGTTAAGGATAATTTAGTTGCTAATGGCAGTCAGAAGTAGCCGGGTCGGCCTTCACCTTCAGTTACTCAATGAGAGAGGGCAGCACTGAGCTGGCCTGCAACGTCACTTACTGGGCATGTTATGTCTCTGTGAGACGCCATCTTAACATACTTAATTTGGCTTCAACGCGCAATTGAGTCTTTACATAGGAATGAATGGTGTCACGTGATCGTGGCTTTGTCCATTCATACAGCACACAGAGTATACAAAACATTAAGAACACCTACTTTTACCATGGCATAGACTGACCAGGTTAAACCAGGTGAAAGCTTAGATCCCTTATTGATGTCACTTGTTAAATCCACTTTAAAAATCAGTGTAGATGAAGGGGAGGAGACCAGTTAAGGAACGATTATCAAGCCTTGAGATATGGATTGTGTATGTGTGCCATTCAGAGGGTGAATGGACAAGACAAAATTTACGTGCCTTTGAACGGGGTATGGTAGTAGGCGCATACCGGTTTGTCACACTCAACAGTTTCCTGTGTGTATCAAGAATGTTCCACTACCCAAAGGACATCCAGCTTACTTGACACTGTGGGAAGTATTGGAGTCAATATGGGCCAGCATCCTGGGGGGTTCCATGCAATATTAGGAAGGTGTTGTTTGGTATACTCAGTGTATACAATCATTGGGGCAACACCATCTACGATGTAACAACTAATAACTGCAATGTTATAATCCAGTAATAGGCTATTTTGGGGGCGGGGGGGGTACACATACACAACAATAGAAGATCTGGCTCACAATTTCCATATAAATCAATATGGGAAAATTAATCTGGGTCTAACTCAAATCTGTAAACAAAGGCCATCATCTCCAAGAAGCAGTAAAGGTTTACTTCACATAGCCTAAATCTTCTCAGGTGTGAGTGAACCTATACAGTGCCTTGCGAAAGTATTCGGCCCCCTTGAACTTTGCGACCTTTTGCCACATTTCAGGCTTCAAACATAAAGATATAAAACTGTATTGTTTTTGTGAAGAATCAACAACAAGTGGGACACAATCATGAAGTGGAACGACATTTATTGGATATTTCAAACTTTTTTAACAAATCAAAAACTGAAAAATTGGGCGTGCAAAATTATCCAGCCCGTTTACTTTCAGTGCAGCAAACTCTCTCCAGAAGTTCAGCGAGGATCTCTGAATGATCCAATGTTGACCTAAATGACTAATGATGATAAATACAATCCACCTGTGTGTAATCAAGTCTCCGTATAAATGCACCTGCACTGTGATAGTCTCAGAGGTCCGTTAAAAGCGCAGAGAGCATCATGAAGAACAAGGAACACACCAGGCAGGTCCGAGATACTGTTGTGAAGAAGTTTAAAGCCGGATTTGGATACAAAAAGATTTCCCAAGCGTTAAACATCCCAAGGAGCACTGTGCAAGCGATAATATTGAAATGGAAGGAGTATCAGACCACTGCAAATCTACCAAGACCTGGCCGTCCCTCAACTTTCAGCTCATACAAGGAGAAGACTGATCAGAGATGCAGCCAAGAGGCCCATGATCACTCTGGATGAACTGCAGAGATCTACAGCTGAGGTGGGAGACTCTGTCCATAGGACAACAATCAGTCGTATATTGCACAAATCTGGCCTTTATGGAAGAGTGGCAAGAAGAAAGCCATTTCTTAAAGATATCCATAAAAAGTGTTGTTTAAAGTTTGCCACAAGCCACCTGGGAGACACACCAAACATGTGGAAGAAGGTGCTCTGGTCAGATGAAACCAAAATTGAACTTTTTGGCAACAATGCAAAACGTTATGTTTGGCGTAAAAGCAACACAGCTGAACACACCATCCCCACTGTCAAACATGGTGGTGGCAGCATCATGGTTTGGGCCTGCTTTTCTTCAGCAGGGACAGGGAAGATGGTTAAAATTGGTGGGAAGATGGATGGAGCCAAATACAGGACCATTCTGGAAGAAAACCTGATGGAGTCTGCAAAAGACCTGAGACTGGGACGGAGATTTGTCTTCCAACAAGACAATGATCCAAAACATAAAGCAAAATCTACAATGGAATGGTTCAAAAATAAACATATCCAGGTGTTAGAATGGCCAAGTCAAAGTCCAGACCCGAATTCAATCGAGAATCTGTGGAAAGAACTGAAAACTGCTGTTCACAAATGCTCTCCATCCAACCTCACTGAGCTCGAGCCGTTTTGCAAGGAGGAATGGGAAAAAAATGTCAGTCTCTCGATGTGCAACTGATAGAGACATACCCCAAGCGACTTACAGCTGTAATCGCAGCAAAAGGTGGCGCTACAAAGTATTAACTTAAGGGGGCTGAATAATTTTGCATGCCCAATTTTTCAGTTTTTGATTTGTTCAAAAAGTTTGAAATATCCAATAAATGTCGTTCCACTTCATGATTGTGTCCCACTTGTTGTTGATTCTTCACAAAAAAATACAGTTTTATATCTTTATGTTTGAAGCCTGAAATGTGGCAAAAGGTCGCAAAGTTCAAGGGGGCCGAATACTTTCGCAAGGCACTGTAATTCCACACTTCAAGTAATTCTAGCAAACCAAGTACCTTCTTTCATACATTGAGTACCAATGTATATTTAAATGTTTCCATTTGCCTACAATCTCACTTCTTGGAACATAAACAGTGTGGACTTAGGGTAAATTGTTTCGGTTAAATGTAGAATACATGTCCATGCGAGCTGTCTAAAGCTGTAATAACGTATCCCAAAAAGTGAATGTAGGATTTTAAAAACACAACATTACCGAAATGTACAGTGCATTCGGAAAGTATTACGTTACAGCCTTATTCTAAAAATGGATTAAATTACCTTTTTTTCCTCATCAAGGCAAAGATCTTGGGAAGGGTACCAAAAAAATGTCTGCAGCATTGAAGGTCCCCAAGAACATAGTGGTCTCCATAATCCTTAAATGGAATACGTTTGGAACCACCAAGACACTTCCAAGAGCTGTCCGCCCGGGCCAAACTGAGCAATCGGAGGAGAAGGGCCTTGGTCAGGGTGGTGAACAAAAACCCAATGGTCACTCTGACAGAACTCCAGTGGAGATGGGAGAACCTTTCAGAAGGACAACCATCTTTGCAGCACTCCACCAATTAGGCCTTTATGGTAGGGTGCCCAGAAGGAAGCCACTCCTCAGTAAAAGGCACATGACAGCCCGCTTGGAGTTTGCCAAAAGGCACCTAAAGGACTCTCAGACCATGAGAAACAAGATTCTCTGGTCTGATGAAACCAAGATTGAACTCTTTGGCCTGAATGCCAAGTGTCACGTCTGCAGGAAACATGGCACCATCCCTACTGTGAAGCATGGTGGTGGCATCATCATGCTGTGGGGATGTATTCAGCAGCAGGGACTGGAAGACTGGAAAGATGAACCGAGCAAAGTACTGAGAGATCCTTGATGAAAACCTGCTCCAGAGTGCTCAGGACCTCAGACTGGGGCAAAGGTTAACCTTCCAGCAGGACAACAACCCTAAGAATACAGCCAAGACAACGCAGGAGTGGCTTTGAGACAAGTCTTTGAATGTCCTTGAGGGGCTCTGCCAGAGCCCAGACTTGAACCCGATCAAACATCTCTGGAGACACCTGAAAATAGCTGTGCAGCAACATTCCCCATCCAACCTGACAAAGCTTGAGAGGATCTGCAGAGAAGAATGGGAGAAACTCCCCAAATACAGTTGTGCCAAGCTTGTAACGTCATACCCAAGAAGATTCAAGGCTGTAATTGCTGCCAAAGAGGCTTCAGCAAAGTACTGAGCAAAGGGTCTGAATATCTATGCAAATGTGATTTCAGTTTTGTATTTTAAATAAATTTGCAAACATTTTTAAAAACCTGTTTTTGCTTTGTCATTATGGGGTATTGTGTGTAGAATTATGAGGAAAAATAAAAATTTAATCAATTTTAGAATGAGGCTGTAAGATAAAATGTGGAAAAAATCAAGGGGTCTGAAAACCTTCCAAATGCACTGTTATACTACTAACAAAATGTAAACTCTTTCCCTTTTACACACAGTGCATTACTTTTCCAGAAGTTGCGTAAAGGCTCACAACCAAATTTGACACAAAAACCACACCTGGTTACTGATGAACAAAACATGACAAATACATAGTATCATGAGGACTATAAAGCAGGTTTAAACAAACAGAACGTTAGCTCATCTTATCTATCACATCCTCTCATCATATCAGAACATGAAAGCCCCACTCTCTGACAGACATGCTTACGGGCTCCCAAGTGGAGCAACAGTCTGAGGCACTGCATCTTAGTGCTAGAGGTGTCACTACAGACCCTGGTTCGATCTCGGGCTATATCACAACCGGACATAATCGGGAGTCCCATAGGGCGGTGCACAACTGGCCCAGCATCGTCCGGGTTAGGGGAGGGTTTGGACGGGGAAGGCCGTCATTGTAAATAAGAATTTGTACTTAAACTGACTTGTCTAGTAAAATATTAATACAATAAATAAGAACTACAGCAGCCCCTCCACACAGATCAGAAAGCACTCTGGCAACGTTTATACTTCTCAATGAGCAGCAAGACATTTAAGCAGCCTATGAAATCCCCCCCGTTTTTAAACTCTTCAGAAATGAGCTGTAGTTCTAGTCTAGCTACAAGAATGTGGTCATTCGACACTTTCCTTAATGCAGAAACGAGCAAATGCTAACGCTAGCATTTAGCCCAACATAGACCTCTAATCACTCTACCACCATCTTATCAACCCTTATATCTGCAGCAATCTTACGGATGTGCCAACCTGATACAACACAAGGAACTAGATGGTAACTTGACATTAAGAATAATTGGTGGGACTTGCTTTAACTCTTTACAAGTATTTTTATGGTAGTGGAAGAAGTTTAAAAATGTTTTACTTAAGCAAAGAAGTTAAATATAGTCAAATAATTTGTCTGATTACTTTGGATAGTGGGGCAATTAGATCACATATTTCATCACAAATAACTACTCACTACCACACTTTTTACACTACTACAGTACATGCAAACTGTAATAAGAGTACAGTAGACAAGGCATTGTTGAAGTTTAAAATACATTTAAACAACTTCTATCCCAAGCATTTATCCCTTACCATATATTTTGTTAATCAAAATGATAAAGCTGTTAAAAGCTATGACTTGAATAGATAAATAGCACAGATAGAGAAATAAAGTATGAACACAGGGATGGAAGACCTAATGGATGGAGGGATAAAACGAGGTTAAGTTATGCTGGACACATGACATCTTTAACAATGCTTTTTTCTGATAAAAACTAGTTCATTGCATCTGCTGTAGAGCCCAGTTTCATAATATTACCATATGTCCCAGCTGCTTGCCGTAGTTTTAAAGTAATCCTGACAAAACTGGCCTTATTTTAGGGCATTTTTCACCCTGCCAGCTCCTATTAGTTCTATTGAGCATCGTGGCACCAACTCGCCTTCCGAACGTTCTATTCCCAGCTTATTGTTTTACGTCACAATGCCTGCTTTGCTATTGTTGGCAATGAGACCTGCCCACCTGTCGTTCGATTCCATTAATTTACTATGGGCTCGCGCTAGTGTCCAGCTCAGCCAACGTTCTTTTGGCAGTTTTCAACCTTGGGTAAATTTTGACTCGTTCTATTGTCCAGCCTAGTTAGGTTGAATAGATTGGTATGATAAAGGAATTAACTTATGGTTAAATGTGTGGATGGTGTGTGTGTGTGTGTGTGTGTGTGTGTGTGTGTGTGGGGGGGGGGGGGGGGGGGGGGGGGGGGGGGGGGGGTAGTAGTTATTGCTGTTCTGATTTCAGATTTGAATATCAGAAAAGTAGACAAAGGTGCCATACTCTTTTTGTAAAACGCACAAAAGTGATGTTTGAATGAATGCTTACGAGCCTGCTGCTGCCTACCATCGCTCAGTCAGACTGCTCTATCAAATATCAAATCATAGACTTAATTATAACATAATAACACAGAAATACGAGCCTTTAGTCATTAATATGGTTGAATCCGAAAACTATCATTTAGAAAACAAAACGTTTATTATTTCAGTGAAATACAGAACCGTTCGGTATTTTATCTAACGGGTGGCATCCCTAAGTCTAAATATTCTTGTTACATTGTACAACCTTCAATGTTATGTCATAATTACGTAAAATTCAGGCAAATTAGTTCGCAATGAGCCAGGCTACCCAAGCTGTTGCATATACCCTGACTCTGCGTGCAATGAACGCAAGAGAAGTGACACAATTTCACCTGGTTAATATTGCTTGCTAACCTGGATTTATTTTAGCTAAATATGCAGGTTTAAATATATACTTCTGTGTATTGATTTTAAGAAAGGCATTGGTGTTTATGGTTAGGTACAGTCGTGCAGCGGTTGTGCTTTTTTCCGCAAATGTGCTTTTGTTAAATCATCCCCTAGCGTTGAATCGATTATATGCAACGCAGGACACGCTAGATAAACTAGTAATATCATCAACCATGTGTAGTTAACTAGTGATTATGATTGATTGTTTTTTTATAAGGTAAGTTTAATGCTAGCTAGCAACTTACCTTGGCTTCTACTGCATTCGCGTAACAGCCAGGCTCCTCATGGAGTGCAATGTAATCAGGTGGTTAGAGCGTTGGACTAGTTAACCGTAAGGTTGCAAGATTGAATCCCAGAGCTGACAAGGTGAAAATCTGTCATTCTGCCCCTGAACAAGGCAGTTAACCCACCGTTCCTAGGCCGTCATTGAAAATAAGAATGTGTTCTTAACTGACTTGCCTACTTAAATAAAAGGTGTAAAAAAATATATATAAATAAAATCGGCAAAATAGCATTATTCAGTCAAGACATAAGGGCTCCAACGCAAATGCATATATTTTGCCAACCAGCTGACAATGTGTCAGTCTGTTTTCCAAACAACATATTTACTTTTGGGACTTGGCAGTATGAGTGTAAAGATTGGCAGGCCCATTCATAGTGATAAACCCCTGCTAAAATGATTATCATCTCAGACACTTAATAATATTATAATAACGCTGCAATGTATTGAAGTACTATTTCTACTGACAGCAAAGTCGTCACTAGCTAGTTAAGACAGCCACAAAGAGATTTTTTTTATTTCACCTTTATTTATGATAAACCCCACCTACTTATTTATTTTGTATCTGATTTTAAACCTTAACCACACTTCCCACCTGGACATTTCTACAACTCAGCTAATCAATCATATTAAATCAAATAATTGTGTATTAATCAGACTACAAGTCAGCATGCAATGCTGTCAAAAAATGTATTAGTAAAAAAACTGCATAAAAAGGGACAGCATTTAGACACCCGATACAATTCCAATCAGTCAATATAATCGACAACTGTCATCAGAAATCAAGCGATATGAATCAGACAGTGGGGCGCCGCCTGGCCCACTAGTTGGTCAGAAGGTTCAAATCAACGTTTCATATCGAGGTGTAGATGTACTGTAGATCGAATTGCACTCAAAAATGTTCTTCCCTACTATGGGTCATTTTAGCGGGCTATTCCGGGGTAAAAACACTTACAATTCCATTACGTACCTTTTTGACGAAGGGAAAGGACATCAGAAGATTGTCTAGTTTAGTTACAGCACAATAAAAAATAATAGTAATTACAGCCTACTCGGAAATTACGATATGAAACGTTGATGTGAACCTTCTGAACTAGTGGGTAAGGCAGCGCCCCACTGTCTGATTCATTACGCGTCGATTATATCGACTGATTGGTTCTATATGGGGTGATTTCGCTTCTGAATGTAGGATGATCACAGAATAGCAGTTGTACTTGTACCTGGATGCAACACACATTCAGTGCTTAGTAAACGACTCCTGGCGGGAAGATACAAGCACACAAGTTTGTATAAACTGGACAGGTATGACTTGACCAGCGTGGTTGGCCAGGGAACATTAGCTAAATGAAGCAAATGTTATCAACGCATTTCACTCCACTGTTATGGAAGATTAAACAGGTTTGACACGCACACATTATAACATGATTTATAAGCGATTTTTTTTTAAACAAGCAATTCCATCGTTTGCCGATGCGGTGTTTGCTAAGTTAGCTAAGCTAGCAAAAAATACTAACGTTCGTTTACACAATCATTCAATCACACAAAGTTGGCAACTATACATACCAGACCGCGGTGATGGTAAAATGGACCTTTGTGTTCTGATTACAGTTATTAATATATTAGCTAAGTAATGAAAATGCCATTTTCACAATAAGAGAAGTCCATATGCACTGTCCAGTTTAGCGCCTAAACTATTCGTGACGATTCTAGACGGATGTTCTTCTTCTTCTATGACGTTTAACGACGGTTGGCATCCCAAATGCTGCATTACCGCCACCTACTAGACTGGAGTACAACTCCCTTATTCTTTGCTTGAAAATAAAAAATGTAATCAATAAATACCCTACCACTTAACAATTTCAAAATTATATAAAATTAAATGAATACCACCCTACTCCACTAATTAAATGTATTTATTCCTACCTCATGCCATCATCCTGAAAGGATGGGGCACCACTTAACACACCCTGTAACTCTTCTGATGTCAAGTCTCGCACACCAAAATACCTCTCTGCTGCCACCACAACCTACATTTTCTGCGACTTCCGTTCCGTCCCTGCAGTACAGTTGATAACCTTTGCTATAAATGCCAAAAATCCAATCTTACTGAAACGTATAACTTTTTGGCCTATCCCCCTGTACTGGTATATCTCTACCACTCCCCCCCAACCCATCTTCCTCTACTTTCTTCACTACCTATGACAACTTCTGCACTACTCTAACCCTGGAAACCTCAATCTGCCTCTTTCGCACAGGACATTTCTGATCCCCAGCCCCATGGGCACCCCTACAATTAACACATTCCACTATTTTCCCCAATACTACACATTCTTTTGTCTCATGCCCTTCTGCACACTTCTCATACCTTGGAGGGAGCTCCTACACACTGCTACCACATGCCCATAAGCTTGACACCTGTAACATCGTAATGTATTCGGCACATACACTCGTACAGTTTAACTTATATATCCTAACTTCACTTTGTCGGGCAAAGACAACTTCAAAATTCAAAAAAGAACAAACAATGACTTCTGTTTCCTCACTCTCCCCACCCTGTCTGCGTTGCATCAAACGACGAGCATCACATACAGCGGGAATCTTTCCCCTCAACTGGTCAACTTTTATATTTACTGCTACCCAGTTATCCCTCCTTTCATTGGTGCCCTTTCCTTGAGAGTGAGTGAAACAATTTTTCTTGCCCCCATTTGTTTTACTCCGAGCACCTTCTCCCTCTGACCAACAGAAATACAAACAATATCACAAGACCACTTCTGGTTACCCTCATCGATTCCACATTACCCAACTCTTTTTTCACCCACCGTGAAACCACAAATGGATTAGCCAAAAGGCAAGAGTTTTCCTGACCCTTGGTGCATACCTCTGTCTCTGATAACTTCACACCTACCACCTCCGATATTTCACCCTCATTCATGTCCATTTCTCCTCCTGTCTTCAGCTCCCTCTGCTTACACTTTCTAACATTCTTCTTTAACAAACCATCTCACTTTTTCCCACAATTTTTATCTGACTCAAGCTCACCCTCTTCTTCCCTCTCTCCCTCTCTTTTTCCCTCCATTCCTCCTCCATTTTCCAAGTATATGTCTCCTTATGATAGTACAGCACTTCTCCTGACAACCATCTTGGGCCACCCTCTCACACCGTTCTCCTAAGCGTCAACGGCTTGTCCTGTCCCATTTCACATTCACGAAAAACTGGATTCCTATTTCCTAAGAACTGTCTAGACGGATGTTCACACTATTGGTTCGTTCTTAAAGGGACCAACACACGCAATGATCAAAACCTGGTAGCTTGCTACATTGTATAACTACTGCCTACTCAGGCTGTCCACACTTGACACTTACATGCAACTTCTGCTATCAGAATACGAAGATTCAGCCTCTTCTCATAGACTAGACATAACATAGTAAACGTAAATCCGGGATACTCAAACTCAGTGGCGATTTTAGCATGTCGATCTCAGTGGCCGTCAGTGCCGTTTAAGATGAGAGAGGACGATTCTGAGCATGGCCTTATTTCTATTACAGAATATTGGAGGACTCTCATTCATATTCCATTCACCCAGTTCAATGTAACAGCGATAGGTTTAGGCTCTACATGATACTCAAATTTTCCCAATACCCATCATGAGGTTGCTACAACCTAGCCTATAAAAGTTTACAACTTTGTCACGCCCTGATCTGTTTCACCTGTCCATGTGCTTGTCTCCACCCCCTCCAGGTGTGGCCCATCTTCCCCACTTAACCTCTGGGTATTTATACCTGTGTTTTCTCTCTGTCTGTGCCAGTTCAAGTCAACCAGTGGTTTGTTTCTGTGCCTGGGTTTCCTCAGTTGTGGTTTTTCCTCGGGCGCCTGGTTTTTGACCCTTGCCTGTCCTGACCCTGTACCCGCCTGCACCTTTGCTCCACCTCTGGATTACCGACCTCTGCCTGACCTGGCCTTGCCTGCTGTCCTGTACCTTGGCCTCTCTTCTGGATTATCGACCCCTGCCTCCCTTGACCTGTCATTTGCCTCCCTTGACCTGTCATTTGCCTGCCCCTGTTACAATAAACATTGTTACTTCACAGTCTGCACTTGGGTCTTACCTTGAATCCTGATGATTCAGGTCGAGAGACACATTTGAGGTGACAGACCGTGACATTAAATACCGCCTTGCACACTCTTGCCTGCATCTAGCTGATATAGGGTGTAATCATTAGTCCAACAGTTGCAAAACGAGGAGTTTCTATTGGACACATAAAGGTATGTTTATCCCCGTTTTGTTCCGTTTAAGAAATGTATTAACAGAATCGGTGGAATGAATACACCCCTGATCGAGTAAACACCGTTCACTCTCATAACAGCCACATTGTATTCTTTCTGTTCCCTTCGTTTGTGGACTTCAATGCAAAACATATCAGCTGCATGCGAACAGGCAAAAAAAACTTTCCACACACAGCCTACATCATTGTCACCATATTAGCTAAATAAAAGTCACTGCTACAATCATGCAGTAAAGGTAGTGTACACTCAGTAAGTGGTTACACCGGTGGGCCCCGGTGACAATAAAGTAGTACAACTAAAAGCTTACCTTGACTTGGAAGAGTTGTGTTGGGAAGTCATAGCCAGCTAGATAACATAGCATCCCTCTGTTTGAGCAGGGTGTTTCAGTAGGCTAAACTAACTAGCTGTATTTGCTAGCTAAGTAAGTGAAACTGGAAAACAATTACTCTCTAGCTCTATTTCTTTCTTGCTTCTTCATTTTGGAAGAAATTAATTTGTTCAAAACTGTTCAACTATTGTCTTTCTCTTTGAGTCAACTACTCATCACATTTTATACACTGTAGTGCTAGCTAGCTGTAGCTTGTGCTTTCAGTACTAGATTATTTCTCTTATCCCTTGATTGGGTGGACTACATGTCAGTTCATGCTGCAAGAGCTCTGATAGGCTGGAGGACATTCTCCGGAAGTTTATTTAAATTTTTAATTTAACCTTTATTTAACTAGGCAAGTCAGTAAAGAACAAATTATTATTTACAATGACGCCCTACCCCGGCAAAACCCTAACGACGCTGGGCCAATTGTGCGCTACCCTAATTACTGTGTAAGTCTATGGAGCCTCCTAGGTTTGTGTTGATGTCAATGTACCCAGAGGAGGACGGAAGATAGCTGTCCTCCGGCTATACCATGGTGTTACCCTACAGAGTGCTGTTGATGCTAATCAGTTATTTGGTGACGTGATTATATTTAGTATAGTTTTATCTAAAAATAATAACTTTTTTATGTTTTACAATATACATTTTTATGAAATTCACTACGGAGGATGGTACTCCCCCTTTCCTCCTCTGAGGAACTTTTTTTTTTAAAGATGCATGCCAGCAATGCCACTACACAACACAACAATAAACAATAGATTAATTGCACTATAATGGTGGCATCAAAACAAAAAAACAACCCTCGCAATATCAACTGGAATTACATGGGTCTATTACTGAACTTTTTGTTGAACATGAATATGTTAATGGTAAGAGACTGTCACTGGCAAACATAGTTACAGACCCAACCACATTATACAGTATAGTATCCTCTCCTGGTCAAGAAAAGCAAATTAGCTAATTTATGCAGCAGCAAACAATACATTTTTGGACTCAGTGTTGTTGTGCTGTGCTCACTTGAACAGGAAGGCATTGCGGCGGTCCTTCTTGTGGGAAAATTTGGGCATCAAAGGTGCTTTCAAGACATCTGGGAACTCTAAAAAACAAGGTCGTCAGTGGTCTTCAGGTCGGAGCTCTAGAAAGAGGCCGAGTACCCTGTTTGTAATTCCGAGTTTGATGACCGTTCAAAATGTATTTTCCCAGTCGGAGCTCGTTCCCAGTTGTCTTGAACTGAAGTCTGAGATTTCCCAGTTCCAAGTTTCCAGTTGTTTTAAGGTGGCAGAAGTCATGCTGGACACGTGTCCAAGTTGTGGCTGAACAACAACATAATAACATACAGCTGGCGGGTTGGGCACTCGGCAGGATAGAAAGCAGCCTCTGGTAAGACACGGGGTGACGGCCTATGTATATTTGTAAACAACAACTAGTGCACAATATATCAAATCAAATGTTGTTAGTCACATGCGCCGAATAAAAGAGTGAAATGCTTACTTACGAGCCCTTAACCAACAATGCAGTTTAAAAAAAATCTGAGTAAGAATAAGAAATAAAAGTAACAAGTAATTAAAGAGCAGCAGTAAAATAACAATAGCGAGACTATATACAGGGGGGTACCAGTACAGAGTCAATGTGCGGGCGCACCGATTAGTTGAGGTAATATGTACATGTAGGTAGAGTTAGTAAGGTGACTATGCATAGATGATAACAACAGAGAGTAGCAGCGGTGTAAAAGAGGGGGGGGGGGGCAATGCAAATAGTCTGGGTAGCCATTTTACTAGATGTTCAGGAGTCTTATGGCTTGGGGTAGAAGCTGTTGGACCTAGACTTGGTGCTCCGGCACTGCTTGCCGTGCGGTAGCAGAGAGAACAGTCTATGACTAGGGTGGCTGGAGTCTTTGAATTTTTAAGGTCTTCCTCTGATAACGCCTGGTGTAGAGGTCCTGTATGTCAGGAATGTTGACCTGTTTAAAGGTCTTACTCACATCGGCTGCGGAGAGCGTGATCACACAGTCTTCCGGAACAGCTGGTGCTCCCATGCATGTTTCAGTGTTATTTGCCTCGAAGCGAGCATAGAAGTAGTTTAGCTCATCTGGTAGGCTTGTGTCACTGGGCAGCTCTCGGCTGTGCTTCCCTTTGTAGTCTGTAATGGTTTGCAAGCCTTCCCACATCCAACGAGCGTCAGAGCCGGTGTAGTACGGTTCGATCTTAGTCCTGTATTGACGCTTTGTCTGTTTGATGGTTCGCTGGAAAGCATAGCGGGATTTATTATAAGCTTCCAGGTTAGAGTCCCGCTCCTTGAAAATGGCAGCTCTAGCTTCTAGCTCGGTGCAGATGTTGCCTGTAATCCATGGCTTCCGGTTGGGTAAATACGCATGGTCACTGTGGGGATGACGTCATTGATGCACTTATTGATGAAGCTGTTGACTGAGGTGGTATACTCCTCAATGCCATTGGATGAATACTGGAACATATTCCAGTCTGTGCTAGCAAAACAGTTATGTAGCGTAGCATGGATTAGATGCAGCTGCGCAACATAGCTCTTAAAGGGGCAATGTCTTAACAGGGCAAGAGGCTTCTAAACAGCTTCTACCCCCAATCCATAAGACTCCTGAACATCTAATCAAATGGCTACCAAGACTATTTGCATTGCCCCCACCCACCCCTCTTCTACGATCCTGCTACTCTCTGTTGTTATCTATGCATAGTCACTTTAATGACGCTACCTACATGTACATATTACATCAATTAACTCGACACCGGTGCCCCAGCACATTGACTCTGTATCGGTACCCCTGTATATCGCCTTGATATTGTTATGTTACGGCTGCTCTTGAATTATTTGTTACTTTTATCTCTTACTTTTTTAAGGTATTTTCTTAAAACTGCATTGTTGGTTAAGGGCTTGTAAGTAAGCATTTCACTGTAAGGTCTACTACACCGGTGCATGTAACAAATAACATTTTATTTTATTTACAGCATGGCCAATGTATTCAAACTGTTCATGCCCATGCAGCTGCGAGTCAATGTTTACAGTGCATTCGGAAAGTATTCAGACCCCTTGACTTTTTCCACATTTTATTACGTTGCAGTCTTATTCTAAAATGGATTAAATTGTTATTTCCCCTCATCAATCTACACACCATACCCCATAATGACAAAGCAAAAACAGGTTTGTTGAAATGTTTGCAAATTTATAAAAATAAATAAACTGAAATATAACATTTACATAAGAATTCAGACACTTTACTCAGTACTTTGTTGAAGCCTCTTTGGCAGCAATTGCAGCCTCAAGTCTTCTTGGCTATAACGCTACATGCTTGGCACAACTGTATTTGGGGAGTTTCTCCCATTCTTCTCTGCAGATCCACTCAAGCTCTGTCAGGTTGGATCAGGAGCATCGCTGCACAACTATTTTCAGGTCTCTCCAGAGATGTTTGATCGAGTTCAAGTCCAGGCTCTGGTTGGGCCACTCATGGACATTCAGAGACTTGTCCCGAAACCACTCCTGCATTGTCTTGGCTGTGTGTTTAGGGGCATTGTCCTGTTGGAAGGTGAACCTTCGCCCCAGTCTGAGGTCCTGAGCACTCTGGAGCAGGTTTTCATCAAGGATCTCTCTGTACTTTGCGCCGTTCATCTTTCCCTTGATCCTGACTAGTCTCCCAGTCCCTGTCACTGAAAAACATCCCCACATCATGATCCTGCCACCATCGTGCTTTACCGTAGGAATGGTGCCAGGTTTCCTCCAAACGTAACGCTTGGCATTCTGGCCAAAGAGTTAAATCTTGGTTTCATCAGACCAGATAATCTTGTTTCTCAAGAGTCCTCTGAGAGTCCTTTAGGTGCCTTTTGGCAAACTCCAAGCGGGCTGTCATGTGCCTTTTACTGAGAAGTGTCTTCTCAGTAAAAGCCACTCTACCATGAAGACCTGATTGGTGGAATTCTGCAGAGATGGTTGTCCTTATGGAAGGTTACCCCATCTCCACAGAGGAACGCTGGAGCTCCGTCAGAGTGACCATTGGGTTCTTGGTCACCCTCCTGACCAAGGTCCTTCTTCCCCGATTGCTCAGTTTGGCCAGGCGGCCAGCTCTAGGAAGAGTCTTGGTCGTTCCAATCTTTTTCCATTTAAGAATGATGGAGGCCACTGTGTTCTTGGGGACCTCGACACAATCCTGTCACGGAGCTCTACGGACAATTCCTTTGACATCATGGCTTGGTTTTTGCTCTGACATGCGCTGTCAACTGTGGGACCCTATATAGACAGGTATGTGCCTTTCCAAATCATATCCAATCAATTAAACTTACCACAATTGGATCAAGTTGTAGAAACATCTCAACAATGATCAATGGAATCAGGATATATCTGAGCTCAATTTCGAGTCTCATAGCATGTGATCTGAATACTTATGTAAATAAGGTATTTCTGTTTTTTATTTTTAATACATTTGCAAAAATTCTAAAAAATAAGAGACTACATTTACCAGGGGTCCGCCCGGTGTCCTTTGTCTAAATTGGTGCGTAATCCTCAGTTGCAGGCATTTTCTCCTGGGATTCAGAACAGAAAGCACACTTCTGTAACAGTATAAGTTTAGACCGTCCCCTCGCCCATACCCGGGCGCGAACTAGGGACCTTCTGCACACATCAACAACTGACACCCACGAAGCATCGTTACCCATCGCTCCACAAAAGCCGCGGCCCTTGCAGAGCAAGGGGAACTACTACTTCAAGGTCTCAGAGCAAGTGACGTCACCGATTGAAACGCTATTTAGCGCACACTGCTAACTAAGCTAGCCGTTTCACATCCGTTACACTCACCCCCCTTTTGACCTCCTCCTTTTCTGCAGCAACCAGTGATCCGGGTCAACAGCATCAATGTAACAGTATAATTTTAAACCGTCCCCTCGCCCATACCCGGGCTCGAACCAGGAACCCTCTGCACACATCAACAGTCACCCTCGAAGCATCGTTACCCATTGCTCCACAAAAGCCGCGGCCCTTGCAGAGCAAGGGGAACTACTACTTCAAGGTCTCAGAGCAAGTGACGTCACCGATTGAAACGCTATTTAGCGCACACTGCTAACTAAGCTAGCCGTTTCACATCCGTTACACTTCCACGAACGATATATCATTGAAGAGATATGTGAAAAACACCTTGAGGATTGATTCTAAACAACGTTTGCCATGTTTCAGTCGATATTATGGAGTTAATTTGGAAAAAAGTTCGGCGTTTTGATGACTGAATTTTCGTTTTTTTTTGGTAGCCAAACGTGACGCACCAAACGGAGCGATTTCTCCTAAACAAATAATCTTTCAGGAAAAACGGAACATTTGCTATCTAACAGAGTCTCCTCATTGAAAACATCTGAAGTTCTTCAAAGGTAAATTATTTTATTTGAATGCTTTTCTGGTTTTTGTGAAAATGTTGCCTGCTGAATGCTAACGCTAAATGCTACGCTAGCTATGAATACTGTTACACAAATGCTTGTTTTCCTATGGTTGAGAAGCATATTTTGAAAATCTGAGATGACAGTGTTGTTAACAAAAGGCTAAGCTTGAGAGCTAGCATATTTATTTCATTTCATTTGCGATTTTCATGAATAGTTAACGTTGCGTTATGGTAATGAGCTTAGGTCTATAAATAGGATCCCGGATCCGGGTTTGCTCGTCGCAACTGGTTAATTGAAATGGATTCCAGGTGACTACCTCATGAAGCTGGTTGAGAGAATGCCAAGAGTGCGCAAAACTGTCATCAAGACAAAGGGTGGCTACTTTGAAGAATCTCAAATATAAAATATATTTTGATTAGTTTAACACTTTTTTGGTTACAACATGATTCCATGTGTTTTATTTCATAGTTTTGATGTCTTCACTATTATTCTACAATGTAGAAAATAATAAAAATAAAGATCAACCCTTGAATGAGTAGATGTGTCCAAACTTTTGAGTGGTACTGTATATACATGTATATATATTTTATTTTTAGCTAAACATGTGGGGCTCAAATGACGGGTCGCCACTGCTCAAATTACACTGAACAAAAATATAAACCCAACATGTAAAGTGTTGGTCCCATGTTTCATGAGCTGAAATAAAATACACCGAAATTTTCCAAAAGCTTATTTCTCTCAAATTCTGTGCACATATTTGCAGTGGTGTAAAAAGTACCCCAATTGTTATACTTGAGTAAAAGTAAAGATACCGTAATAAAAAATGACTCCAGTAAAAGTATAAGTAAAATACTGCTTGAGTAAAAGTCTAAAAGTATTTGGTTTTAACTATACTTAAGTATCAAAAGTATATGTAATTGCTAAAAATATACTTAAGTAGCAATTCCTTATATATGAAATTATTTGGCACCATTTTTAGTTGTTTTTTTTATTTACGGATAGCCAGGGGCACACTCCAACACTCAGACATAATTTACAAACAAAGCTTTATGCTTAGTGAGTCCGCCAGATCAGAGCCAGTAAGGATGACCAGGGATGTTCTTTTGATAAGTGTGTGAATTGGACCATTTTCCTGTCCTGCTATGCATTAAAAATATTCCATTCACACTAAACATGCTAAATTCTCAGAGTATATCGTTGGTAACCTTTGAACCATATATGGTAGAGACATGGGGTTTGGACTGTTGTTTTTCTGTCGGAATGTTCTATTGTATAAACCTTGAATTAATTAATAATTTTATGGGTGAATACCCTACATTCTTTCATAGCAAAAACAGAACCAATAAACCCCTTTGTCTTAAAGAACATTTTTAATGCTGTTTTATTCATGACCAAGTCTATATATATATTTTTTTTTAAATCTCTCTTAGTTTATGAAAAGCAGCAAACAAGTTAGTCACTGTAGCTGGCCATAGGGGAGTAGCCCTAATGTGGCCAGTTTCTACATATCGAGAAATAACTGGCCATATACCGGATTATCAATAGCCTACATTATCATTATCATCAACATACCTGTCAAAAACCAGGTGTAGCCTAATTGAAATGTTGTGATCACCACTTGTCACAGCTAAACATTTTCTTCCTGTAAAATCATATGGACGGTAAAATGTTTTTGTGTAAAATAGCTCTACATAATACTGTACTGCACAGCTGTTGGTTTCTTCCAATAATCACATTCAAGTTCAGCGTGACCACCGCCGATGCAGCGCTCGTGAATCGTAGCCTTCACTGCTGTTAAACGGTAGGTCATGCACTTTAGTGTCATCAGTGGCTGCTTAGGTATAATACAGCATGTTCTTGTTTTGCAGAAAAGAATGTATATTGTCAACGTGTGAGATTAGATTTTTCAAATAATTTGCATAAACATGATATCAGATTACATATGTCAAGCCTTAAAAGTGACAACAACCAGGTGCACCTGTTTAGAGTATGTAATGAATGGAACAGTGACTATTTCAGTCTCTAGTTGTATTTTGGTCCCAGTTGCCCTGTTTAAAAGATAAGTACATTAAGAGATTTCCATTGGGACCAATGACCAGCCTCTGCATTACTCACCGGAAGTTGCTTGGCTGCATTTTGTCCCACAAGGTGCCAGTCTCCATGTTGATTAACTAGTAACTGATCTATATTTTCTATTTTAAAATAGTACACTTCACACAAAAGAGCACTGGAAATCAGATTTCTTAGTTATTATGAAGTATTACAAGTATTGTATAATAGTTGTTGATTGACATGTTTCACTTATGCAAATACACATTCATTGCAATTGTCAACCTTATCTCCATTTTATTCAGGATTTTGTAGTAGTATGAGAGTATACAATACAAATGAATAAAGATAAACTCCATAGCTCTGTCCCAGATTACTTTATTAGCATTTTCATTTTCTTTTTTATTCTCTATTTCTGTCAGAAACACATTCTCATATAATCGCATAGCACATTTCCCTTCTATTTTGAGGTGAGTGGAATGTGAGCAGAGTATGTGGTGCTGCTACTGTGGCCTTTGATTGTTCTGTATGTGTCTATAATCAATCCCATTGGTGGTCCCTCTCTGGCAGAATATTTTACATTGAGAGTTCCATGGCACTATACAAAGACCCTCTCCTTTTTAAATTGTACTGATTGTTGTCCACTGTCTCTCAAAGCTAAATCAAATCATGTCCTTCGACTGGAGAGAGTACCATGTCAGAGATGGGTTTTTTTGTGGAGGGATCACAAAAAAAACTTTTGCTTTGTTTTTGCCACTTTCCATTTACAAATGTTATTGAATGATAAGTTCAGCTACAAAAAAAAGTATATAATTTAACTGTAAATCAAGGCCTCAAGTGGTGTATCGATAAAAAGGTTAAATTTGCCTATCGTGGAAAAATAGGACTATCGTGTCTGGGTATGCTCATGTATGGCTGTCTTTGTTTTCTATTTTTTCTTCAATGAGGAATGATCGGTTATTGAAACTAGCACCACGATCACATCCTGTGACTAAGTTTTCTACCTAAATGAGATTTCGTCAACTTTTAACATTGCACAAATATATACTACAGGCTCTCTGCTCTACAGAAAAATGTGATCTTAAAGGGTGAAAGGTGAACAGCAATTATGGAGTATGTAGCTTTTAACTATTTTTTTTTGTTCTTTTGTGTTGTATTGCTACATTTGAATCTGGAACAGGTGATTGGTACCTAACTATTCTAGTCATCGTGGTCATCCCTGCCATAATCCCCGTCATTAGTATCATGTTTGCCATCCCTCTCACTCCTCTCCTTCTCCTTCTTTGATTCCTTCACCACCTGGAGGAAGAGAAGAAGAGAAACAAACCTCAGTCAAATTCCACCACTTCCTGCAAATGCTTTCTCGTGAAACTACACTGTATAATGAATATCAAGGTGGACATAGAAAGTATGGATCACATTTTCTTGATACCAGGAAATATTTGGAATGTTTACCTCTCCATCACGAGTCTCCACTGTCTTAATCACCACAGGCTTCCTGCTAGGGGTGTCTGGGGTATGGTCATAGCCTATGAGGGGATAAGCCAGTTTTAGATACTGTGCATGATCATTTATATACATCTAATAGATTATGGATATGTTAAATATAAAGATAATACTGGCAAGTATATGGGTATTTGCATGGAGAGGGAAATACATTGAGAGATAAAGACTAGTATTATTGGTAATATGATGGAACTCACCCTTATCACCACTACGGCCATACTGGGAGGGATGCATGGGAACAGTAATCCTAAAGAGAAATGAAGCAATAGGTTAGCTCAGGAATGTGTTCATAATCAGATGCAAGTAAGGATGTCCTAACCCTTATCCTCCTCACCTGCTCTCCTCTCCCTCCAGCAGCTTGCGGTAAGTGGCAATTTCTATGTCCAGGGCCATCTTGACGTTGAGCAGGTCCTGGTATTCCCTCAGGTGTCGGGCCATCTCGTCCTTCAGGTGGTGGATCTCGTCCTCGTGGCGGACCACGTTGTCCTGGTAGTTATTGGCCTCCACGCCAAACTGGTCCTCCATCTCACGCATCTGCCTCAGCAGAGCCTCATTCTGAAAAATACACACATACATACAGTGAGGGCAGGAGGAAATGGGGGATTTTATTAATAGAGTATCTTGCATCTTTAGGATACCCAGCCCACATGGGCTTATAAAACACTGTATTCCATCACTGGGGGAAGATTGGGGGAGATTATTGGGGGAGGAAATTATAAGGGATTTTGCTCATCATCCTCTACTTACATGCCTGACGCACTTGGGTGATTCATGGCTGGCAGTCATTTTGGGTTAAGCCTGAGATCATTGTACTGTTGTTGCTCACTCAGCCAGTGTAAATTGGGGTTGATTACAGACAAATAGGCAAGTTCTGTGAGGCCTCACCGTGCTCTTCAGTGCATCAATCTCACAGCTGAGGGACTGCATCTGCCTCCTGTGCTCGTTTTGCTCTTGCTTGGCCTGCCTCATAGCATCAGTGTTACGCTTGGCAGAGTCTGTCAGGTCAGCAAACTGCAGGAGCATAGAACAAACACACAAATAAGAACAGGTGTTACTCTCTCTCTCTGTGTGTGTGTGTGTGTGTGTGTGTGTGTGTGTGTGTGTGTGTGTGTGTGTGTGTGTGTGTGTGTGTGTGTGTGTGTGTGTGTGTGTGTGTGTGTGTGTGTGTGTGTGTGTGTGTGTGTGTGTGTGTGTGTGTGCGCGCGTGCGTGCGTGCGTGCGTGTGTGTGTGATTAGGTCGTTCAAATTTGTGTGTGTGTGTGATTAGGTCGTTCAAATTTGTGTGTGTGTCCATTGTTCCCCCCTCACCTTGGACTTGTACCACTCCTCAGACTCATACATGTTCTTGGAGGCGATGTTCTCGTACTGGGCCCTGATGTCCTTGAGGGCAGCGGTCAGGTCAGGCCTGGCAGTCTGGTCCACCTCCATCTTCATTTGCTGGGTCTGGAAACTCACCTGCACCTCCTGGATCTCCTGAGAAGACAAGTGCAAGTGAGAGGTCAATTGGAAAAAAAGGCCTCTAAATAGCAGGTTGAATCCAAAAAGGTATGATTATGCATGGATAATCATGAAGACCATGATTTGTGGTCAACCATTTCAGCAGCTGCATCTACCTCATCATGTAGCTTCTTGAGGAACTCAATCTCATCCATCAGAGACTCGATCTTCCTCTCCAGCTCCAGGCGAGACAGAGTGGCATCATCCACATCCTGGTTCCAGATCAAACTGTTATTAGTAAGTATTTCATCAACCCCCAAACAGGTTAAACAAATATTTTTGGCTTGATCAGATAACTCTAACAGTGAGTGGGATGCAGTATTATATCAACAATGCAATGCCATCAATATTGTGTTTTGTCATACGTATCTTAGTTTGTATTCATTAGCGCACACTGTTAAAACCGTACATTTAAAAAAATAAATTAAAAAAAAGCATTTCTTATTAGAGTAGTTCAGATTAGTCCCTCGCCGTTTCGGTCTGTTTGTTTCCATTTGGTTCCTACAGATGTAGGATCTTAATTTGACCACCCTGTTGCAGGGGAACTTGTCTGCAATGCAGGACATTTAAAACTTGTAGTGTATTTGAGATTTAAAAGGCTTCTGAAGTTTGCATTTTCCACTTTGAAATTTTAGACTTGAAAAATGCATGGACCCCTACAAAAATGTCCATTAATTAGAATTCACATAATAATTCATATTTCCTGTTTCCGTAGGATTATTTTTCTGCTGTAGCAAGTTGGCTCAAATTAAGATCCTACATCTGTAGTGAAAACCCATGATTTCACGATTCTCAGAGTTGTAATGTAATCATAATAATCAGCTCTATCTCAGCCAAACAGAAGATGTCACTGTTATGCAGGGCTATGAGGTAAGGGAAGCTTTGGGTTGGGCTCTGACATCACAACCGGCATGCCAAATGTGATTATCCAGGCTGAGAATTTCAATCAGACTTTTACCGTCAACTATTGACTCGCTGCCCAATATATTGATTTGGTGTACATTGTGATGGTTCGAGTCTAGGGTGTGTTAACCTTGCGGAAGACAAGCAGGTTGCTCTCAGCCTCAGATCTCTTCTGATTCTCCTCATCCAGTCTGTAAGAAGAAAATACATACCAGGAGAAAATATTTATTACAGTCATGCATAGGCCTATGGAAATTCCTGTTGTAGATTCATATTATCTATTTATGGAACCTCAGACCTCCATCTTAGAATACATAAAGTAATGGAAATTCCCTATGTAACTCTTTATGGCACACTTTAGAACTAATTTGATATCGTTCACAATACTTGGGTTATAGTCTAGGTTTCGTCCAGCTCTGGACAAAGGAAGCTGAAGCCTTGGGACAGGATGGAACACAGTGCTAATTGCATAAGGGCTATCTGAGCGTTTGTCCCAAATCGTAAGCTATTCCCTACATAGGGCTCTGGTCAAAAGGTGTGCACTTTATAGGGAATAGGGTGCCATTTGGGATGCAGATCTAGTATGTCTGGCTGGGTGTCAAAGGTCTCCTCCTCAGAAAGAAGCATCAGCTGGCAAAAAGCCTCTGGATCAATTTGGTAATTCACTGTCCTGTAAAAGGATTTGGGAGCGTATCCAATGGGGTCAGCAGCTGCTACATCAAACAAATTTGGCTAATTACCACTTCTTGGAGGTCATCTGGACACACCCTGTCTTAAGCCTGACAGCTCTGGGCATTCTGCCACCAAAGTCTATACTACGTAAGCCTAATAGTATACTGACTGGTCTGACTAAGCCTTCCCTTTCCTAAATGTCAAATATACTTAACGTTTTATAAGCAGATTTAAAGCGTAAAAATATAACGCCTGGTTGAATAGATATACGAATAGGTTAAAACAGTTTGATAAATCTTTTGGTTTTGTATTAGTCATCATAGGACAGGGTCAAAGAACACGGAGTGTCTCTTCCACTGTTGTGATGAGTCATCAAAAATTATATCATAAGTCCAATGATATCATTCAGTTCACACCATATCCACTCTGTATCTAACATGGACTCACAGCAGGCTCGCTGGGGATTGGCTGTCCCTGTGGTCAGTCACTTGATTGCTTGACGTGTGCGTGTGTGTGGGGGATGGTTACTGCATGTGTGGGGCTTGCTGCCTCACCTCATCTTTAATTCATGGCATGTCACAGGGGTCCTTTTTTCCTAATGGGGTCCCAGGCACCGTCCCATCATCACAGGGGGACACTGCACATCCCCTAATGGAGCCACTCTCATTGAGTCACATTGATTTTTCCAGATGCTATTTTTCTCCCCACCTACACCTCCCCCTCTTCCTCCTCTACTGCCTCTTCCCTCTCTCATTCCCCTCCCTCTTCTGTCATCTCTCTACCCCTCTCTGGGGCAGGGAAGGGACATGGGGAGTGTTTGTGCGTTTACATGTAGTTAGTGGGTGTCTACAGGAATTGTAACTCAAATGGGGAAAAATACTGTTTCCCATAACTGGTTGTCTGGCTCTTCTCAAGTTTGAGTTTGAAAGAAAAATATTGTGGTTCGGTTTGAAAGGGCTGATGGAACTGCAGTGTAATTTAAAATTAAATGTGTTATTGTCTATATTTACATTCCATGGATGCAGGAAGTTTCATCTTCCGTTTAATGGCATTTGTTTAATTTAATAAAACATATTTGATGAAATAATCTGCCTCAACAGTTGCTGAGATGTCCATTGAAAGTTTGTAAATACTGTATAAATGGTCAAGTAGAAATGCTCTAATACTGTAGTGCCTTGTTTTCCTTGGTGTCCCATTCATTGCTTGGTTATGATATGCTGAAGCATTTCATCTTTTTTTATGTTGGATCCTTCCTGCCCAATGCCATGACATTTAGCGTGTTTGCGCACACGCACACACACACACACACACACACACACACACACACACACACACACACACACACACACACACACACACACACACACACACTGCAGTAAAGCACAGAGTGCGGTAGTATGCTGCGGTGCTTTTGTGTTCATCCTTCCAAAGTGCCACACCCCAGCCAGCCCACCACTGCTGGTATGGAGTTTTTGGTTGGAGCCCAAAGACCCCTGGTCCTGTATCAGTGTTTAAAATACAGCCTATAAATATTGTGGTGTAAGGGTCTGTTTAAAGATTAGTGGGGGTGATGGGAGGGTGGTGGTGGTGTGAAAGTCACAGACTGTACACAGACACACACTCTGTCCCCTCACTGCCCAGAACGTATCTATCAACATCAGAGTATAAAAAACTGCTAGTCTGCCAACTTCCTGAAATACACTCTCAATCGTTACACCCCCCTTTTCAAACACCACTACCTCCCAAAATCTCTCTACATCCCTCATGAACTTCCCAAACAACCCCCCCCCCCCCCCTACTTCTTGCTCCCAAAATCTTTCTACAGTACGTCACCCATGCACCCACTACCCAAGCATCCTACAACCCTCCCTTACCTTAACCCTCACTCTCCAAACATCCTTCACACCCCACCCCTCCCCCCCACTCTCTCATCCATGTCACCCACCTCTGTTTGATAAGGTTCATGTCTTCTGCCAGGTTGTCCCTCTCCACCTGGTACTGGTCCCTCTCCTTTCCCACGTGGTCCAGCTGGCGCCTCAGCTCCCTCAGCTCCTCCTGGAAGAGCTCGGTGGCCCGGTTGGGCTGTCCCTCCTGCTGCTGACCCTTGAACTGGCTCAGCTCCTGCTGCAACCCGCTGTTCTGCTGCTCCAGGTAGTGCACCTTGTCGATGAAGCTGGCAAAGCGGTCGTTGAGGTCCTGCAGCTCCACCTTCTCGTTGCTGCGGGTGGCCAGGAACTCGGCGTTGACCGCGTCGGCCAGCTGGAAATCCACCTTTTCGTAGGTGAGACGGGGCGGCTGGGTGCTGGAGCGCTGGCGCTGCTGGTGGTGGTAGTTGGAGGAGCGAGTGGGCACCACGGGTGATATAGAGCGCATGTAGTGCCCGCTGGACATTGGCATGCGGGAGTATGAAGGCGAATAGGAGGACATCGAGATGGGGTTGGGGCCCCCGAATGTGCGACGGTAGGAGGTGGAGGCGCGTCCTGAAGGGTGGTTCATTGAAGGGTGACTCATGGTTGATATTTGGTGGCCTGTAATTTTGCTAACTATTTATTTCAAACTATCTATCTCTCCTTACTGTCTCTGTCTGGTGGAGCCGAAGGTGCCTGGGAGCAGGGAGTGAAGCAACAGGATGTCTGACTGAGGAGTGCTGTGGCTTTTATATACACGAGCTGGACATCCCATCTGCCTCACCCCCATCCCCCGCTGCCTCCCTGCAAACACCCCCCCCTCAGCCACACCCTACTTCCCTCCCTCCTAGTCTCCAGAGCCCCTGCCTCCTTCCTCTATCCATCACTCCTCAACATACATGCAGTCTTAGGCCACTCCCTGGCCCACAGTAGCAGGCCCTCTTCCCCCTTTGTTTTCTCTCTCTCTCTCTTCCATCTGCCCCTCCCTTTTGTCCATAGCAGGAGGCCAAACTGTTTCCCACGTTAATGCCTTCATCTCTAAAGATGTCCCCATCGCCAAGCCCACCTCCCCCTCCTCACCTTGACAGCTGACATATCCTTTGTAGGATGCTGTGTCTGCTCCCTGCTTTTTTTTCTTCAAATCATCTCCTCCTGTTGCTTTGTCCCACTCCTTGTCACTCTATCGTCTGTCTTCTCTTTCACTGTTAATATCCTTCATTTATCTGTAATGGTACAGTAGATGTACATAAGTGACATCATCAGCATCAATTATGTAAGACATTGGAAAGTTGTTCAACAAAGTACTTTGTGCAAATAAATCCAGAAACAGACATTTGTTTTATTAATCAGGATTTTATATCACAACGCTCATTTGGTTAAGATTGCAGAGCTGAATTAATTTCCTCTTTCTCTCTCTTTCTTTCATTTCCACGGTAATGGAATACTTTATTGATATTCTGGCAGGCAAGGGCTATGACTGTGCAATTTAATCCTGCATGACCGACTGGTTTAGAGTGATCTCTGTTTGAATCCTGCTCAGCAGATTTCAGAACAACACTTTGTTGTTCTTATATTTAAGATCCGGTCATGTCCTCTGAGCTCAGACACAATGACAATGTAAATGTAGTATTTTCATATTTTTGTGGGTATTGTAGTGAGGTGCGTACTGAGGTGCGTACTGGCGGCAGAGAAGTCAGGCGCAGGAGAGCGAAAACTGATTTACAACGGTGTTGTTTAATATCCATAAACCACCGTCAACAGAACAATACAATAAATGGGTCAAACAAAACCCGGTGAATATCAGCATACCGTTGCATAAGCACTACAAGAAAACAATTACCGACAAGGACATGCGGGTGAACAGAGGGTTAAATACACAACATGTAATTGATGGAATAGGAACCAGGTGTGACAAGACAAAACCAATGGAAAATGAAAAGTGGATCAGCGATGACTAGAAGGTCGGTGAATTCGACCGCCGAACGCCGCCCGAACAAGGAGATGGACCAACTTCTGCGGAAGTCGTGACAGGTATTTTTCAAACTGAGACAAAGGGTTTTAGAAAAAATGTCTATTGGTTGACCAGTCTAACTTTTATTGTAACAAAATTAATTAAATACATACTTTGCAGTACATGGGTAGGCTCTGGACTGAGTAAGCCTTGAGAATCTGAGGGAGAAGCAGCAGGTTTCCAAGGCGATAGACTTCTTCATGTGTTTCTCATGAGTCCAGGGTGTGCTGCTGCAGGACAGAGAATTAGTGGTCTGGTAACAAAGAATTTGGAAAGTGACTAGGAGGAATGCTAGGTGTCCAGTAAGGTGTCATTAGCAAAAACCACCCCCCACTAATGACAAGGAATCTAAGAAAATAAGTCAAAATTGACATTCCAAACAATTTAGTCATATTCAAAATATACAGAAGCATAATATGTTGATAACGAGTGAAAGAATAACTTCTTACTGTATTGAAAATGGTATACTACAGTGCCTATTGCTCAGTTGTTGCTCAGTGTTATTGTACTGCAGTGCATAGCCTCAAAGCAACGTGTAAAAAAGTACACTGTGAAGTTCCAGGAAGCCTAAATGCATTTTACTGCAGAGGCAAATTAGTTGCCAGCTCTGTATGTTGGGTTGTGTGGGTTAGTGTGCATGTACACGGAAGACCTGTACTAATTAGCGATTTGTGTCTCTGAACACCTGTGTGTAAAGGGAACACGGACGCCACAAATGGTGTACTGAAGAATACTGTCAGGTGCAACTGTGGTAAAACCGGTTAAAACAGTGTACAGTAAGGGTGTATTTTTCATTTGTGAAATTATTTTCATGTGGTATGAATATAGAAGGCTTTATGTTTCTAGAACCGTACCGCAATTGAGAGTCGATTCACGTTTAGAGTGTTTGGCTGTTTTGACTGCCAGAGCCAATTTGCCTCTTAACAGAACATGTAAGGTCCTGCTCTATAAGAACTAAGGTTAGGCTCCTTTAGTCCATAGGTGTCACGTTCGTCACGTTCGTCAAGGATCGGACCAAGGTGCAGCGTGGTATGAGCACATTCTCCTTTTAATGAATGAACAAAAACAACAAACAACCAAACGAAACGTGAAGCTATATAAACTAGTGCTGACAGGCAACTAAACATACACAAGATCCCACAACTAACAATGGGAAAAATGGCTACCTAAATATGATCCCCAATCAGAGACAACGATAAACAGCTGTCTCTGATTGGGAACCATATCAGGCCAACATAGACATACAAAAACCCTAGATGACAAAAACCATAGACATACAACAACTAGAGTACCCACCCTAATCACACCCTGACTTAACCAAAATATATAGAAAAACAGAGAATCTAAGGTCATCTACCCTCGGTGGCAGCTCCGGTTCTGGACGCAGCCCCCCCTCCTTACACTGATCCCTCCGCTTTTGTGGAACCGGACCGTGGATCGTCGCCGGAGGCTCTGGACTGCAGCTCGTCGCTAGAGGCCCCGGACTGGGGACCGTCGCCGGAGACCCCGGACTGGGGACCGTCGCCGGAAGCTCTGGACTGGGAACCGTCGCCGGAAGCTCTGGACTGGGAACCGTCGCCGGAAGCTCTGGACTGGGAACCGTCGCCGGAAGCTCTGGACTGGGAACCGTCGCCGGAAGCTCTGGACTGTGGTGGCGCACTGGAGGTCTGATGCGTGGGACTGGTACAGGTGGCACCGGGCTGATGACACGCACCTCAGGGCGAGTGCAGGAAAGAGGCACAGGACGTACTGGACTGTGGATGCGCACTGGAGACCTGATGCGTAGACATAAAACAACTAGAGTACCCACCCTAGTCACACCCTGACCTAACCAAAATATATAGAAAAACAGAGAATCTAAGGTCAGGGTGTGACAATAGGTTGGCAAGTGAAAGACATTCTACCAATCCATTTTAATGTTGAAGCAATGCAGAGCATGCACCTTGTCTACTGTGGGAGGTTTCCCCTTTCTTTACAGTACATCCCTACCTCCAGGTATATCTCTCCCTCCCCCTCTCCTTCTCCCTCCTGCTCTGTGATTTGCTCCCTCCCATTCCTCTTCCATTCATTTTGAGATCCAAAGACACAACTAAATTTTTGCTCCCAATTATTCAACAATCTCTTTAAAACATTTCATCCATCAAAGTCTCTCTCTCTCTATGTTTGGCTGTATGAGTGCAGCAGTACAGCACTTGGCCAGCTGCTACCCATGTCTGGCTTTCTTGGTAATTCATTTCATGTGTGATGGGCCTTGCACTATAATCTAATCAACCTGCCTTATAGTAAAGAACCTAGTCTTTTGCTCCCTTTCTCTTTCTCCCTGCTTCTGTCTTTCCTTAATGGAAGATTACACACTGCAATTCTTCACTGTTCCTTTTCCCCCGATAAAGACCAATATTCTCAAATGGCAACTGATCAGGTTCCCCATGACCTGAGTCTCTATCCCCTCCCTTCACACACACACACACGCACACACACGCACACACCTCAAAGCTATCTTATCTCACTGTAAAATCTAGGACCCAATCACCTTCTGATGTACAGATATCATGTTTCCTGTATTAGTGCTTCCTCCCAGCAGACATACCAAGCAGCATCCATTTCAAAGACATGAGTGAGTCTAGCAGCTCGTAATTAAAGCAACCATGACATGCTTAATTGTTCACTTGGCTAAAGCTGCAGTTAACCATCTATCAGCACCGACTACACTGGTCAGACCAGGTAGGTAATGACCGTGTGAAATGTGCATGAAACACATCGTGCAGACAGAGAGGGTCACCTCGCTTGTAGTCCTAAGGAAACTTTGGCAGTATTTAGTTTTTTATGCGTTATTTCTTACATTGTCAGCCCAGAACATCTTAAGTATTATAACATACAGCTGGGAAGAACTATGGGATATCAGAGCGATGTCAACTTACCAGCACTACGACCAGGAATACGACTTTCCCAAAGCGGATCCTTTGTTCGAACCACCCAAGGCATTCCAACTGATTCCAGAGTCTGACCCAACACAATGTTGCCGCAGAAGAGGTAGACGGAGCAGCCTTCTAGTCAGACTTCGGAGGCGCGCACACCACCCACCTCTTCTGAGTATATTACTCACTAATGTCCAGATTCTAGACAACAAGGTAGAAGAAATTAAGGCAAGTGTTGCTTTCCAGAGAGAAAGTAGGGATTGTAACATACTCTGTTTCACGGAAACATGGCTCTCTGGGGACATGCTGTTCATTGACTACAGCTCAGTATTCAACACCATAATACCCTCCAAGCTCATCATTAAGTTTGAGGCCCTTGGTCTCAACCCCACCCTGTGATTGGGTCCTGGACTTCCTGACGGGCCGCCCCCAGGTGGTGAAGGAAGGAGACATCTCAATTTCGCTGATCCTCAACACTGGGGCCCCACAAGGGTGTGTGCTCATCCCCCTCCTGTATTCCCTGTTCACCCATGACTGCATGGCTGATGATCGTGGACTTCAGGAAACAGCAGAGGGAGCACCCCCCTATCCACATCGATGGGACAGCAGTGGAGAAGGTGGAAAGTTTTAAGTTCCTCTGCGTACACATCACGGACAAACTGAAATGGTCCACCCACACAGACACAGTGTGGTGAAGAAGGCTGAAGAAATTTGGCAAAAACCGTCACAAACTTTTACAGATATACAATTGAGAGCATCCTGTCTGGCTGTATCACTGCATGGTACGGCAACTGCACCGCCCACAACCGCACGTCTCTCTAGTTGGTGGTGCAGTCTGCACAACGCATCACCGGTGGCAAACTACCTGCCCTCCAGGACACCAACAACACCCGATGTCACAAGAAGGCCAAAAAGATCAAGGAAGACAAACACCTGAGCCACTGCCTGTTCACCCTGCTACCATCCAGAAGGCGAGGTCAGTATCGGTGCATCTAAGCTGGGATCGAGGACTGAAAAATAGCTTCTATCTTAAGGCCATCAGACTGTTAACAGCCATCACTAACAGAGGCTGCTGCCGACATACAGACTCAAATCATTGACCACTTTAATAAATGGAACACTAGTCACTTTATTAATGCCACTTTAATAATGATGTTTACATATCTTGCATTACTCATCCTATATGTATAAACTGTATTTTATACCATCTATTGCATCTTGCCTATGCCGCTCGGTCATTGCTCATCCATATATTTATATGTAATATTCTTATTCCATCCCTTTACTTAGATTTGTGTGTATTAGGTAGTTGTGGAATTGTTAGATTACTTGTTGATATTGCTGCAGTCGGAACTAGAAGCACAAGCATTTCGCTACACTCGCCATAACATCTGCTAACCATGTGTATGTGACCAATACCATTTGATTTGGCATGAGGCAACATGCTCTGTATGTTATCATTCTCCTCCTGCTTATCTAACCTCAACAGTCAAGCTCTAAGTTAATGATCTGCAAGTAAGAACAAAAATGATCAATTCAAGTATAATTCATAAAGTATTTGTGTTATAACAGTACCCTAAACCATTCATAAGAAAATGCCATGCTAGGGAGACGCCATTGTATTCTATTATTTTGTCATACACAGATTACTCAATATTTGTACATAATGGAGCTGCTGTCTGGAATGTTAAAATAATGTGGTCTCAGACTTTGGGCGCATGCAGTGCCTTGCGAAAGTATTTGGCCCCCTTGAACTTTGCGACCTTTTGCCACATTTCAGGCTTCAAACATAAATAATTTTGCACGCCCAATTTTTCAGTTTTTGATTTGTTAAAAAAGTTTGAAATATCCAATAAATGTCGTTCCACTTCATGATTGTGTCCCACTTGTTGATTCTTCACAAAAAAATACAGTTTTATATCTTTATGTTTGAAGCATGAAATGTGGCAAAAGGTCGCAAAGTTCAAGGGGGCCGAATACTTTCGCAAGGCATTGTAGCCACAGGAAGTTGTTTTGGGGGTAGGTGTACACTCTGTCCTCATCTCTGGCATTATAGCAGAGCCAAACAAAGGCCAGGAAAATATCAGCCCATACCTCATGTCAATGCATGATACTTAAGAGGATTATTTAATCAGACCCAGACCACTTCCACAAAATACAATTAAAATATTCCAAATCTCAAGAGGTTTCCAAAGTAATTTTGCATACAGTAGACACTGAAACCTTCACTCTCCACTGAAGACCTTATATTCAAAGTTCAGGCCTTTCACCTCAACAGTCAATTGCCCGTTAAGGAAGAGAATAGGAAATGCTGTTTTAGCTTGTTTTGAACATGTTCACGTCACTCACACAGGGATTTGATGACACCGGTATGAATGTAATAAGATGCTACTCTTTTATAGCTCTGAAGTACAGGTCAGAGGTCTTTAATATTAACACCGCTAACAATAATTCAGAGGACAACTATTTGTAATTGAAGGGTATGTGGATACCATCCAAAGTGCCCCTTACTGACATCAAATTACTGAGGAAAGGTAGCTAATATATATATATATATATATATATATACACACAGCCTAAGCGCACAATTATCAATGACATACACAAACTTCCTCTATATCAAACCAGAATGCGTCAAATGCTCAATCAAGAACAAAGGAGTCGTTTTGCTGAAGAGGGATCAAAAGACTGTTGTCCCACATTGGTTCTCCTATTCCGACTATATTTGCATAGATTTTATGAAACAGTCCCAATGTTCAGCCTCATTCAGAGCAAGCTGTGATATCCAACACAGCAGAGCAATCATAGTGAGTGCTGTATTATGAGACATAACTTGGCATCCACATAAAATGAAGTAATCATTTGATTTTATATGCAGGGTAATGAACCACAAACAAGTTTACAAACATTGAAATGGACTTTTATTGCAAGAAAATAGAGCAATATTTAAAAGTCAAGGTTACAAAGGGACAGAAAAGCATTGTTCCATGAGGAATGGTTGAATGTGTTGAGACAGGCTGAAGTTTCCTGATACTTCTTAGTACTCTTCTCCCTCATCCTCTCCTTCCACGCTATCTGCGCCCACCTCCTCATAATCTTTCTCCAGGGCAGCCATGTCTTCCCTGGCCTCAGAGAACTCTCCCTCCTCCATACCCTCACCTACGTACCAGTGCACGAATGCACGCTTGGCATACATCAGGTCAAACTTGTGGTCAAGGCGGGCCCAAGCCTCAGCCACTGCAGTGGTGTTGCTAAGCATGCACACTGCCCTCTGGACCTTGGCCAGATCTCCACCAGGTACCACAGTTGGGGGCTGGTAGTTGATACCAACCTTGAAACCAGTTGGGCACCAGTCTACAAACTGGATGGAGCGTTTTGTTTTGATGGTGGCAATGGCAGCGTTAACATCTTTGGGCACAACGTCGCCACGGTACAGCAGACAGCAGGCCATGTACTTGCCGTGACGTGGGTCACATTTCACCATCTGATTACATGGCTCAAAACAGGCATTTGTGATCTCTGAAACAGTCAGCTGCTCATGGTAAGCCTTCTCTGCTGAGATCACTGGGGCATAGGTGGCAAGGGGGAAGTGGATACGGGGATAGGGCACCAAGTTGGTCTGGAACTCTGTCAGATCAACATTGAGGGCACCATCGAATCGGAGGGAAGCAGTGATTGAGGACACAATCTGGCTGATCAACCTGTTCAGGTTGGTGTAGGAAGGACGCTCGATATCGAGGTTCCTACGGCAGATGTCATAGATGGCCTCATTGTCTACCATGAAAGCACAGTCAGAATGCTCCAGGGTGGTGTGGGTGGTCAGGATTGAGTTGTAGGGCTCAACAACAGCTGTGGACACCTGGGGAGCTGGGTAGATGGAGAACTCAAGCTTGGACTTCTTGCCATAGTCAACAGACAGGCGTTCCATCAACAGGGAAGTGAAACCAGAACCGGTGCCACCTCCAAAGCTGTGGAAGACCAGGAAGCCCTGGAGGCCAGTGCACTGGTCAGCCTGGAGAGAAGGAAGAGATGTTTCAAATGTATTGTTAATTCAGTAATTAGGCAGGTTGTACCATGTACAATAAGACATCACTAAAGGTTCTTTGAGATTCTCACCAGTTTGCGGATCCTGTCCAGAACCAAGTCGATGATCTCTTTGCCGATGGTGTAATGCCCACGGGCGTAGTTGTTGGCTGCATCCTCCTTCCCAGTGATCAGCTGCTCAGGGTGGAAGAGCTGGCGGTAAGTTCCAGATCGCACCTCATCTGGAGAAAGATCAGTTCGCTTTTCTCAAGACTAAGGAGATATACCAATGTTAGCAGAACCTCATTGCTTCAAGACAGTGATCTTACCAATGACAGTGGGCTCCAGATCCACAAACACAGCCCTGGGGACGTGCTTGCCAGCTCCAGTCTCACTGAAGAAGGTGTTAAAGGAGTCGTCACCTCCTCCAATGGTCTTGTCACTGGGCATCTTGCCATCTGGTTGGATCCCATGCTCAAGACAGTACAGCTCCCAGCATGCATTGCCGATCTGGACTCCAGCCTGGCCCACATGGACCGAGATACACTCACGCTGTGGAAAAATGAACAATCACGTAAAATTGAGTGCTCAGATATTAGTAGTCTTTCCTACAGATGAGTTCCAGTTATTTGAAAAAGCCTTTTCACGAGGAAGACATTTTGGCTGTATGGGCTTGTGTACCTGTATGTTTTCAAGTTATGCATAGCCTTGGATCTAAATCAAGCACACCCTGGTCACCTGACTCAGTTTGTAAGTGATTATATGCAGCTATGAGGGAGACAGACCTGCTCTGTGTTGGTGCTGCAGAGAAAGCACATGACTACAGGCAGCAGATTTTGGAGTAGAGTAAGTCTATTCATGGCTCTAAATTATTGAGGGGTTTAACCTCTTCTAAATTTAATCAAGATTTAGACAGAAATGTAAGGATACACTTCCAGACCATTATTAAAATACGTTTTGGTTATTATTCGTGTTTAACTTAGGCTACTACATGTCAATGACTCATTTTAAAGATGTATATTTAAATCAATGTGGCCTAATCAAACCATGAGAAACAATTGACAGGATTTACGTGTTACATCTGTGTTATTGGCTATGGCACTGTCATTCGGTGCTCATGACAATGGGAGTGATTATAGCTGTCGACTGTGGTAATCCTCGATGTAACGTTACTGAAAATCAGCATGGCAAGGATTAGCTATGTATGGGTCGGCAGAAAAATCCCTGATATGGCACAATTGACACTAGCCTACTCTGAAGAGTGGAGTTGTTTTTTTTCAGCGACCCTGATTTTTTTTTGTTTATCTAAATTTATTCAGATTGAGCCAAATAGGCTATGCCATTGAATGGGCAACTCCCCTTTCCAACGAAACGAAATGGCGTCGTCTAAAATAAAAGTGTACAGGTCAATGCCTCTGGAGTATAAGGGACTACAATATAATCAGGTTATAATGATTGATATAGGCTGGAGCAGCCCGTCTAGTTTCTTTTATTTGCACAAGATAAGAAAGCACTACGTGGTCTGACTCTCGGTTTATTCAGGTATTGACAAGAATGTAACGATATCTGCCTACCCAGACATTTGATTATTATCCTATACAAGGTCCTGCCCCTCGAACTTCCACCGGCAACAGACTATAAAAAAATATCTGCAATAAATCACGATTAAGTCATCTCGATGGTGTGTCAGATCATTTTCTATTTTACTGCTTTTGCATTGTAGACTAGTTATGAATATGACCAGGACACATGTTCTCTACAAATGCATGCCACTTTCCGCAATGCAACAAAGCAAGAATAGCCTACTATGGTCAATGAGCGGGGAGAGGAGGAAAGGGCTAAATGCCGCCCTACATAAGGAATCAAAGACCTCAATCTGTGGCGCAGTCCTAACTATTTGTGTCACATCGAATGTCTGTCACTGTGGGAAAAAAATAAAAATCATACAAAGTATAAACGTGTTAGACAATAGAAGATATAGGCAACAGGTATTAATTATGGTGTCATGTTTTGTTGATAATCCATAATCTAATTTTATTACACGATCATGACACATTTAAAGAAGTCTACATTACAATTCTCGTCATTTTCATATTCAAACTTACCATGTCTAAGATGAGGAGTTTTATAAGAGCAGTAAAGATAAAATAAGAAGCAGTAGATTAAAGACCAACTCTCACAGACGGACCTTTAGGAGTCTAATGTGAGAAGTTCCAGTAATGTGTAAGGGTGGGGCTTTATATAGGCTACTGATTATGACGGTCCGCCACATTTGGGCGGGCTTTAGACTGAAATTTACCGCCCACCTGGGGAAAAGAAGAGGCGTTTTTGCTCGTTCTATTGGACCATTTGAAGGAGGACCATTTGAGGACCACGAATGAAGGAAATGGCGTGAAAGTGTTACCTACGACCAACCATATCATGTCTAAACTTCAAAAGACTTCAAAAGTCTTTCTGCTTTTTTTGCATTTTAGCTAACCCTAACCTTTTTCCTAAACTTAACCTAATTGTCCTAACATGCCATGTTAATTCACCTAACCTGCTGCTTAAGCTCTTCTAAACCTGCTACGAAAAGTCAATTCTGACAAAAGCTGGATATTCTCCAGCCATGATCCTACAACCAAAGTACAATGCGGTGAAGATAAGCAAATTCCCACAGCAAGGTTTTACAACTATTTTGATAGCCGATTAATTTGAAAATGATAACAATGTAGGCCTAACCTTTGACACCATCTTTATCTGTCATCTTTAGTTTTTTAAATTTGCCCTAGGGTATATGATTTTGCTTTAGATTTAATCATAATTCTTGATTTATTTTTTGGATCTGCTTGATATAAGCCTATTGCAGCTGAGAATCTTTCTACATTGACTTTGTAACTAATTTGGAGGACACAGCTGTCATTTTACTGGTCTCAAGGAAGCACTTCTCCCTCTTTTTAAAAACTTTGCTGAGTCTGCTGGGTCATTAAAGAGGGCTGTTGCACAGGTTATTATAGTTTGGGTTTTACATATCAGTTTTAATTTATATTCGTTTTTAGATTTTAATTTGGAGTTTAGTTTCAGTTAGTTTTCAGACCTGATTGTCACGTTCTGACCCTAGTTCTTGTTATTTGTTTGTTTTAGTTGGGTGGGCATTCTATGTTTTGTGTTTCTAGGTTGGTTTTCTGTGTTCTGCCTAGTATGGTTCTCAATCAGAGGCAGGTGTCGTTAGTTGTCTCTGATTGAGAATCATACTTAGGTAGCCTGGGTTTCACTGTTGTTTTGTGGGTGATTGTTTCCGTGTCTGTGTTTGTTTGCCACACGGTACTGTTTCGGTTTTGTTCACGTTTATTGTTTTGTATTTGTGTTCATGTTGAGTTTTTCATATTAAAAACCATGGACACTTACCATGCCGCATCTTGGTCCGATCCTTGCTATACACCTCTGCAGAGGAAGAGGAGGAAAACCTTTACACTGATTTGCTACTTTTTATTTAGTTTCAGTTATATACAAATATTTATATTTCGTTGTATTATTTAGTTCTAGTGTTATGGACAGAAAGCATGCATGGGCCAGGCTAGGAGCCATTTGTGTTATATAGTTTGTTGTGTTTTTTGGGATGTCACTTCTTGCAGCCTGGGGGCAGTAATACATAGCGTGAAGGGTTATAGGTTTTGTTAGGTTTAAAGGTACAATCAGCAATTGCTTCATACATTTTTGGATTTATAAATTAATGATATGTACCCATTGATTCTTGAAGAATATAACTTATAAATGCCTCATGAGCTTAGTTCAACTGTCGATACCCATCACAACCCAACATATAAGCTTTTTTACACCAATGTTTATAAACAAAGTAAATATAAACTAATATTGTAAAGCCTCAAAACATGGGTGAAACTATAATTTTGGATATCATGGATGGTCAGTCTTTGAATCCATAGCTCTCTATGAATTTTAGAATGGTTACATTTCCCCAGCTCCATCCCTCAGCTTTTTACCAAAAATGCTGATTGGCCCTTTACATTATAAAGTCAATCTCAATATGACTTGGATTTAAAAGGAATAGTGCTGAAACTGGTCAAAAAAAATATGGTGAAAGGTAACTAACCCATGTTTACACCAATCCAATGCTTTTTCACCTCAGTAGGACATGAAAGAATAATCAAGTTATCTACTAGCCGATTCTTTCACTGTTCGCTAGTGATGGCTGATAGTGATGTAGTCTCGGATATCCCAGACCTTGGAGCATCGTAAACTAGGCAAGCAACCCGTCTGTCTAGACAGCATAGACTGTAAAAACAATAGACGGAGCCATCGATGACGTCACCTCATATTTTCCTATGTGAAATCTTAGTAGCGCATTTGTGTCGCCATTTTGCTTCATGGAGGCGTTTTTGGAAACATTGCATGCACAGTTTGAGCTACTCTAGGACGTGACGTTGCAGGCTAGCTTATTGCTGCTGCCTCTCATTGAGTATCTCAAGTTGAAGGCCGACCAGGGTACTGCAGGCTGCAAATGATCCTTATAACTTCAAGGACATACTTCTGGTGAAATAGAAGCAAGTATTGATACCATGATTGTGTTCAGATAATTTTTTTATACCCATTAATATTGACCACGATCTTGCTTTTGGAAAACATTGCCTGCAGTCCCCCGGTAGGCCTTGAACTTGAAGTCCTCACTTAGAGGGGGAAGTTGTTCTCCCGTAGTCAAGAGAGACTTATAGTGATGCACAAACTAAGCCTATTTCAAACATCACCATCTCCTGGCAGCATTTACCCACCAGATTCATTAGCTTGAAAACCCCAATTTGAAAACCCCATTCGATTTTTGAACATAATTCATGATGTTTTACATTTTATTAGAGTTAGTTTTAAAGTCAAGGATAATAGTTTCAGTATAGTTTTAGTTTTTCAAACGGGTTTGTGAATTATTGTATTTCAGTTTATGAAATATATTTTTCATGATTAGTTTCAGTTTACTATAATAACCTTGCTATTGCATGGACAGTGATCTGTCAGTGGAGTATTTCTGGTACAGTGCAGGCTTACTCAGGAAACAGCAGACACTAGACACATACCAAACCACAGGATGGAGCCAGAGTTTTTGAATATGAATCTCATCATAGATATTTTTTATAAAGTCTTGCAGCAGTCCATAGAGTGATAGAGGCCTCTAGTGGCCAAATATTAGCATGGGCAGTGCCATTGAGGGCTTCCAACATTTTAATGTAGTCAACTGGGTGGGACTTCCAACTTCATTGGCTAATCCTACCTGGTGACCATTGGCTGATCCCACCATGACATGTTGGAGTCATGGGGCAGCAGGTAGCCTAGTGTTTTTTATCTTTATTTAACAAGGCAAGCCTGTTTTCAATGACAGCCTAGGGACAGTGGGTTAACTGCATTGTTCAGGGGAAGAACAACAGCTTTTTTACCTTGTCAGCTCAGGGATTTGATCTTGCAACCTTTCGTGTTACTAGTCCAACACTAACCACTAGGCTACCTTCCACCCCTTAAGAGTGTAAGGGGTTAAGAGTGTTGGCCCAGTAACCAAAAGGTTGATGTGCCCTTGAGTAAGGCACTTAACCCCAATTGCTCGTGTAAGTCGCTCTGGGTAAGAGCATCTGCTAAATGACAAAATAAATGTTGTTTTCCTGTTGGAAAGTTAACCTTCCCCCCAGTCTGAGGTCCTGAGAGCTCTGGAGCAGGTTTTCATCAAGGATCTCAGTACTTTGCTCCGTTCGTCTTTGCCTCGATCCTGACTAGTCTCCCAGTCCCTGCCACTGAAAAATATTCCCACAGCATAATTCTGCCACCACCATGCTTCACCATAGGGATGGTGCCAGGTTTCCTCCAGAAGTGACGCTTGGCATTCAGGACAAAGAGTTCAATCTTGGTTTCATCAGACCAGAAAATCTTGTTTCTCATGGTCTGAGAGTCTTTAGGTGCCTTTTGGCAAACTCCAAGCAGAGTGTCAGGTGCTTTTTACTGAGGAGTGGCTTCCGTCTGGCCACTACCATAAAGGCCTGAGTGCTGCAGAGATGGTTGTCCTTCTGGAATGTTCTCCCATCTCCACAGAGGAACTCAAGAGCTCTGTCAGAGTGATTATCGAGTTCTTGGTCACCTTCCTGACCAAGGCCCTTCTCCCCCAAATGCTCAGTTTGACTGGGCGGCCAGCTCTAGGAAGAGTCTTGGTGGTTCCAAACTTCTTCCATTTAAGAATGATGGAGGCCACTATGTTTTTGGGGACTTTCAATGCTGCAGAAATGCTGCAGAAAACCACTTTATTTTAAGAATGTGAAATGTCAGAATAATAGTAGAGAGAATGATTTATTTCAGCTTTTATTTCTTTCATCGCATTCCCAGTGGGTCAGAAGTTTACATACACTCAATGAGTATTTGGTAGCATTGCCTTTAAATTGTTTAACTTGGGTCAAACGTTTTGGGTAGCCTTCTACAAGATTCCCACAATAAATTGGGTGAATTTTGGCCCATTCCTCCTGACAGAGCTGGTGTCACTGAGTCAGGTTTGTAGGCCTCCCTGCTCGCACGCGCTTTTTCAGTTCTGCCCACAAATTTTCTACAAGATAGAGGTCAGGGCTTTGTTGTACCTTGACTTTGTTGCCCGTAAGCCATTTTGCCACAACTTTGGAAGTATGCTTGGGGTCAATGGAAGACCCATTTGTGACCAAGCTTTAACTTCCTGACTGATGTCTTGAGATGTTGCTTCAATATAGCCACATAATTGTCCCTACTCATGATGCCATCTATTTTGTGAAGTGCACCAATCCCTCCGGCAGCAAAGCACCCCCACAACATGATGATGCCACCCCCGTGCTTCATGGTTGGGATGGTGTTCTTCGGCTTGCAAGCCTCCACCTTTTTCCTCCAAACATAACAATGGTCATCATGGACAAACAGTTTTATTTTTGTTTCATCAGACCAGAGGACATTTCTCCAAAAAGTACGATCTTTGTCCCCATGTGCATTTGCAAACCGTAGTCTGGCTTTTTTATGGTGGTTTAGGAGCAGTGGCTTCTTCCTTGCTGAGTGGCCTTTCAGGTTATGTCGATATAGGACTCATTTTACTGTGGATATAGATACTTTTGTACCTGTTTCCTCCAGCATCTTCACAAGGTCCTTTGTTGTTGTTCTGGGATTGATTTGCACTTTTCGCACCAAAGTACGTTCATCTCTAGGAAACAGCATGTGTCTCCTTCCTGAGTGGTATGACGGCTGTGTGATCCCATGGTGTTTATACATGCGTACTATTGTTTGTACAGATGAACGTGGTACCTTCAGGCATTTGGAAATTGCTCCCAAGGATGAACCAGACTTGTGGAGGTCTACAATTTTCTTTCTGAGGTCTTGGCTGATTTCTTTTGATTTTCCCATGATGTCAAGCAAAGAGGCACTGAGTTTGAAGGTAGGCCTTGAAATACATCCACAGGTACACCTCCAATTGACTCAAATTATGTCAATTAGCCTATCAGGAGCTTCTAAAGCCATGACATAATTTTCTGGAATTTTCCAAGCTGTTTAAAGGCACAGTCAACTTAGTCTATGTAAATGTATGACCCACTGGAATTGTGATGCAGTGAATTATAAGTTAAATAATCTGTCTGTAAACAATTGTTGGAAAAATTACTTGTGTCATGCACAAAGTAGATGTCCTAAAATACTTGCCAAACTAGTTTGTTAACAAGAAATTTGTGGAGTGGTTGACAAACGAGTTTTAATGACTCCAACCTAAGCGTACAGTGCCTTGCAAAAGTATTCGGCCCCCTTGAACTTTGCGACCTTTTGCCACATTTCAGGCTTCAAACATAAAGATATAAAACTGTATTTTTTTGTGAAGAATCAACAACAAGTGGGACACAATCATGAAGTGGAACGACATTTATTGGATAATTCTAACTTTTTTAACAAATCAAAAACTGAAAAATTGGGCGTGCAAAATGATTCAGCCCCCTTAAGTTAATACTTTGTAGCGCCACCTTTTGCTGCGATTACAGCTGTAAGTCGCTTGGGGTATGTCTCTATCAGTTGCACATCGAGAGACTGACATTTTTTCCCATTCCTCCTTGCAAAACAGCTCGAGTTCAGTGAGGTTGGATGGAGAGCATTTGTGAACAGCAGTTTTCAGTTCTTTCCACAGATTCTCGATTGGATTCAGGTCTGGACTTTGACTTGGCCATTCTAACACCTGGATATGTTTATTTTTGAACCATTCCATTGTAGATTTTGCTTTATTTTTTGGATCATTGTCTTGTTGGAAGACAAATCTCCGTCCCAGTCTCAGGTCTTTTGCAGACTCCATCAGGTTTCCTTCCAGAATGGTCCTGTATTTGGCTCCATCCATCTTCCCATCAATTAAACCATCTTCCCTGTCCCTGCTGAAGAAAAGCAGGCCAAAACCATGATGCTGCCACCACCATGTTTGACAGTGGGGATGGTGTGTTCAGCTGTGTTGCTTTTACACCAAACATAACGTTTTGCATTGTTGCCAAAAAGTTCAATTTTGGTTTCATCTGACCAGAGCACCTTCTTCCACATGTTTGGTGTGTCTCCCAGGTGGCTTGTGGCAAACTTTAAACAACACTTTTTATGGATATCTTTAAGAAATGGCTTTCTTCTTGCCACTCTTCCATAAAGGCCAGATTTGTGCAATATACGACTGATTGTTGTCCTATGGACAGAGTCTCCCACCTCAGCTGTAGATCTCTGCAGTTCATCCAGAGTGATCATGGGCCTCTTGGCTGCATCTCTGATCAGTCTTCTCCTTGTATGAGCTGAAAGTTTAGAGGGACGGCCAGGTCTTGGTAGATTTGCAGTGGTCTGATACTCCTTCCATTTCAATATTATCGCTTGCACAGTGCTCCTTGGGATGTTTAAAGCTTGGGAAATCTTTTTGTATCCAAATCCGGCTTTAAACTTCTTCACAACAGTATCTCGGACCTGCCTGGTGTGTTCCTTGTTCTTCATGATGCTCTCTGCGCTTTTAACGGACCTCTGAGACTATCACAGTGCAGGTGCATTTATACGGAGACTTGATTACACACAGGTGGATTGTATTTATCATCATTAGTCATTAGTCATTAGGTCAACATTGGATCATTCAGAGATCCTCACTGAACTTCTGGAGAGAGTTTGCTGCACTGAAAGTAAAGGGGCTGAATAATTTTGCACGCCCAATTTTTCAGTTTTTGATTTGTTAAAAAAGTTTGAAATATCCAATAAATGTCGTTCCACTTCATGATTGTGTCCCACATGTTGTTGATTCTTCACAAAAAAATACAGTTTTATATCTTTATGTTTGAAGCCTGAAATGTGGCAAAAGGTCGCAAAGTTCAAGGGGGCCGAATACTTTCGCAAGGCACTGTACGTAAACCTCCGACTTCAACTGTATGTAAATAAGGTATGTCTGTTTTTACATTTTTAATACATTTGCAACAATTCTATGGGGTATTGTGTGTAGATTACTGAGATGTTTTATTTATTTAATCCATTTTAGAACAAGGCTGTAACGTAACAAAATGTGGAAAAAGTAAAGCAGTTTGAATACTTTCTGAAGGCACTGTACAAATATTAGCGGTCTATCTATCAATCTCTATCTACCAGCCCAACTACATTAGCAAACTGCTGAGGATAACAATATGTAAAATTGCCTGCTGAAGAATATAACATTACAAATGTTTTATCAGTATGAAAACTGAGCTTAGACAGAGACAGACATGCTTAGTCTAGATAAAAGTAATGTTTGCAAAATAAGTATTTTACTTGGGTATATAAACCTACTGATATCAATTTACTCTGTGGTCACTGATCTGTATGTGACTTATAACATTGTTACATGATGTCATAACAGAGACAGAGAACAAACTTCTTTATTGATGATAATTTTATTAGGATCTCGCTACAAAAGCACAGATTAAGCAAGGACATCAGCCTTTGTGAGTGAGCATATTTTAAGACTTGTAGACTACACCTTACCATCCTGCTACTTCATTATATTGGTTGTTCAAGACAGAATCATACACTCTTAGAAAAAAAGGTTCTATCTAGAACCTAAAAGGGTTCTTTGGCTGTCCCTGTTAGAGAACCCTTTGAAGAACCCTTTTTGGTTCACGGTTGAACCCTTTTGGAACTCAAAAGGGTTTTACCTGGAACCAAAAATGATTCACCTGGAAGCAAAAAGGGTTATCCTATGGGGACGGTCGAAGAACCCTTTTTCTAAGAGTGTAGTGGAAACAATTCAGTCATACTCAGCTCTGGGTCACATAGGAATGTGTGAATTTGGCAGGGTATTTAATACTCCTCTCCCTCCTCCTCTCCCTCTCCCTCAATGGAGTCGACACCCACTTCCTCATAATCTTTCTCCAGGGCAGCCATGTCTTCCCTGGCCTCAGAGAACTCTCCCTCCTCCATACCCTCACCTACGTACCAATGCACGAAAGCACGCTTGGCATACATCAGGTCAAACTTGTGGTCAAGGCGGGCCCAGGCCTCTGCAATAGCAGTGGTGTTGCTAAGCATGCACACTGCCCTCTGGACCTTGGCCAGATCTCCACCAGGTACCACAGTTGGGGGCTGGTAGTTGATACCAACCTTGAAACCAGTTGGGCACCAGTCTACAAACTGGATGGAGCGTTTTGTTTTGATGGTGGCAATGGCAGCGTTAACGTCTTTGGGAACAACGTCGCCACGGTACAGCAGACAGCAGGCCATGTACTTGCCATGACGTGGGTCACATTTTACCATCTGATTACATGGCTCAAAGCAAGCATTGGTGATCTCAGACACAGAGAGTTGCTCATGGTAAGCCCTCTCTGCTGAGATCACTGGGGCATAGGTGGCCAGGGGGAAGTGGATACGGGGATAGGGCACCAAGTTAGTCTGGAACTCTGTCAGATCAACATTGAGGGCACCATCGAATCGGAGGGAAGCAGTGATGGAGGACACAATCTGGCCAATCAACCTGTTAAGATTAGTGTAGGACGGACGCTCAATATCAAGGTTCCTACGGCAGATGTCATAGATTGCCTCATTGTCTACCATGAAAGCACAGTCTGAATGTTCCAGGGTGGTGTGGGTGGTCAGGATTGCGTTGTAGGGCTCAACAACAGCTGTGGATACCTGGGGAGCTGGGTAGATGGAGAACTCAAGCTTGGACTTCTTGCCATAGTCAACAGACAGGCGTTCCATTAACAGGGAGGTGAAACCGGAACCGGTGCCACCTCCAAAGCTGTGGAAGACCAGGAAGCCCTGGAGGCCAGTGCACTGGTCAGCCTGGAGAGAAGGAGAGATGTTCAGATCATTATGGTTGGACAACGACAATAAATATAAAGGATGTACAATAAGGCATCACTAGAGGTTGTTGGAGATTCTCACCAGTTTGCGAGTCCTGTCCAGAACCATGTCTATGATCTCTTTGCCGATGGTGTAATGACCACGGGCGTAGTTGTTGGCTGCATCCTCCTTCCCAGTGATCAGCTGCTCAGGATGGAAGAGTTGGCGGTAAGTTCCTGTGCGCACCTCATCTGGAACAAAGAAAGAGCTTTTATCTGAAGAAGTCAAGAATGATACACACAAAAAAATGAAGGTTCCTTAAGGGTTCTTTGGGAAGGGTGATGGTTCTATGTGATAATTCAAATGTAGGGGTGGCGGCTGATTATAAAATACATTATTTTTGTGCAGCCGTGAGTGAGAGTGTTGTTCCAGTTTATCTAATCTGTTGTGTTATGCTATTATGTATTTGGCACTCATTTGTTTTTAGTGTGTTGCACAGTGTCATCATTATTGTTTCAAGACAAAGTGATCGTACCAATGACAGTGGGCTCCAGATCCACAAACACAGCCCTGGGGACGTGCTTGCCAGCTCCAGTCTCACTGAAGAAGGTGTTGAAGGAGTCGTCTCCTCCTCCAATGGTCTTGTCACTGGGCATCTGACCATCAGGCTGGATCCCGTGCTCCAGACAGTAGAGTTCCCAGCATGCATTGCCCATCTGGACTCCAGCCTGACCCACGTGTACTGAGATACATTCACGCTGGTTCAAAAAATGAAAAAGTATATCATTAATTTAAAAAATAAATGTAATTGAGGCAAGTGTCCTAACTTCTCATAATCACATTCCAAGAAGTAAATTACAACCAAAAAAGTCATAATGAGACCTTTGGAGTCTGGATGTGTGCTTTTGCGCCGGTTTCCCGGACACAGATTAATCTTAGTCATGGACTAAAAAGGTATTTCAATGGAGATTCTCCATTGACCATGCTTTGTAATCCAGCACTAGGTTTATCTGAGTCAGGGAAACCTGCCCTTGATGTCTGAATGAGTCACTTTCAATATGCTAGCCTAGCACCTGTTACAAGGGTCATAACTGCTGATATCATTAAAAAATACATTTTGAAATACCAAGTCAGATTTGGTACCATTCTGCACAGACAAAAACATGCTGATAGACTAAAAATAAATGTACAATGTGCTAAATGTTGTGGCAGATGCTAGCCTACCTCACTGAGTGCAATATGAATAATTCATGTGGACATTCTGAATTTCAGTAAATGCTACACTATAAAACATTTACCTTACATGTATTTCATTTTTCAATAACAGAATATTTATCTGATAAATTACACATAACAGTCTATTATAATTATATTGCACATAGGCTTAATCAAACTGTTTGTATTTGGCCAACACATGCGTCGGGCTTGGGCTTTTGTATGACTGAATTCACACCATTCCCAAATTTCCTTAGGGAGTGGCTTGCTTTGTGTGGCAGAGCAGTCTATTACATTTTGCGTGTCTGTTTCTAAATTAGCCTACACTTGTTTTAAAATAGATGCCATTTAGGATGTTCCTATAAAAAACCTGGGTTTGAACACTACAAACCATTTTTCAACTAAACTGAACATCAACACCAACTCTGTAGGCTACTACTAAACGCGCGTTTAAGAATAATAGAACATTCTCGACCTACAAGACCCGTGCATCCTTTCTAGCCACCCACCCATAATCAAAATGTAATTACAAATGTACCCTAATCACTGTCTCAAAACGGAACATCTCAGAAATTGTATACCCAATTGTAAAAAAATATATATAAAAAAAATAATGATACAATACAAATGTTTTTGTTTTTTTTATGAAATGAACGGCTCACCATTTTGATTGCTTTATGAGGAAAGGTATGATGCTGGGATAGAGGCGCCGGAAAGACGAACAGTGCACACTTCTCTAGACAGCTTCAGAGTGCGCTGGCCACTGCGGGAGGAGGCGGAGGCGGTGCTTTCTCACTCAATGAACCAGACAGCGACACACAGCCACAGCCCAGATTCGATGACAAAAGACAAAGCATGTTTGCAGATAATTACGTTGTTTTTAGTTTTATTACTATATTATTATAATTTTGAAGTCGAAATGAAATATGTAGGCCTAATAAACATTGTAGATGGAATTTAGCTCAATGAGAGTGATTAAGTAACAATTGGCGTTGACCAGTCTATGGTGACTGAAAATTATTTGTTTATGTGAATATTATTATTTTTGCTTTCATGAAAAACATTATGAGGGTTATAAAATGTTATGTAAAATATGTTTTGTAGTCTCTTAAGCCATTACAAAGGTCTAAATAGCAGTAATGGACACACCGTTTATAGAGTGCCTTTTGCTGGATGACATTGCACATAGGTCTACATGAGATACTGTATATCCCATGTAAAAAAGAAAGAAATGAAGACAGGCTTGAGTAAGGTGCTGAATGGTCAAATCTAACCCGTTCAAAACAAAGACACACACACGCACACATTGCGCCACATGCACTCTATTTTGTAAGTCAATTAATCATTTAGTCCCAAATCTCTTTAAGCTTAGGGTGCTGAACTAAATTCTGTGCCAACAATACAGCGCTGTTATAAAATGTGGAGCAGAATATCTAGCACCACATTAGCCATATCGCCTCTGTCATTTGATGCCATTCAAATACAAATGAAATGTACTGAGATGGAGAGGATGCAAACCAGTATAAAATCTCACAAAAGACAGCATGTTCATTCAAGTGCATGAAAATACTTTCATGCCAATTTAACATAAAATGGAAAAAAGGTTACCAAAATAGGATTCCATAAAAATAAAAATAAAAATAAATAAAAAGATGAGAAGTTGAAGATGCTTGACAGAAATGTCAGAGGCCAGACTCTAACAAGGAGTTAATTCATGTATTAAATTAGAGTATGACTTTTGCTGCACCAACCTCCTTCTTCTAACCCCCGCTTCCCTAGTCTGCCTGGCCAGACCTCCGCCCCTCTTTGTTCAAGATTTTGCTGCAGTGACGTCATTCCTCTGCAGTGAATCATGTGACTGATGTGTCACTGTGGTTAGTTACCATCAAACACATGGCCCCTCAGCTGTCTGCCCTCTCCTCTCCCTGGCCCAGCTGTCTGTCACCTCTCTTCCTCTCCCTGTGAATAACCCTCAACACACACACACACACACACACACACACACACACACACACACACACACACACACACACACACACACACACACACACACACACACACACACACACACACAGTCATCATTTCACTAATATCGGACTGAGGGCAAGGGATAAAGTAAGAGATGGGCTGTGTTTGAAAGAGACAGCTGCATCAGATTCTCCTGACTGCCCCTGTCTGCCTGTCTGCCTGACTTGCATCCCAACTCAACAATCCCAGACAGATGGACCACATATACTTTCCTTCCCTTTAGGATTGGCCAAAACATGGATGAAATCCTGTAAAACACATCAAGATGTTGAGCATGAATGAGTAAATAGTCTAACTGTGTTCTTAGTGTATGTTAGCAGGTGCATCTTATGTATGGTCAGGAAGAAAGCTGTTATGAAGAAACAAATGACAAGTATTTTATTTTACTCCTGAAACACATGTAGACCTATGCCATGAATCTATAGCCGCTACAAGCCTTTGATGATAATCTATGGAAGAAAATGACAGGAAAAGTTTAAATTGAATCAATATCCCCATTATGTGTCTGAATGCTGAACAAAGAGAAAATGCATTTAGGCCTAAATAGAACAGAAGTCAAACCACATGGCTATATAAAAAAAAACAAGTGATGATGATGATGAATGTGTGTTAGTGATTGTTATACATGGATTTGTGTGTGGGGCTCTGCAGGGTGTGTGGCAGACAATTGGGCTATTGGTAACATATGCTAGTAGAACCTGAATGTTGAATGTGATTCTCTCTAATATATCAGCAGGGATCCAGGAGCTGGGTTTCTCTTGAATGTGTTTACTCATGTACTTATCTCTGCAGCAAGATGATTTAATACTCTACAAAATGAGCCGTGCACGTCTCTAATGGAAGATATTTGAACATCTCAAGTACATGGGATTAGGTCCCGTAATCAGTTGCTTAAATAGGCCTACAATACTTATCTGATGTTTGATTGCCACCATCGATAAAAAACAGTACTGTGCAGCCGTCTTCATCGACCTGGCCAAGGTTTTCGTCTCTGTCAATCACCGTATTCTTATCGGCAGACTCAACAGCCTTGGTTTCTCATATAACTGCCTCGCCTGGTTCACCAACTACTTCTCAGACAGAGTTCAGTGTGTCAAATCGGAGTGCCTGTTGTCCGGACCTCTGGCAGTCTCCGTGGGGGTACCACAGGGTTCAATTCTCGGGCCAACTCTTTTCTCTGTATATATCAACGATGTCGCTCTTGCTGCGGGTGATTCCCCGATCCACCTCTACGCCGACGACACCATTCTGTACACATCTCGCCCCTCTTTGGACACTGTGTTAACTAACCTCCAAATGAGCTTCAATGCCATACACCACTCCTTCCGTGGCCTCCAACTGCTCTTAAACGCTAGTAAAAACCAAATGCATGCTTTTCAACCTTTCGCTGCCCGCACCCGCCCGCCCGACTAGCATCACTACTCTGGACGGTTCTGACGTAGAATATGTGGACAACTACAAATATCTAGGTGTTTGGCTAGACTGTAAACTCTCCTTCCAGACTCACATTAAAAATCTCAAATCCAAAATGAAATCTAGAATCGGCTTCCTATTTCGCAACAAAGCCTCCTTCACTCACGCTGCCAAACATACTCGACTTCGGCGATGTCATTTACAAAATAGCTTCCAATGCTCTACTCAGCAAACTGCATGCAGTTTATCACAGTGCCATCCGTTTTGTCACCAAAGCCCCTTATTCCACCAACCACTGTGAGCTGTATGCTCTAGTCAGCTGGCCCTCGCTACATATTCGTTGCCAGACCTACTGGCTCCAGGTCATCTATAAGTATATGCTAGGTAAAGCTCCGCCTTATCTCAGCTCACTGGTCACGATAACAACACCCACCCGTAGCACGCACTCCAGCAGGTATATCTCACTGGTCATCCCCAAAGCCAACACCCCCTTTGGCCGTCTTTCCTTACAGTTCTCTGCTGCCAATGACTGGAACGAATTGCAAAAATTGCTGAAGCTGGAGACTTATATTTCCCTCACTAACTTTATACACCAGTTATCTGAGCAGCTAACCGATCGCTGCAGCTGTACATAGCCCATCTGTAAATAGCCCACCCAATCTACCTACCTCATCCCCATATTGTTTTGATTTACTTTTCTGCTCTTTTGCACACCAGTATTTCTACTTGCACATCATCATCTGCTCATCTGTCACTCCAGTGTTAATTTGCTAAATTGTAATTTAGGCCTCTACTATGGCCTATTTATTGCCTTACCTCCTCACGCCATTTGCACACACTGTATATAGACTTTCTTTTTTTTCTATTGTGTTATTGACTGTACGCTTGTTAATTCCATGTGTAAATCTGTGTTGTTGTTTGTGTCGCACTGCTTTGCTTTATCTTGGCCAGGTCGCAGTTGTAAATGAGAACTTGTTCTCAACTAGCCTACCTGGTTAAATGAAGGTGAAATACATTTTTAAAATTGCGTGGTAGGTTGACATTTATTGGGATGAGTCTTGTCCTGGAGGCAGAACTGAGTGATATCCGCTAGATGGGCTAGCTGCAAAGTCAAAATTGGCTATACTGTTAAAATGTAGGAAAACAAAAATGTGCTTTTTGTTCTTAATTTAAGATTAGAGTTGGGCATTAGGGTTATAAGTATGGTTAAGGTTAGGGATAGGTTTAAAACAGTGGAAGCTGCTGAGGGGAGGACGGCTCATAATAATGTCTGTAACAGAGTCAATGGAATGGCATCAAATACATGGAACCATTCCATCCACTCCGCTCCAGCCATTACCACGAGCCCGTCCTCCCCAATTAAGGCACCACCAAGCTCCTGTGGTTCAAAATCAGATTTTATGACTATGTGGCTGTGCCAGCTAGTGACCATTCTTCAGAGCTGCCTCCAGAACAAGATTCATGACGAAAAACGCTAACCTGCCTTCATGGTGCTGAAAGGGGTTGATGCCAGATTAGGTCTTTGTGAACAGGACCTCTGTATATAGCCTATATATTTTAATGTTTTTTGCCTGGTATTGACTACAATGGGGTTCTACATTTGCAGATACTGTGGTTCAAATTTTACTGACTCTAACAAACTAACAAATAACTCTGTCATATCACAATAGGCTTAAATTTTTATGCTGACCGTACTCCAAATGGCACTCGACAGCGAGTGCGTAATCCGCCTCTATCAGTCCTATTAGCCAACGTGAAATCATTGGATAATAAAATGGATGAGCTCCGATCGAGACTATCCTACCAACGAGACATTAAAAACTGTAATATCTTATGTTTCACCGAGTCGTTGCTGAATGACGACATGGATAACATACAGCTGGCTGGGTTTTCCGTGCATCAGTAGGATTGAACAGCTGCCTCCTGTAAGACAAGGAGTGGCGGTCTGTGTCTATTTGTCAATAACAGCTGGTGCACGAAATCTATTATTAAGGAAGTCTCTATGTTTTGCTCGCCTGAGTTAGAGTATGTCATGATAAGCTGTAGACCACACTATTTACCAAGAGAGTTTTCATCTATATTTTTCATAGCTGTCTATTTACCACCACAAATCGATGCTGGCATTAAGACCGCTCTCAACAAGCTGTATAAGGCTATAAGCAAACAAGAAAATGCTCATCCAGAGGTGGCACTCCTAGGGCCCAGGACTTTAATGCAGGGAAACGTATATCCATTTAAAATCCATAATGCAGGGAAGCTTAAATGCAATTTGATTTGAACTCTTGTTAAAACAACAAACAGGACCAATGCAACTGTTTTCACAAGGTAGGGGGAAATGTACAGTGTTACGTGCTGCATCTCTCCCACCATAGGCCTCACGCCTAGGCCTGCAGTCTTGATCCTCTCCTCTTCGTAATTTATTAATTTATTAATGTATGCTGGATCAGCCCTCCTAGCGATACTACAAATATTAGCGCGCCACGACGTTTGAGTTCAGTTACTACATCGACTCTTAGCTGTCGCATAAAGTAACTTCTCTCTCATCCGAAGATAAAATTGTAGACACTTTCTTTTAATATATTCCTCTAAAATTCCTCTCCGTCAGTAAAATGGTGAGTACAGTTTATCACAGAAATGTTGAAAGTAGTCTATTGATTTCTTTATGTGGTGTGTGCATCTCTCATTCTACTGATGGTGGTGCTATAGTTACTCATCCATTCCATCAATGTAACTTTGCATAGCCTAGCGTGTTGTTGCATAATATGTATATGGCTTCATTCATATTGTGGCTGGAATTGCATTTTATCGCTTAAATCAGTGGTCACTGATTTATTTGACTAGACGAATATGATAGATAGGCTATGCTTCAAACTGTCGAGGGAATACCCTATTCCCTATGGAACCCTATTTTAAATTTTAGGCTTATTACGAAGTTATATAGTGAAGGTGTATCTTATATAGTGAAGGTGTATCCTCATGTCGACTCAATCAAAATAAAAACATTACATTGTCGCTTTGCTGGAAAATGAAAGCTCATGTGATTGAGGTGAATTGATGCCCGTAACCATTGGCGGCGGGCTACGGATGGAGGACGAGAAAGAAACTTTGGTTCCAATGAACCCCAATTATCTTATACTTAATTGTCATTTGAATATAATTTGCTATCATAAAATAGTGCTGTTCAAGTTTGACTTCCGAATATCTCAATTTGCGTTAAACGAACCTGAGATAGAAATTAGAACATTTCAGATCTCTTCTAATCGCAACCTCTTCTGCCTTGATGGAATTCGGCGTTGTCATAGTCGTGTGACGCGCCCACCTTGAAAAGTCTTACGCTCAGAAGAGATTTATTCTAATAGTTAGCATTTTCACCAGTGTTGCCTGTTTAATAGCTAGTAAGAATAATGTAGCCTATTAATGAGTCTATAATATGCGTTATATAAGCGACTCTTATCTTTGGTGCCTTAGCGCATATGGACGTTTAGGCATTCTGTTGGCATCTCCATTAAATGTATTATGCATAGCGCGTGAATTAGTTTGTTTGAGGGTGGGGGGTGCTGCTATATTGGTCAGCTAATACAGGACTAGTAAAGGTCCAGTGCACTACTTTTGTGAAATGTTTTAAACTAAATGTATTTGAGTGTTTACCAGCATTGGTAACTTGAGTCTGATAATTATCTGTACAAAACAGTTAATCTGATAATACTTGTGTAATATAAAAATACTTGCTTGATATATGTTTTCCAGTTTCTTGAAATACTTTGCAAGTCCAACTTCTATTTGAAAACTGAAATGGTCTATTCATTCCTTTTTATTAGACGCTCATACCCAGAGCAACTCAGTAGTGAGTGCATACATTTTCATACTGGTCCCCCATGTGAATTGAATCGACAACCCTAGCATTGCAAGTGCCATGCTCTACCAACTGAGCCACATCATCACATGACATCATCACATCATCACAAACCACTTGATGTCTCAATGTACTCAATTACTGTATTGAGCAATGTTTTTCTTCATGGACATGGAAAGTCTACAGGTACAAACATACAGTGCATTCGGAAAGTATTCAGACCTCTTGACTTTTTCCACATTTGTGCCTTATTCTATAATTGATTAAATTATTTTTTGTTTGAAATGTTTGAAAAAAAATAAAAATAAAACCTGTAAATATCACATTTACTTAAGTATTCAGACCCTTTAATCAGTACTTTGTTGATACACCTTTGGCAGTGATTACAGCCTCGAGTCTCCTTGGGTATGATGCTACAAGCTTGGCACACGGTATTTGGGGAGTTTCTCCCATTCTTCTCTGCAGATCCACTCAAGCTCTGTCAGGTTGGATGAGGAGCGTCGCTGCACAGCTATTTTCAGGTCTATCCAGAGATGTTTGATCGGGTTCAAGTTCGGGCTCTGGCTGGGCCACTCATGGGCATTCAGAGACTTGTCCTAAAGCTACAAAGCATTGTCTTTGCTTTATGCTTCGCCCCAGTTTGAGGTCCTGAGCGCTCTGGAGCAGGTTTTCATCAAGGATCTCTCTGTACTTTGCGCCGTTCATCTTTCTCTTGATCCTGACTAGTCTCACTGTCCCTGCCGCTGAAAAACATCCCCACAGTATGATGCTGTGCTACCATGCTTGTAGGGATGGTGCCAAGTTTCCTCCAGACATGACGCTTGGCATTCAGGCCAAAGAGTTCAATCTTGGTTTCATCAGACCAGCGAATCTTGTTTCTCATGGTCTGAGAGTCCTTTAGGTGCCTTTTGGCAAACTCCAAGATGAATGTCATGTGCCTTTTACTGAGGAATGGCTTCCTTCTGGCCACTCTACCATGAATGCCTGATTGGTGGAGTGCTGCAGAGATGGTTGTCCTTCTGGAAGGTTCTCCCATCTCCACAGAGGAACTCTGGAGCTCTGTCAGAGTGACCATCAGGTTCTTGGTCACCTCCCTGACCAAGGCCCTTCTCCCCTGGTTGCTCAGTTTGGCCGGGCGGCCAGCTTTAGGAAGAGTCCTGGTGGTTCCAAAATTCTTTCATTTAAGAATGATGGAGGCTACTGTGTTCTTGGGGACCTTCAATACTGAATAAATGTTTTGGTACTCTTCTCCAGATTGGTGCCTCGTCATAATCCTGTCTCTGAGCTCTATGAACAATTCCTTTGACCTCATGTCCTGGTTTTTTCTCTGATTTTCTACCTTATATAGGCAGGTATGTGCCTTTCCAAATCATGTCCAGGTGGACTCCAATAAAGTTGATGATCAATGGAAACAGGATGCACTTGAGCTCAATTTCGAGTGTCATAGCATAGGGTCTTATGTACTTATGTAAATAAGGTATTACTGTTTTTATTTGTAATACATTTGCAAAAATGTCTCTAAACCTGGTTTCACTTTGTCATTATGGGGTATTGTGTGTAGATTGATGATGATTTAATCAATTTTAGAATAAGGCTGAAACGTAACAAAATGTGGAAAAAAGAAAGGGGACTGAATACTTTCTGAATGCACTGTAGATGACCAGACTATAATACAGTAATGTACATTTATTGTGGAACAGTTTCATCCATATTGAAGTTCCAATGGCCATTTCAGATGATCTAACTCTTTCTTTTTGGAGGAAAGTATATACACTATAATATTCATAGGAAAAAAGCAGACTCAGGTGAACCGCGTTCATTGATTAACACTGAAAGCTGGTGGGGAGCTGCGTCATCCTTAATCTCTGCTGGTGCATATGGTCTCCAGGATGAGACCTGACAGGGGGAAGGAAAATATCTTTGTCTGAAGTGGTCTTATGCAGATGGATCTGTGCTTAAACCATTGTAGCCAGCTGCACCCTTGTCTTTCCATGTTCATGTTTAGTTTAGCCTTCCTGGCACCTGCTTTCCAACCAGAGACAAGCACATTTGATATAACATTCACCGGTTTAAGTGTTATCGCTGCACATAAAGGCTACTATTCCTATGATGGCATTACTGTTAAGTCTATGCACTGTAGAATCTGTATAGTCTTCCATTTTGCAACATGAGATGTCAATGATTTGCCCTAAAGAGGGTTGGTGCCCTGAGGGTTGTTGAAAATATAGCGCTATAGCTCTTGAGCATCACTGGGCAAGTGTACCCCATAGACAAATCTAAATCGTAATTTTTTAATGGAAAGTGCACAAACCACCCCCTCCTGTGCAAAATCTCAAACAGTTTCCTGCTAGGGCCAAGTTGCTTAGCAACGGAAATATGCAAGCAAATTCCTTGGTAACAGCAGGGTGAAGCTGTGGCGAAGAAGGGAGGGGGGAAGGGGAGGAGAGAGAGGGCGGAGGTGGGGGGATGGTTGCGTCATTCGTCCTGGTCATGCTGCAGCTTTTGGTCCTCTTGCTCTCACGCTCTCTCTCTCTCTCTCACCTCCTGCAGACTGCAGTTCAGGGCGGTCCCTCTTCATGGCATAACCATAACCACTTTTTCCAAATTAATTTGTGCTCTCAGAACAGAGGGGATGATTGTGTGGAATAGCTGCAGTGCTGCAGTGTGGAGGAAAATGCAGCCTAACTGTATTTCATCCCAGCCCTCTGCAAATCAAATCAAATGTTATTTTTCACATGCGCTGAATACAACTGGTGTAGCCATTACCATGAAAGAATTGCTTACGACCCCTTCCCAATGATGCAGAGTTTAACAATAATAATAGTAACAGAAGAGTAATAAAATGAAATGCAAAAGAATGGAGCTACTATATACAGGGAGTACCAGTACCTGATCAATGTGCAGAGGTACGAGATATTGGAGGTAGATACTGTGTGTACATTTTTTTATTTTTTATTTATTTAACCTTATTTAACTAGGCAAGTCAGTTAAGAACAAATCATTTTTTACAATGACGGCCTACCAAAATACAAAAGTCTTCCTGCAGGGACGAGGGACTGGGATTAAAGATACAAATACTGTAAATACAATATATGTCACGTTCTGACCTTTATTTCCTTTGTTTTGTATTTATTTAGTATGGTCAGGGCGTGAGTTGGGTGGGCAGTCTATGTTTGTTTTTCTATGTTTTGGGGTATTTCTATGTTTCGGCCTAGTATGGTTCTCAATCAGAGGCAGGTGTCATTAGTTGTCTCTGATTGAGAATCATACTTAGGTAGCCTGGGTTTCACTGTGTGTTTGTGGGTGATTGTTCCTGTCTCTGTGTTTGCACCAGATAGGACTGTTTTGGGTTTTCACGTTTCTTGTTTTTGTAGTGTTCGTGTTTATCCTTTTTGTCATTAAACATGAATCAACATAATCACGCTGCTTTTTGGTCCGCCTCTACTTCTCAACAAGAGAACCGTTACAATATAAATATAGGACAAAACACACATCACATCAAGAGAGACAACACAACACTACATAAAGAGAGACCTAAGACAAAATCATAGCAAGGCAGTAACACATGACAACACAGCATGGTAGCAACACAACATAACAACAACATGGTAGCAACACAACGTGGTAGCAGCACAAAACATGGTACACTCATTATTGGGCACAGACAACAGCACAAAGGGCAAGAAGGTAGAGACAACAATGCATCACACAAAGCAGCCCCAACTGTCAGCAAGATTGTCCATGATTGAGTCTTTGAATGAAGAGATTGAGATAAAACTGTCCAGTTTGAGTATTTGTTGCGGCTCGTTCCAGTCACTAGCTGCAGCGAACTGAAAAATGAGCGACCCAGGGATGTGTGTGGTTTGGGGACCTTTAACAGAATGTGACTGGCAGAACGGGTGTTGTATATGGAGGAGGAGGGCTGCAGTAGATATCTCAGATAGGGGGGAGTGAGGCCTAAGAGGGTTTAATAAATAAGTATACAGAGATGACCAGTTTACAGAGGAGTATAGAGTGCAGTGATGTATCCTATAAGGAGCATTGGTGGCAAATCTGATGGCCGAATGGTAAAGAACATCTAGCCGCTCGAGAGCACTCTTAACTGCTGATCTATAAATGATGTTTCCGTAATCTAGCATGGGTAGGATGGTAATCTGGATCAGGGTTAGTTTGGAAGCTGGGGGGAAAGAGGAGCGATTATGATAGAGGAAACCAAGTCTAGATTTAACTTCAGCCTGCAGCTTTAATATGTGCTGATAGAAGGGCAGTGCACTATCTAGCCATACTTCCAAGTACTTGTATGAGGTGACCACCTCAAGCTCTAAACCCTCAGAGGTAGTAATAACACCTGTGGGAAGAGGGGCATTCTTCTTACCAAACCACATGACCTTTGTTTTGGAGGTGTTCAGAACAAGGTTAAGGGTAGAGAAAGCTTGTTGGACACTAAGAAAGCTTTGTTGTAAATCTAGGGAGGGGCCAGCTGAGTATAAGACTGTATCATCTACATATAAATGGATGAGAGAGCTTCCTACTGCCTGAGCTATGTTGTTGATGTACATTGAGAAGAGCGTGGGGCCTAGGAACGAGCCTTGGTGTACTCCCTTGGTGACAGGCAGTGGCTGAGACAGCAGATTTTCTGACTTTATACACTGCAATCTTTGAGAGAAGTAGTTAGCAAACCAGATCAAAGACCCCTCAGAGACACCAATACTCCTTACCCGGCCCACAAGAATGGAATGGTCTACCGTATCAAAAGCTTTGGACAAGTCAATGAAAATAGCAGCACAATATTGCTTAGAATCAAGGGCAATGGTGACATCATTGAGGACCTTTAAGGTTGCAGTGACACATCTTTTATCTGACTGTAAACCAGATTGCATACCTGAGAGAATACTATAGACATCAAGAAAGCCAGTCAGTTGATTATTGACAAGTTTTTACAACACTTTTGATAAACAGGGGAAAATAGTAATAGGCCTATAAAACTTAGGATCAGCTTGATCTCCCCTTGAAATAAAGGAGGAACCGTGGCTGCCTTCCAAGCAATGGTAACCTCCCCAGAAAGAAGAGACAGGTTAAAAAGGTTGGAGATAGGCTTGGCGATGATAGGGGCAGCATCCTTAAAGAAGAAAGGGTCTAAACCATCTGACCCAGATGTCTTTTTGTGGGTCAAGTTTAAGGATCTCCTTTAGCACCTCGGACTCAGTGACTGCCTGCAGGGAGAAACTTTGTAGCAGGACAGGGGGAAAAGAGGGAGAAGCATCGAGGATAGTCACATTAGAAGGGGTGGGAGATGAGGAAATGTTGGACGGGCAAGGAGGCATGGCTGAGTCAATAGGAATCCTGACTTAATGAACTGGTAATTAAAGAGCTCAGCCATGTGCTTCTTGTCAGTAACAACCACATAATCAACATTAAAGGACATGGGCAGCTGTGAGGAGGAGGTTTATTCTCCAGGTCTTTAACTGTTTTCCAGAATTTCTTGGGGTTAGACCCATAGAGAGAGAACTGCTCCTTAAAGTAACTAACTTTGGCCTTCCAGATAGCCTGAGTGCACTTATTTCTCATTTGCCTGAATGATAGCCAGTCAGCCTGAGTATGCGTGTGCTGAGCCTTTCACCAATTGCAATTCTTAAGGTGGAGTAACTCTGCAAGATCACAGTCGAACCAGGGGCTGAACCTGTTTTTAATTCTTATTTTCTTTATGGGGGTGTGTTTGTTAACAATACCACTGAAAATATCAAAAAAGAAGGTCCAAGCGTCTTCGGCAGAGGGGATTAAGCTGATTCTATACCATTAAAGTTTTTTAGCAAGCATCTGCCCTACACGAAGGCAGGGTAAAGTGACAAATCATCAGGATAGATAATAATGCGAGTAAAATAAAGGTGTGTTAAAGTGCGTGTCAGTATGCATGTGTGTGTATGTATGCATATGTAGTGTATATAGTCTAGTGAGTATGTGTAGGGTCAGTGCAGATAGTTTGGGCAACCATAAATTTACTATTTAGCAGTCTGGCTATTTAGCAGTCTTATGGCTTGGGCAGTAGAAGCTGTCTCGGAGCCTGTTGGTCCAAGAGACGATTTTTAATTTGTGAATTTTTAACCTTTATTTAACTAGGCAAGCCAGTTAAGAACAAATTCTTATTGTCCACCCTCTGTAGCGCTTTGCGGTCGAGGGCGGTGCATTTGCCATACCAAGTGGGGATGCAGCCAGTCAAGTTGCTCTCGATGGTGCAGCTGTAGAACTTGCCAAATATGTTCAGCCTCCTGAGGGGGAAGAAGCTCTACCATGCACTCTTCAAGACTGTGCGGGTGTGTGTGGACCATGTTAAGTCCTTAGTGATGTGCATTCAATCATGGGGAAATATGTAGCACTATACAGTTTGCCCTTCAGATGAAAAGAGTGCAAGAATCTGATTTGCATTGGATTAGATATAATGGAGACCGGATAATGTGTGCCCTCTTTCCATTGGCTCTCCTCTCATAAATGCAGATGCCAATGCTTTGGTGACATCGTTGACATTTACCTTGATTATGTACAGTGTGATCCAATTAAATTGCGCTCTCTTCTCTTTCTCAAGCGTGAGTGTATCTCCATCCATGTGGGTCAGGCTGGTGTCCAGATTGGCAATGCCTGCTGGGAGCTCTATTGTCTGGAGCACGGGATCCAGCCAGATGGTCAGATGCCCAGTGACAAGACCATCGGAGGAGGAGACGACTCCTTCAACACCTTCTTCAGTGAGACTGGAGCTGGCAAGCATGTCCCCAGGGCTGTGTTTGTGGATCTGGAGCCCACTGTCATTGGTACGATCTCTCTGTCTTGAAACAATGATGATGACACTATGGTATCCCCTTAGTCTTGAGCCCTCAGCTTACAGGTCTTTCTTTTTCCAGATGAGGTGCGAACTGGAACATACCGCCAACTCTTCCATCCTGAGCAGCTGATCACTGGGAAGGAAGATGCAGCGAACAACTACGCCCGTGGTCATTACACCATCGGCAAAGAGATCATAGACATGGTTCTGGACAGGACTCGCAAACTGGTGAGAACTTACATATGATGTTGTATTAACATACACTCTGCCCACATCTCTGAAAATCCTGCACCTTTATCCCTCCATAATGATCTGAAACACCTCTCCTCCTCTCCAGGCTGACCAGTGCACTGGCCTTCAGGGCTTCCTGGTCTTCCACAGCTTTGGAGGTGGCACCGGTTCTGGTTTCACCTCCCTGTTGATGGAACGCCTGTCTGTTGACTATGGCAAGAAGTCCAAGCTTGAGTTCTCAATCTACCCAGCTCCCCAGGTGTCCACAGCTGTTGTTGAGCCCTACAACGCCATCCTGACCACCCACACCACCCTGGAACATTCAGACTGTGCTTTCATGGTCGACAATGAGGCTATCTATGACATCTGCCGTAGGAACCTCGATATCGAGCGTCCCACCTACACTAATCTTAACAGGTTAATCAGCCAGATTGTGTCCTCCATCACTGCTTCCCTCCGATTCGATGGTGCCCTCAATGTTGATCTGACAGAGTTCCAGACTAACTTGGTGCCCTATCCCCGTATCCACTTCCCTCTGGCCACCTATGCCCCAGTGATCTCAGCAGAGAGGGCTTACCATGAGCAGCTCTCTGTGTCTGAGATCACCAATGCTTGCTTTGAGCCATGTAATCAGATGGTAAAATGTGACCCACGTCACGGCAAGTACATGGCCTGCTGTCTGCTGTATCGTGGTGACGTTGTGCCCAAAGACGTTAACGCTGCCATTGCCACCATCAAAACAAAACGCTCCATCCAGTTTGTAGACTGGTGCCCAACTGGTTTCAAGGTTGGTATCAACTACCAGCCCCCAACTGTGGTACCTGGTGGAGATCTGGCCAAGGTCCAGAGGGCAGTGTGCATGCTTAGCAACACCACTGCTATTGCAGAGGCCTGGGCCCGCCTTGACCACAAGTTTGACCTGATGTATGCCAAGCGTGCATTCGTGCATTGGTACGTAGGTGAGGGTATGGAGGAGGGAGAGTTCTCTGAGGCCAGGGAAGACATGGCTGCCCTGGAGAAAGATTATGAGGAAGTGGGTGTCGACTCCATTGAGGGAGAGGGAGAGGAGGAGGGAGAGGAGTATTAAAGTGAAGTGACTTGATTCACCCTAGTCATATCACTAGCATGCTTATCACTGGTCAGAAGTTTACATGGCTCAGCTTTCCTTATTAGCGTTGGAAATGGCTAGAAAACACTGTCACACATCATAGATATTCATGCATTCCATTGGCATCGAAAGCTGTTAATGAAATTTGCTGTGGTTGTGTTCAGGGAATGTCATTGTGTTGCAATGGTTTTACTTTTTACGGTTTTATGTTATTTTACACTGCAGCGGTCTGTCCTCTTTTGTCTGTTATATACAATAAATTACTGGAGGAGTTTTGCTTCTTGTCTTTCTTTCTTTCTTTCTTTCTTTCTTACCACAGTGTTTCTCAAGAAGGAATCATTTGATTGTTGAAGTGTAATAACAATGTAGGTAGTAGGTACATATTGTTAGTTCTACAACTAGCTGTTTGTGTAATTACACATTGACAATCTATATGTATATATTTAGCTGAACCTCACCCTAAAATTATTGTTTTATATCCGTGTACAAATCTTTCAAATTGCAAGAAGACATAACTATGTAACAATGTGTACCTAAAACACTGTAATTACATTAGGAAATTAACATGTAATTAACATAACACTTACTGAAAAGTGGTGCAACTTGCTTTCCAGAAGTGCTAATAGCCTATAATATAGCACAACCATCTGCATTCAAATATAGATTTTATTCTTCAGGCATATCTAACTGCAGCAACATTGTTATTTTCTGGCAGCTTTACAAAATATTTTATGCAGCATTCTGAGAAATGTCACCGGAATCAAAACAATCAAGATTGAAATGAACATTTTAAAGCAGTGCATTTATTTTTTTATTGACAACTGGTCTCCAGTGGCATAGCGCAAATTCGGGGCCCCCCGCAAGGTCCAAGCAATGGACTCATGGGGCGGAGAGAGAAAAATACAGTTTTATTGCTAATATCTTGCTATTTTACACATTTTGCCATGAGGCTGAGAGAACATGTTGCTGTTTTAAGCTCAGGGATTCTTGAATGACAGGACAATCTTAACTTTTTTTCCACAAATATTTGTCTTAATATTAACAAAATTTGAAATATATAGAGTACCAGTCAAAAGTTTGGCCACACCTACTCATTCCAGGGTTTTTCTTTATTTTTACTATTTTCTATATTGTTGAATAATAGTGAAGACATCAAAACGATGAAATAAAGTGTAAACAAATCTAAATATATGTTATGTTTGAGATTCTTCCAAGTAGCCACCCTTCGCCTTGATGACTGAGGCTCCCGAGCGGCACAGCAGTCTAAGGCACTGCATCGCAGTGCTAGAGGTGTCCATACAGACCCTGGTTCGATCCCGGTATCACAATCAACTGTGATCGGGGGTCCCATAGCTATGCGCACAATTGGTCCAGCGTCGTCCAGGTTAGGTCAGGGTTTGGCCGGGGTTGGCCATCATTGTAAATAGGAATTTGTTCTAAACTGACCTGTCTAGTTAAATAAAAAAATGACAGCTTTGCACACGCTTGGCATTCTCTCAACCAGCTTCATGGGGTAGTCACCTGGAATGCATTTCAATTAACAGGTGTGCCTTGTTAAAAGTTAATTTGTAGAAGTTCTTTCTAATGCATTTGAGCCAATCAGTTGTGTTGTGACAAGGTAGGGATGGTATACAGAAGAATTTACCCTATTTGGTAAAAGACCAAGTCCATATTATGCCAAGAACAGCTCAAATAAGCAAAGAGAAATGACAGTCCATCATTACTTTAAGACATCTTTCTTCAAGTGCAGTTGCAAAAACCATCAAGCACTATGATGAAACTGGCTCTCATGAGGACAGCCACAGGAAAGGAAGACCCAGAGTTACCTCTGCTGCAGAGGATAAGTTCATTAGAGTTACCAGCCTCTTAAATTGCAGCCTAAATAAATGCTTCACAGAGGTCAAGTAACAGGCACCTCTCAACATCAACTTTTCAGAGGAGACTGCGTGAATCAGGCCTTCATGGTCAAATTGCTGCAAAGAAACCACTACTAAAGGACACCAATAATAAGAAGAGACTTGCTTTGGCAAAGAAACATGAGCAATGGACATTAGACCGGTGGAAATCTGGAATTAGGTTTTGTTGAGTCTAAATTTGAGATTTTTGGTTCCAACTGCTGTGTCTTTGTGAGACGCAGAGTAGGTGAACGGATGGTACCCGCCGTGAAGCATGGGGGAGGACGTGTGATGGTGCTTTGCTGGTGACACGGTCAGTAATTTATTTAGAATTCAAGGCACACCTAACCAGCATGGTTACGACAGCATTCTGCAACGATATGCCATCCCATCTGGTTTGCACTTAGTGGTACTATAATTAGTTTTAACAGGACAATGACCCAACACTCCTCCAGGCTGTGTAAGGGCTATTTGACCAAGAAGGAGAGGGCTGCATCAGATGACCTGGCCTCCACAATCACTCAACCTCAACCCAATTGAGATGGTTTGGGATGAGTTGGACCGCAGAGTGAAGGAAAAGCAGACAACAAGTGCTCAGCATTTGTGAACTTCATTTACTGTCCACAAATGTTTAACGGCCTTGATTGTTTAATTCTAACATTTGATTATTCAAATATGTAATACAAATCTCTATACTTATTTTTGTTTTGTTCTATAGCACTAATGCTCCAAGTGCTCAGCATATGTGAACTTCTTCAAGACTGTTGAAAAACGTTCCTCATGAAGCTGGTTGAGAGAATGCCAAGAGAGTGCAAAGCTGTCATCAAGGCAAAGGGTTGCTACTTTGAAGAAATTAAAATCTAAAACATATTTTGATTTGTTTAACACTTTTTATTTTGGTACTGAATTTTGATAGACCAACGTATCTGCTATCACACCATGTAAAGGAACATAAAATGCAACTAACTGTATTTATGTAACCTCCGTCAGACACCATAAAAGGCATTTCATTTACTGTCCACAAGTGTTTAAAGGCCTTGATTATTTCATTCTAACATTAGATTATGTAATACAAATCTCTAAACTTCTTGTTTTGGTTTATGGCATTACTGCTCCAGGGTTCATTTGGTTACCATTTGGCATGTTGTTCTAGATGTGGAACATTAAACAACGTTAAAGAAAACAGGATCCATTAGGTCTAGCACTGCAAATACTTTATTATTATTCAATTATTTAAGCATATGTTACAGAACAGTGGAATAAAATGTTTTCTTCACAATATTGCAGAAAAAAAGATCTTAATTAAGGAGGTTAGCCATCAGTGACAGAGTTGAAAATCCCCAATAAAAACATAACCATTCGATCAGATATTTCAGCACTCTGACAGAGTTGACAAAAAATGTTTTTTTCTCTTCTTCATTCAAGTGGTATACACAGCAGCAACCTTTTTTTCTCAGTTGCTTTATGACTCTAAATCCTAATTAAATGTAACATATTTGAACCAAAATATAGGCAGATGGAGTTTACAGTTTATGGTTGTAAACTTGTGACCATGGTGATTCCAATATTGTTTGTTTAAATCTATCAAAGTTAGAGAATGGTATGGTATACAGTGCCTTCAGAAAGTATTCATACTCCTTCACTTATTCCACATTTTGTTGTTACAGCCCGAATTCAAATAAAATAAAAATACATTCTCACCCATCTACACACAATACCACATAATGACAAAGTGAGAACATGTTTGAGAATTTTTCTGCTAATTTATTGACAATGAAATTAAGAAATATCTCACTTACATAAGTATTCACACACCTGAGTCAATACTTTGCAGAAGCAACCTTTGGCGGTGATTACATCTGAGTCTTTTTGGGTAGGTCTCTAAGAGCTTTGCACACCTGGATTGTACAATATATTGCCCAATATTCTTTAAAAAAATATTCAAGCTTTGTCAAGATAATTGTTAATCATTGCTAGACCGCCATTTTCAATTCTTGAAATAGATTTTTCAAGCCGATTTAAGTCGTCTTGGTAAGCAACTCCAGCGAAGATTTGTCCTTGTGTTTTAGGTTATTGTCCTGCTGAAAGGTGACTTTGTCTCCCAGCGTCTGTTGGAAGCAGACTGAACCAGATTTTCCTGTATGATTTTGCCAGTGCTGATAGCTGTTTTCTGTTTATTTTTATTTAAAAAACTCCCTAGTCCTTGCCGATGACAAGTAACATGATGCAGCCACCACCATGCTTGAAAAAGTGAAGAGTGGTACTCAGTGATGTATTGTGTTGGATTTGCCCCAACATAACACTTCTAATTCAAGGAGAAAAAGTACATTTATTTGTATTATGTACAGGCTTCCTTCTTTTCACTCTGACATTTAGGTTAGTATTGCATAGTAACTACAATGTTGTTGATCCATCCTCAGTTCTCATATCACAACCATTAAACTCAAACTATTTTAAAATCACCATTGGCCTCATGGTGAAATCCCTGAGCAGTTTCCTTCCTCTCCGGCAGGAAGGATGCCTATATCTTTGTAGTGACTGGGTGTATTGATATACTATCCAAAGCCTAATGAATAAAGTCTACAAAAACAAATATTTCCCTTATAAAATGTCCCTAAATGTACATTCTAATCTCAAATAATATACCAGATTAGACCAGTTAGCAAATGAATATGTTGGAAGCTTAAAAGACAATCATTCATTGTTATGATTACATTCTAAAGAACAGTGTACAAGTACACAAAAAGTACAGCATAAATGATTCGATTTTTGACAACTTTAATCCGTTTTCCTTTTTATTAAATAAAAAAGTATGTGGGTCAAAATAAATATAATATTTTGTCACAAGTAATGCAATGCCAGAAACAAATGTTAATTTTGCCTTTGGGGGTTTCTTTTTTGTTCTATGTTGAAAAACATTAGCAATACATGATCATTTTGATTAAATTTGCTTTCAGTGTAACAATACAGAAAACAACTGCTTTATATTGCTTGTTCTTGTTGCAGTTTGTCTCCGGATTAGGGTGGCTGTGTGTGTCGGAGTCTGCAAGTGTACAGTATGTGTCTTTATGGGTACACATGCATGCTGAGTGGATGTGTGTGTCTGAGTGATATTTACATGCATGGGTTTGGGCTGTATCATTGCAGATGGTTCATACCACGCTTCCCTGAAGCAGTGGGCTTCTTTCTCCTGGTGTCTGTTGGCTCAGAAGATTCCACAGCAGCATCGGCACAGACGTGATTCCAGAGCTGCCCATGCTGCCACCTGTGGAGTCCTCCCTCAGTGGGCGATACTGCTTAAACCGCCTGGTTGGAAAACACAAGTTAGCTGACATTCATTGTAGAGTAAAAAAAAAAAAAAGATGTGCATTATATAAAAGACTCCACATAATAATGACATGGGATCTTTTTTTAATTGGACCACAATGGGTAATTTTTGTGGATCATGAATCAAGTATCAATTTGGAGAAACCAGGAATTGTGTGACTTTCATTGCGTCATGCAACGTTTACGGTGGTTAGAACTGTTTTTCACTCACTTGTAGGTCAAAGCAATGGCACCAACAACACAGACAAGGACCAAGACACCCAGAACCGCGGCCACAGTGCCTGCTGTGGAGGAGTTGGAGCCTGCAACCACAACACACAGTATGAGTAAGGTATGGTACAGTACACTCCGCAGATCAGTGAAATGTAATATAATTTTTTTTTTTGAAATTCATAAAGCTTTATGTACGGTTGTTCGTTAAATTTCACTCACCCACTGTCACACTGACTTTAGCACTGGCCACAGCCAGACTAACATCATTTGTCAGGGACACATTGACGCAGAACACTCCAGATTCGTTGAAAAACTGTCGAAGTATCATCTGACAATCTGGGGAGGGTGTCACGTTGTTACAAACGGTCTCCACAGGGGTGATGCAGTCTGCGTCCGAGATAATGGTGCACACTTCATTGGGCAGGCTAAGTAAAGAGAAGGTGGAGATATGAAGTGCAGGGGATGGCAATGTTCAAAATGCTAATTTCAACAGAATGTGCACGGTCCCTTGGGTCCTGTCTCCACTGCTGGCTGGCTACTCACCTCCCCTGGCAGGTGATGGTCAGGTCCACAGCATTCTGCACCACCTCAGTGGCCAGAGACACCACGTTGGCCACCTGGGTGATCTCCACACTCTCAATACCCTCTGAGAAATGAGATAGATTGTGAGATCATTATCAGCAACCGTCACCTGCATTTTACATCTCAGCTGCGACTGTATTGTAAACACGTCAACAGTATCTGGACATATGTGGACTTACGGACGACATCCACTGAGGTCGAGAAGGAGCCATAGCGGTAGATCATACAGTTGTCAGTTGCTGTAAGTTCCGGAACCTGCCTTTTAGCCACAACAAGAGCCACCTGTGTCTCTGTGCCTGACTCTATCTCAACCTCTGCTGCTACCTCACTCTCCACTGGAGCAGTCACTGCTGCTGGCGCTGAAGAAAACAAAGACACAGTAAGTTATCAGTATTATGAAAAGACTCAAATGATTGATTAAGTGTTTTTGTGTATATATATAATGAGTAAGTAACTAAGTAAGTGATCACCGGCAGTGTCGTCAGCTGCAACCTCATTCACAGTCTCTACGACCTCTGCCTCTAGCGCTGCCTCGGTCTCAAGAGCAGGTTCAGCTGGCACCACCTCCACCACAGCGGCAGCCTCAGTGTCGGCAGGAACAATGACGTTAGCAGCAGGGGCCACCATCTCAGCCTGAGCCACCTGTGTTGCAGCCGCAACCTCCACTCCAGTATCGGCAACCAAGGCCTCCTCCGCCGTGGCAGCAACGGAGGCTACGACTGGGATCTCTGGGAGGACTGTGGCCACCAGGTCCACTATAGCCTCCTCTCCCTCTGCAACTGGAGCTACTGAAGCAGCAGCGTCGATGATGGGCACATCTGCGGCCGTAGCCTCTACCACTGAGGTTTCAGCAGCTGCCTCTTCAGCTGCTGGAGCGACAGTTGTGGCTCCCTCCACAGCCAGGACAGCGGCGGGGTTCTCAACGGCTGGAGCAGCCGTGTTTTCTGCTGTGGCGTCGGTTTCTACTGCAGGGACAGCGGCATTGTCCTCTGTTGCCGGGACAACAGCTGGATCTTCTGTTGCTGGGACAACGGTGGCATCCTCCGCCGCAGGGGCCACTGTGGCAACCACCTCGACTCCCTCTGAGGCTGTGCCTTCGGCAGTGGGTTCGGCTGCGGCATTGGCTGTGTCTGCGGGTTCGACTGCGGCATCGGCTTCGACTGCATCTGTGTCATTGGCTGCAACTGTATCTGCACCCTCAGCAGGGGCAACATCAGAGGCGAGTAGATCCAGGGCGATGTCAGCTGGAGCTGCCTCTGGGGTAGAGACCACCACAACCATGGCAGGGGCTCTGGCCAATACTGGTTGAAAACACAAAAACAACACATTTTACTTACAACTGTTACGTATGTTATATGCACCGAATATGAATTGACTTTGGTAAAGGAAATATTGTTTTTGATAAATGCATGCGCTGTAAAATAGAAAATGAGGTCTCTCACCAGTGGGGTTAGCAGTGGTGGGGTCTGCAGGCGTGTCACAGCCGTTGGGGATGCTTGCCATCAGGACCACCTGAGGCCTGTAGGTGCCAGCGGTGAGGTACATGTGTGTGACCTGGCGCTCCTTGGAGATGAGGGTGCCGCTGTTGTCACCAAAGTCCCAGTTAAAGGTGACGTCTGAGGTGCTGAGGTACTGGCTGGGGTCATGGAGGCTGATGCTGAAGACAACGGCCCGGTTCTGGATGAAGCTCTGGTCAGCCTGGTTCACATCGTTAATTTGGGTTAGCGACACCGTGAAGGGGATCTGGTCTGGGGAGGCACAAGGCAAAACATGTCAAGTTAATGTTGTGAAAGATTGTGAGAATAAATTCAAAGGATCTATAATGATCAATTGAAGTCAAATTAGGGTTGATTGATTTGCTGTTTAAATTAAAATAATACTTTGTGCATTTAAATTTGGCAAGTGTTTCCTCTTAAACAGCTGCCCACCTGTGATGGAGAAGGTTGTGGAGGCGTAGCCCAGAGGGATGAACTTGTCCTTGCCACGGCAGTGGTAGATGACCACCTCCATGTTGTAAGAGCCTAGGGGCACATTGTCTGTGCCGATGGTGAGAGAAGAGGAGGGTCCGCCTGCCACCTGCCAGTAACGTCCTGGAATCCAAAGCAGCAGTAGTTAGAAAACACAGCAACGGTTATACAATTTAACTGGATGGCCTGATGATCAAACCTTGAGTTGACAAAGCTCAGAGGAACAGCAGCTGCTTTACTAATCCTCTAAAACCTCTTATCAAAGGAATGATTTCCCAGCGCACACTGCACACAGCTTGGTCAATACCAGAATGCATTGGGTTATTTTGTTGGCACATTCTCACATCAATGTCTGTAAATGAAAGAGCTTGTTTTTACCCCATGTTGTCCACACAAACACGTAGTGGGGTTTCCTGTCTGCTGTCCCAGTGAAGGGGGTGCCATCAGGGAAGACACCACTGTACTCTCCTGAATGACCAGAGACCTGGTCGGGGTACACAGCCTGGCCCTGACGGTACTGTGTTCCTGTAGGAGAAGAGGATCACACCCAGTTTAACATAAAAGGTTAGGAACACTAGAAAAAAGATTGTAGGCCTATACGACAAAAAAAAAAAAACTGTGGGGTCGATGAATTGAAAGGAAAGCTCACCATTGACAGTGCCGTTACGCACCCACACCACCTGTCCATCAGGACGTACTGTCTGGTTTGACGGAAGGCGAATGTTGATGTTAAAGGTTGCCTTTGAGCCAGTCAGGGTGGGTCCATCGTTTTTCACATCGAATGTAACTTCGCCACCTGGTGACAGAGAGTGATAAATACATCAATAGAAAGAGGTAAACGTTTCGATAGAAGTTGATTGGTCTATAAAAACGTGCAGTAAAGTGAGAACACACCTGTCCAACAGTCTCTGTATCGGGAGTCCCCATCTTTCCACACTGGATACATTTGTGAGTTCCATGAGCGGTAGCGTGTGAAACGTGTTTTAGGCTCTGAAAAAATAAAGGGTTGAAGTTTTAGGGTACTTTTTCTCTCGTTCTCCTAATTGAAACAATGTTTTTGTTGATCACACTTTGACATACAGTACCAGTCAAAAGTTTGGACACACCTACTCGTTCAAAGTTTTTTCTTTATTTGGACTATTTTCTACATTGTAGAATAATAGTGAAGACATCAAAACTATGAAATAACACACATGGAATCATGTAGTAACCAAAAAAGTGTTACATAAATCAAAATATATTTTATATTTGATATTCCTCAAAGTAGCCGCCCTTTGCCTTGATGACAGCTTTGCACACTCTTGGCATTCTCTCAACCAGCTTCATGAGGAATGCTTTTCCAACAGTCTTGAAGGAGTTCCCACATATACTGAGCACTTGTTGGCTGCTTTTCCTTCACTCTGCAGTCCAACTCATCCCAAACCATCTCAATTGGGTTAAGGTCGGGTGATTGTGGAGGCCAGGTCATCTGATGCAGCACTCCATCACTCTCCTTGGTAAAATATCCCTTACACAGCCCGCTGGTGTGTTTTGGGTCATTGTCCACAGACAGTGTCACCAGCAAAGCACCCCACAACATCACACCTCCTCCTCTGTGCTTCACGGTGGGAACTACACATGCGGAGATCATCCATTCACCTACTCTGCATCTCACAAAGACATGGCGGTTGGAACCAAAAATCAAAAATTTGGACTCATCATTGCTCGTGTTTCTTGGCCCAAGCAAGTCTCTTCTTTTTATTGGTAGTGGTTAGTAGTGGTTTCTTTGCAGCAATTCGACCACGAAGGCCTGATTCACGCAGTCTCCTCTGAACAGTTGATGTTGAGATGTGTCTGTTACTTGAACTCGGTGAAGCATTTATTTGGGCTGCAATTTCTGAGGCTGGTAACGCTAATGAACTTATCTTCTGCAGCAGAGGTAACTCTGGGTCTTCATTTCCTGTGGCGGTCCTAATGAGAGCCAGTTTCATTATAGTGCTTGATGGTTTTTGCGACTGCACTTGAAAAAACGTGTCTTAAAGTAATGATGGACTGTCATTTCTCTTTGCTTATTTGAGCTGTTCTTGCCATAATATGGACTTGGGTCTTTTACCAAATAGGGCTATCTTCTGCATACCAACCTTACCTTGTCACAACACAACTGATTGGCTCAAATGCATTAAGGAAAGAAATTCCACTAATTAATCAAGGCACACTTGTTAAGGCACTACCTCATGAAGCGGGGTGAGAGAATGCCAAGAGTGTGCAAAGCTGTCAACAAGGCCACTTTGAAGAATCTCAAATATATTTTGATTCGCTTAACACTTTTTTGGTTACTACATGATTCCATATGTGCTATTTTATAGTTTTGATGTCTTCACTATTATTCTACAATGTAGAAAATAGCAGAAATAAAGAAAACCCTTGAATGAGTAGGTGTGTCCAAACTTTCGACTGTAGTAGTGAACTACTACATTCATATTTATCATATTATTGAGGTTTAATCAGTTATGTAACATCACCAGTGGCAGTGGTTATGGTGAGGTATTCCCATTAGGCAACAGCAAAAACCCTAAATGTAAATCTGTTTGTAAGACCACTTGGCCAGTTGCCAATTGACCACTGCACAATTAAATCTAGATGTAAATCTGAGGTTGAAAATGGTATTTTATCAAAACATTGCTATTGTCTAGACATTAGTCAGGAACAGGATCCTGGCACCCAGAACTCTCTACCTACCGGGCTAATTAATTAGCATTTACTTTTACAATGTCCTTTGAGTGAATGTCATACAAATATCTACTACTCAGACCTGGAATGTGTATAACCATGGCTCAAATGCTTATTGAACATGTTGACACAATTTCTACTTCTTCAAACCTACAGGATCTGACCACTCCTTCCTGAAAATACAACCATAGCTATTCCATTTTTTTTGACCGTATTATATGGTGAAGTGTTCGCTGCCCTGTTGCCTACCCTGGGTAGAGGAAAAGTTATCATCATGATGTTACAGCTTGGCAAATGGGCACAAGATGAGGTGTGAGCAAAGACATTTTCGAACATTTTACTTAAAGAAGCATCAAATATAGTTATTCGAGGGGGTAGATAGCGGTGGTGGGTAGTTCAGGTATTTCTTTGATGGTTGTGGAAGGGGGAGAGAGAGGTGGAGGTTCCAGGCGAGTCACACCACCCCTGCAATCCCCGTCAATCCCTTTCATGTGACTGTCAATTGAGCACAGGCAGCTGTAATCCCAAATGCTGGAAGGAGGAGAGCCTCTGTGGACTTCAGACACCACTGTGTGTGTGTTTGTGTGTGCACGTCACACATACGAGTGTGTGCGCACGCGCGAGTGTGTGATATATGACTGAAATCGTGATTATGTATCATAAGGTGCAAATTCAGGATTTAGGAAACCGCAACAACTACATTATCTTCTGTTATTATGAGCCTCTTGTAATCCCCTTGGCATATACAGTACGATCATACAATCACAGGAATGCATCCTCTAAAATAACTCACTCATAATGACAAGCCATAATATCGTTATCATGTGCAGTCATTCATCACATAGTCACACTTCAAACTGATTGCCAATGAAAAGACCGATATCTCCTACCAAGTGAATTACAGCTTGTGGTTTGGTTTGGATATCCATTAAATGCAACACATTGGTAGATAACATGTTGAACTTCATGATTGATAGTGAAACAACAACTTTAGTACTAATGTTTCCTCAGGGGAAAAAATATAGTTATTCTGTTCTATTGATGAGAGCTGAGAAAATGTTCACCTTACTATTGAAACTACAGGATGCACAGAAGAGTTTTAGGGTTTGGAGATCAACTTGGCATGTGATTGCGCTATTCTTGATTACAAGCATGTAATCTGTGAGTAGTTAATAGACATGCTATCCTACTGTATATTACACAGTGGTGGAATTCTTGCTAATGTGAGATTAATGTAGACAAGGCACGCCAAAAACATATTTTTTTGGTCTACAGAATTATTCCTTAAATGTACTTCCAAAATGAATTGCATGATGAGCTCATGTCAAAGCTTAACATGAATTTACTCAGGATCTTCTTAATTCAATTCTCCACACTTTAAAGTTGAACTGCACAAAATGGTGTTATTTAGAAGATTATACCGGTATACTATACTCTTTGAAAATGTTGTAATTTCAGACACTGGTGGTCCTGTATATTCACCAAGTATTGAAACGTTTTACTATATACAGATATTTATTGAGTATATATGCAGTGTATTGAGGAGGCAGTAATGAATAGATTATTATTCATCCTTTTCAATGGCAATGCAAAATACAAAGGGAAATATAGAACAAACATTTCACTACTAAAAGGGATTGTTTGCACAAATGTCATTGCTCAGTGAGTACTTAGCAATAATCAGTGAGAATATTTCCATTATTTCATTTCATTCTACCTCAGCCCCATCTCCCGTCCAACACTGCACATAACTCAAGAAAGACTGGATGGAGCAACCAGTGTTTAATCAAATAGTAATTTAGAAAGTAATATATACTCACTTGCTTCTAAAGCTGCTGATGAGATAGCCAACACCAGTACCGCCAGTAAAGTCCTCATTGTGCGTGGTTGTGTGTCCTTTCTCTGCCCAGTTCCTTACCCTTATCCTAGTCTTAAAAACCCAACAACACACACAGAGAGACTTGTGGTAGGATTCTGATTCCCTATAAAAGAGTCTTGGACCCTTAATTACCATAAACTTGCCTCTCGCATCGGATTTTAGGGAGGCTACAACCCAGCCCCTCCCACTATAATCAACAGTGTGAAGAGACAGACACACTTTGTTAGCAATGCTATTATGTTTTCAAATGTTTTATTGGATAATTACAGTAGCTAAAAGGATTAACCTTAATGTAGTGTTACCATCAATCCCCCAAAAATATTTCTACATGTCAGAATTTATTTAATTAAAAAAAAATGCTATCTTTGCACTGGTGCTTGAAAGAAAGATGAGACATAAAACTCTTTCATTTCTTTTGAAAAATGTAGGAAATTATCCGATTTCGAACATACAATGTTCTCCAACAAGTAAAGAGTGATACTTCTCCCATTTTCACAAGACAGTGGGAACCTTATGGAATTAATGGCTTAGTGGTTGTGGTAGAAAAACGCAATAAATCAAAGTTTATTGGTCGTCTACATATACTACGTATACATTCTGTATACTTCTGGCCCTTTGGACACTGTGTTAACAACCCTCCAGACGAGCTTCAATGCCATATAACTCTCCTTCCGTGGCCTCCAACTGCTCTTAAATACAAGTAAAACTAAATGCATGCTCTTCAACCGATTGCTACCTGCACCTGCCTGCCCGTCCAGCATTACTACTCTGGACGGTTCTGACAAAATATGTGGACAACTACAAATACCTAGGTGTCTGGTTAGACTGTAAACTCTACTTCCAGACTCACATAAAACATCTCCAATCCAAAGTTAAATCTAGAATTGGTTTCCTATTTCGCAACAAGGCATCCTTCACTCATGCTGCCAAACATACCCTCGTAAAACTGACCATCTTACCGATCCTCGACTTCGGCGATGTCATTTACAAAATAGCCTCCAACACCCTACTCAACAAATTGGATGCAGTCTATCACAGTGCAATCCGTTTTGTCACCAAAGCCCCATATACTACCCACCACTGCGACCTGTACGCTATCATTGGCTGGCCCTCGCTTCATACTCGTCGCCAAACCCACTGGCTCCAGGTCATCTACAAGACCCTGCTAGGTAAAGTCCCGCCTTATCTCTGCTCGCTGGTCACCATAGCAGCACACACCCGTAGCACGCGTTCCAGCAGGTATATCTCACTTGTCACCCCCAAAGCCAATTCCTCCTTTGGCCGCCTCTCCTTCCAGTTCTCTGCTGCTAATGACTGGAACGAACTACAAAAATCTCTGAAACTGGAAACACTCATCTCCCTCACTAGCTTTAAGCACCAGCTGTCAGAGCAGCTCACAGATCACTGCACCTGTACATAGCCAATCTACAAATAGCCCAAACAACTACCTCTTCCCCTACTGTATTTATTTTGCTCCTTTGCACCCCAGTATTTCTACTTTGCACACTCATCTACAATCAAATCTACCATTCCAGTGTTTTAATTGCTATATTGTATTTACTTCGCCACCATGGCCTATTTATTGCATTTACCTCCCTTATCTCACCTCATTTGCTCACATTATAGATGTATTTGTCTACTGTATTATTGACTGTATGTTTGTTTTACTCCATGTGTAACTCTGTGTTGTTATATGTGTCGAACTCCTTTGCTTTATCTTGGCCAGGTCGCAGTTGTAAATGAGAACTTGTTCTCAACTTGCCTACCTGGTTAAATAAAGGTGAAATGAAAAAAATAAACATAGATTTGCCGATTTTACATTTTGGTAATTTAGCAGACGCTCTTATCCAGAACAACTTACAGGAGCAATTGGGTTAAGTGCCTTGCTCAAGGGCACGTCCACAGATTTTTCCCCCATTAGGCTTGGGGATTCGGAACCAGTGACCTTTTGATTACTGTCCCAACACTCTTAACCTACCAGATGTTATTGCAGGTGGAGCAAAATGCTTATGTTTCTAGCTCCAACAGTGCAGTAACATCTAGCAATACAATACATACATAATCCATGAGGATGAGCCATGGCTAGAATACAGTATATACATATTGTCACACCCTGACCATAGTTTACTTTGTATATTTCTATGTTGTGGTTGGTCAGGGTGTGATCTGAGTGGGCATTCTATGTTACATGTCTAGTTTGTCTAGTTCTATGTTCGGCCTGATATGGTTCTCAATCAGAGGCAGGTGTTCGTCATTGTCTCTGATTGGGAACCATATTTAGGTAGCCTGGGTTTCACTGTGTGTTTGTGGGTGATTGTTCCTGTCTATGTGTTTTCACCAGATAGGGCTGTTTAGGTTTTCGTTACGTTCTTTATTTTGTAGTGTTTTGTATTGATTCGTGTTTTACGTTTGTTTATTAAAACATGGATCGCAATCTACACGCTGCATTTTGGTCCGACTCTCCTTCTCATACAGAAAACCGTTACACATATAAAGTGGGTAAAACAGTTTCTCGGTCCCGGCTTTGATACATCTGTACTATCTCCGTCTGCTAGATGGTAGCTGGGTGAACAGTTGCTACATGATTCTTTATGTGTTATTTCATAGTTTTGATGTCTTCACTATTATTTTACAATGTAGAAAATAGTAAAAATAAAGAAAAAGCCTTGAATGAGTAGGTGTGTCCAAACTTTTGACTGGTATTGTAAATACCTAGAAGTATGCTTTGTAATGCTTTTTAATACTTGTAACATAAGCTTTATGCCTTGTATGCAAATCCATTCATTGTACAATGTTCATTAAATATCTGCCTTTGATATAGACAATTCTCAGACCAGTTCTTGCTAGTCAACGTCAACTCATTGCCTAACACTTGAGTGTATATTTTAATTATCTTTATGTAGTCAGATAAACATTTTAATACGCTAATTGCTTAGTCTTATTACGAGTCACATGTGAGGTATCTATAATATCATATACACGTCAAATATTACTGCACACTATAATATCTCCTATTGTCCACAATCAGAGAGGGAGGAGAGGTGACGTTCTAATCAGGCTCGGGCGGCGAGCAAACCATCCACCAATTCCGATTATTTTAAAGTAGACAAAAGGGACTGTAACAAACTCTGTTTAACAAAATCATGATTCTCTGCAGATATATTGTCCCCGTGCATACAGCCAGTGGGGTTCATCATACATCGTGCGCACAGAAAGAAAGAACTCTCCGGGAAAAACAAAGCTTGAGGGGTATGTCTCATGATTAACAACTCATGGTGTGAATGTAGTAACATACAGGAACTCAAGTCCTTTTTCTCTCACGATTTGGAATACCTCACCATCAAATGCAGACAGCATTACCTCCTGAGATAATTGTCTTTGGTTATTATCACTGCCATGTACATTGCCGTCAAGCAGACAATGTGACAGCTCTAAAGGAACTACACTGGACTTTAAACACTGAATTTTAAAAAGGAAATCTGAGGAAAACGCTCTCTAAATTCTACCAACACATCTCCTGTGCTACACGTAGAGAGAACACGCTTGACCATTGTAACTCTCCATTCTGGGATGGCTACAAGGCCCTCTCCTGCCCCCCTTTTGGCAAATCAGATCACACCTCCATCCCGCTCCCATAGGCAGAAACTTAAACAGGAAGCAACCATGGTAAAGACTGTTCAATGTTGTTCTGACCAATCGGAATGAATGCTTTGTTTTGATCACGCGGACTGGGAAATGTTCTCGGTTGCCTCTGGAACAGTATTGACGTACACACTAACTGGTTTTGTAAAGAAGTGCATAGAGGATGTTGTTCTTACTGTAACGATTAGAACTCACCCAAATAAAAAAACGTGGATAGATGGCATCATTCACGCAAAACTGAATGCGCAAACTACCACATTTAATCACACCAAGGTGACTGGGAACATGGACATATACAAACAGATCAGTTATGACCTCCATAAGCCAATCAAAGAGGCAAAACGACAGTACAGGGACAAAGTGGAGTCGCAATTCAACGGCTCAGACATAAGACGCATGTGGCAGGGACTCCAGACAATCACGGATTATAAAGTGAAAGCCAGCCAGCCACGTCACGTACACCGATGCCTCACTCCCGGACAAGCAAAACACCTTCTTCGCCCGCTTTGAGGAAAACACAGAGATGCCGAGGTAGGCCATCACCGCTCACGAGGACTGTAATGCTCCCAATCTCTGTGGCTGAAGTGAGTAAGACATTCAAGTGTGATAACCCTCTGGCTTGCAAGGCTCCCGGGCCAGACGGCATCCCATGCCACATCCTAAGAGCATGTGCAGACCAGCTGGCTGGAGTGTTTATGGACATATTCAATCTCTCCCTATCCCAGTCAGTTGTCCCCACTTGCTTCAAGATATCCACCATTGTTCCTGTACCCAAGAAAGTGAAGGTAACTGAACTAAATGCCTATCGCCCCCTAGCACTCACTTCTGTCATCAAGAAGTGCTGAGAGGCTAGTTAAGGGAAATATCACCTACAACTTACGACACACTACAATTTGCATACTGTTGCAACAGATCCACGGACAACGCAATCGCCATTGCACTGCAAACTGCCCTATCCCACCTGGACAAGATGAATACCTATGTGAGAATGCTGTTCATTGACTACAGCTCAGCCTTCAACACCATAGTGCCCTCCAAGCTCATCACTACGCTCAGGGTCGTGGGTCTGAAACCCTCCATGTGCAACTGGGTCCTTGACTTCCTGACGGGCCAACCCCAGGTGGTGAAGGTAAGCAACAACACCTCTGCCACACTAATTCTCAACACGGGGCCCCCACAGGAGTGTGTTCTCAGCCCTCTCCTGTACATCCATGATTGCATGGCTATGCACGTCTCCAACTCAATATCACATTTGCTGATGACAACAGTGGCAGGCCTGATTACCAACAACGCTGAGACAGCCTACAGTCCGGAGGTGAGACCTCTGGTGAACCTCTCCCTCAACAAAACGAAGGAGCTGATCGTGGACTACAGGAGACAGTAGAGAGAGCATGCCCCCATACACATCGATGGGCCACAGTGTAGAGGGCCAAAAGCTTCAAATTCCTCGGCGTGCACATCACCGAAGACCTGAAATGGTCCCTCCACACAGACACTGTGGTGAAGAAGGGGTAGCAGCATGTTACAGAATGTTCAAGCTCAGCATGTTCAACAGCACGTTCAAGCTCAGGAGGCTGAATACATTTGGCTTGGCCCCTAACACCCTCACAAACTTCTACAGATGCAACATCAAGAGCAATCTATCGGACTGTATCATCGCCTGGTACAGCAACTACAGGGCTCTCCGGAGGGTGGTGTGGTCAGCCTAACACATTACCGGGTGCACACTGCCTGCCCTCCAGGACATCTACAACACCCAGTGTTACAGGAAGGCCAAGAATATAATCAAGGACCAAAGCCACCCGAGCCACAGCCTGTTCACCCTGCTACAATCTAGCAGGCAAAGACAGTACAGGTAGTATCAAAGCTGGGACAGAGAGAGTGAAAAGCATCTTCTATCTCCAAGCCTTCCGACTGTTAAACAATCATCACTAGCTGGCATCCGCTCGGTACCCTGCATTGCACTTTAGACACTGTCACTAGCCGGCTACCACCCGGTATTCTACCCTGGACCTTAGAGACTGCTGTCCTATATACACACACACACATACAGTGCCTTGCGAAAGTATTCGGCCCCCTTGAACTTTGCGACCTTTTGCCACATTTCAGGCTTCAAACATAAAGATATAAAACTGTATTTTTTTGTGAAGAATCAACAACAAGTGGGACACAATCATGAAGTGGAACGACATTTATTGGATATTTCAAACTTTTTTAACAAATCAAAAACTGAAAAATTGGGCGTGCAAAATTATTCAGCCCCTTTACTTTCAGTGCAGCAAACTCTCTCCAGAAGTTCAGTGAGGATCTCTGAATGATCCAATGTTGACCTAAATGACTAATGATGATAAATACAATCCACCTGTGTGTAATCAAGTCTCCGTATAAATGCACCTGCACTGTGATAGTCTCAGAGGTCCGTTAAAAGCGCAGAGAGCATCATGAAGAACAAGGAACACACCAGGCAGGTCCGAGATACTGTTGTGAAGAAGTTTAAAGCCAGATTTGGATACAAAAAGATTTCCCAAGCTTTAAACATCCCAAGGAGCACTGTGCAAGCGATAATATTGAAATGGAAGGAGTATCAGACCACTGCAAATCTACCAAGACCTGGCCGTCCCTCTAAACTTTCAGCTCATACAAGGAGAAGACTGATCAGAGATGCAGCCAAGAGGCTCATGATCACTCTGGATGAACTGCAGAGATCTACAGCTGAGGTGGGAGACTCTGTCCATAGGACAACAATCAGTCGTATATTGCACAAATCTGGCCTTTATGGAAGAGTGGCAAGAAGAAAGCCATTTCTTAAAGATATCCATAAAAAGTGTCGTTTAAAGTTTGCCACAAGCCACCTGGGAGACACATCAAACATGTGGAAGAAGGTGCTCTGGTCAGATGAAACCAAAATTGAACTTTTTGGCAACAATGCAAAACGTTATGTTTGGCGTAAAAGCAACACAGCTCATCACCCTGAACACCATATCCCCACTGTCAAACATGGTGGTGGCAGCATCATGGTTTGGGCCTGCTTTTCTTCAGCAGGGACAGGGAAGATGGTTAAAATTGATGGGAAGATGGATGGAGCCAAATACAGGATCATTCTGGAAGAAAACCTGATGGAGTCTGCAAAAGACCTGAGACTGGGACGGAGATTTGTCTTCCAACAAGACAATGATCCCAAACATAAAGCAAAATCTACATTGGAATGGTTAAAAAATAAACATATCCAGGTGTTAGAATGGCCAAGTCAAAGTCCAGACCTGAATCCAATCGAGAATCTGTGGAAAGAACTGAAAACTGCTGTTCACAAATGCTCTCCATCCAACCTCACTGAGCTCGAGCTGTTTTGCAAGGAGGAATGGGAAAAAATGTCAGTCTCTTGATGTGCAAAACTGATAGAGACATACCCCAAGCGACTTACAGCTGTAATCGCAGCAAAAGGTGGCGCTACAAAGTATTAACTTAAGGGGGCTGAATAATTTTGCACGCCCAATTTTTCAGTTTTTGATTTGTTAAAAAAGTTTGAAATATCCAATAAATGTCGTTCCACTTCATGATTGTGTCCCACTTGTTGTTGATTCTTCACAAAAAAATACAGTTTTATATCTTTATGTTTGAAGCCTGAAATGTGGCAAAAGGTCGCAAAGTTCAAGGGGTCGAATACTTTCGCAAGGCACTGTACATACACATATATACATATATATATATACATATATACATATACATATATATATATATATATATATATATATATATATATATATATATATATATATATAACATTGTGTTGTTTAAGTGTTCCCTTTATTTTTTTGGAGCAGTGTATAAATCATTTCAAATGACTTATATTAAGCTAACCAGACAGCACAAATTGTGTTTTTGACATTTACGGATAGCCAGGGAGACACACCAACACTCAGACATAATTTACAAACAAAGTATTTGTGTTTAATGAGTATACCAGATCATAGTCAGTAGACATGACCAGGGCTGTTGTCTTGATAAGTGTGTGAATTTGACTATCTTCCTGTCCTGCTAAGCATTCAAAACGGAATGAGTACTTTTGGGTGTTAGGGCAAATGTATGGAGTAAAAGGTACATTATTTTTATTAGGAATGTAGTGAAGTAAAAGTAAATGGTGTGAAAAATATATATGAAATGAGTAAAGCAGTGTGTAAACATTATTAAAGTGACCAGTGATGTCATGTCTATGTATATAGGGCAGTAGTCTCTAAAGGTGCAGGTTTGAGTAACCAGGTGGTAGCCGGCTAGTGATGGCTATTTAACAGTCTGATGGCCTTGAGATAGAAGCTGTTTTTCAGTCTCTCAGTCCCAGCTTTGATGCACCTGTACTGACCTCGCCTTCTGGATAATAGCGGGGTGAAAAGGCAGTGGCTTTGGTGGTTGATGTCCTTGATGATCTTTTTGGCATTCCTGTGACATCGGGTGCTGTAGTGATATGTTGGCAGGCAGAGATACAGCCCGATAGGATTCTCTCAACTGTGCATCTGTACAAGTTTGTGAGGGTTTTGGCACTGTTGCACCTTCTTCACCACACTGTCTGTGTGGGTGGACCATTTCAGATTGTCAGTGATGTGTACAGCGATGAACTTGAAGGTTTCCACCTTCTCCACTGCGGTCCCGTCAATGTGGATAGGGGCGTGCTCCCTCTGCTTTTTCCTGAAATCCACGATCAGCTCCTTCGTTTTGTTGACGTTGAGGGAGAGGTTGTTTTCCTGGCACCACTCCGCCAGAGCCCTCACCTCCTCCTTGTAGGCTGTCTCATCATTGTTGGTAATCAGGCCTACTATGGTTGTGTCATCTGCAAACTTGATGATTGAGTTGGAGACGTATGTGGCCACTGGGTCACGGGTGAACACGGAGTACAGGAGGGGGCTGAACACGCACCCTTGTGGGGCCCCTGTGTTGAGGATCAATGAAGTGGAGGTGTTTTCTACCTTCACCACCTGGGGGAGGCCCGTCAGGAAGTCCAGGACCCAGTTGCACAGGGTGGGGTTCAGAACCAAGGCCCCAAGCTAGATGATGAGCTTGGAGGGTGTTGAAGGCTGAACTATAGTCAATGAACAGCATTCTTACATGGGTATTTATTTTGTCCAGATGGGATAGGGCAGTGTGCAATGCAAATTGAAGTGGGTCTAGGATGTCAGGTAAGGTGGAGCTGATATGATCCTTAACTAGCCTCTCAAAGCACTTCACATGACAGAAGTGAGTGCTCCCGGGCGATATTAATTTAAATCAGTTACCTTTGCTTTTTTGGGTATGGGAACAATGGTGGACATCTTAAAGCAAGTGGGGATATCCGACTGGGATAGGGAGAGATCGAATATGTTCGTAAACACTCCAGCCATCTGGTCTGTGCATGCTCTGAGGACGCGACTAGGAATAACGTCTGGGCCAGCAGCCTTGCGAGGGTTAACACGCTTAAATGTCTTACTCACGTCGGCCACGGAGAACGAGAGCCCACATTCCTTGAGAGCAGACCATGTCAATGGCACTGTGTTATCCTCAAAGCGGGCGAAGAAGGTGTTTAACTTGTCCGGGAGCAAGACGTTGGTGTCCGAGGCGTGGCTGGTTTCCCCTTTTTTATCCGTGATCGTCTGTAGACCCTGCCACATACGTCTCGTGTCTGAGACATTGAATTTTGACTCCAATTTGTCTCTTTACTGACGTTTACTCTGATTGCCTTACAGAGGGAATAACTACACTGTTTGTATTCCCAGTCACCTTGCCGTGGTTAAGTGCAGTTGTTCACGCTTTCAGTTTAGGGCGAATGCTGCCATCTATCCATGGTTTCTTGATTACATCAAGCTTAAGACTCTACAAACTTGTTGGATGCACTTGCTGTTTGTTTTGGTTGTGTTTCAGAGTATTTTGTGCTCAATATAAATGAATGCTAAATAATGTGCCATTTTGGAGTCACTATTATTGTAAATAAGAATAGAATGTTTCTAAACACTTCTATATTAATGTGTATGCTGTCATGATTACAGATAATCCTGAATGAATCATTAATGATGAATGAGAAAGAAATCGGTAACAGAATCCCCCCAAAAAACAAATCAGTCACGAAATGTCTGCAGTTGAATTGGCTACAATGGGAAATTATAGTAGTCACAAACCACAGTTGGGTCACCTGCTACAGTCCTCACTTCCACTGGAATACTGTTATGTTCAGCTGATACTGTTTGTCTTTTTCTGTCGTTTGGTGGTTGAAGCAAAAGGTGTGAAGTCTGGACAATACTTCCACTCTCTTCTCTGTCTCTCCAATTAATGTCACATCTCCTGGCACTTGCTGACACCTTACCATGAGCCCCTGCTCTTTCCCTTTACTCTAACCAGAATCCTCACCCACTGAGCACCAACCGACACCAGACTTCCATGGACGTTGAAAAGTAGTTGAAATTTGGTCAATCAGCCCTGGATTTTATTTCAACATCCACAGATGTTTTTTTATCCAGTCTGGACCAGTGTTGATTTCAACATCCACAGACATCTGAACTAGCCTTAATTTGGCCAAAACATAGACATCCATGATTGGTTCAAATTTTGTCCCATCCGGACCAAATCTGAACCAATCCCAGACGTCTATGTTTCACAAGTTTAGTCAGCACAGTAAAGTACAGAAAAATAGAGAATAGTTATACAGTAGGCCGTCATTGTAAATAAGAATTTGTTCTTAACTGACTTGCCTAGTTAAATAAAAGGTAAAAACAATATTTAAAAAATACAGTACAGTCCTGTTCAGTATAATATAGTGGAGTAGAGTTCAGTACAGTACAGAGCACACTAGAGTTGAGTACACTATAATGTACAGTACTGAACTATACTCTACTCTAATGTTCCATGCTGTGTTCTACTGTGATGTCCAAACTTGTGAAATGTAGACGTTTATGATCGGTTCAGATTTGGTCTGGACCAAATTGTCTAATTTGGAACTCATTAAAATAATAGGCAGTGTGTAGAATAATACAGAAATATGCAAAAGAGATATTGCATATTTCTACCTTTGTGTGCCTATTTAGGGTACATCACCATGAAGAGAATGACATTCATATCCATAATTATGCATTTCCGTATAGTTCAGATCAGGGTCCCATGATGAAATTATGTTACCGCAATTCTGTTATAGGGTGTAAATCCACTTCACTTACTGTAGTTCAATAACCAAAAGCAATCTTTTCAAATTCAAGTGTCATGTCACAGCTGATACCCCATTCTTTCTGCAGCCATCATTGAATCTTAATTCAGAACAGATATTTAACAACGTTTTTGGAAAATGTGGTCAGATTTACCGAAATTCTGTTACCAGATTTTGCATCTGCACAGTTCTTCCAGTAAATGTGTTTTTTTGTCAAATGTTCTGTGTAAATTGTTAAAAGTAGTTATTGTGCATGGGGTTGTATGGTTTGTCAAACTTTGAAAGCAATGGTTTTTGTTTGACATACATTATAAGTGAAAAACCTGAATCTTTTACCATTGAATTGCCCTATAGCCTGTGAACAGGCAGGAAGTTCTTTGCTAATGTTGTCTTATGGAGTTGCAAAGGTCAACGGTCACTATAGGAAGTTGAGAATTGAATCAAGGTGTGTGTCCCAATAATCTCTCATTTCTACCGAAGTGTACACTTCATGAATTTGAAGGGAAATAATTGGTATATGGAAACTCTCTATACCCAATGCCTACACCAATCCAATGCTATTAAATGTGTGGGAAGTAGTGAACAACTGTACACTTCAGAAAGAAGGACCGATTATTGGGACGCACCCTTGATATGAAGTCATAGTTATGTATTGGCGTTCGTTACTCCCCCCTCCCAGGAAGGGCCATAAAGAAACAGACTTTTCGATTTCTTTTGTACTCTTTAATTACTAATTTGACCCTTTCAAGTTTAATCTCTTACTTTTTGCATAATGTGTTTGTTCTAATATTGCAATTGCCATGCATAAGTTGAGTCTTGTTCCTTTGATGATTTGCCCTACACTTGTTTTAAAGACAATTTTCGGCCAGATTCCATGACTCAACCATATGCTCTAACGTCACTCTAACTTCACTTCACTTTTTTCATTAATATCACTTTTCAAATATGAGCACCATCTATCCTATTCTGACAGATTTCAAACAAATGTAATTTAATGTACTATATATGTAATGTCTGTTCCTTATAGGGATGCCTGGAAGAATTGGCTTAGCTGCAATCATGCCTGCCCTCACGTCCGACCTTACAGCTGTGCGTACATGGGAATCACAAGATCAGCGTGTGGGGATGGCAAATCAATAGCATCCTTTTACTCCCCTCTTTCCCCATATTCTCCTTTCAGTGCCATAGGCCTCATACCAAGTAAAATGATCTATGCTCGAAGCAATCCACATACGCTGGGAAACACTTGTGCTTGCTTTTTATCGCTTCCGCATTCCAGAACGATTCAGTCAAACAGACTAAGTCATTATTGAACTAATGAGATAGAAATAAAGGTCTTAATGGTTAAAAACACCACAACTTTGACCAGTATGACGATTCGTGTGGGAAAACATAGTATTGTGATGACCTTTGATTGACAAGAACAATTACCCGGGGCGGCAAGGTAGCCTAGCCTAGTGGTTAGAGCGTTGGACTAGCAAGGTTGCAAGTTCAAATCCCCGAGCTGACAAGGTACAAATCTGTCGTTCTGCCCCTGAACCGGCAGTTAACCCACTGTTCCTAGGCCGTCATTGAAAATAAGAATTTGTTCTTAACTGACTTGCCTAGTTAAATAAAGGTTAAAAAAAATAATTAAAACCTAGCTTTCTAGGAACAGTGGTAATGTGTCTGGGTCTGGACCCCCAAATCACGCCTCTCAACTTCGTGCTACTCCCATTGTTTCGGTACAGTATTATCAAAAGTTTTAAAGGTTGAATGAATATATATATATTTTTTTTATTCAGAAAAATACTGAATGTACTCAAATCAAATTTTATTGGTCACATACACATGGTTAGCAGATGTTAATGCGAGTGTAGCGAAAAGCTTGTGCTTCTAGTTCCAACCATGCAGTAATATCTAACAATCTAACAACTAAACACCATGAAATAAAATAACATGCATGAAACTCAGTATTTACTTAAATCTGGTAAAATGTTTAAACAAAATATTCAGTTGATGTATGGACACACAAAAGGCAGGTTGATGTGGAGGCCTCTGCAGCCACAAGTCCTTTAAAAAAGTGTTTTTTAACTTGAGGTGCATTCAATGGTAAGTCTGTGTGTAGCTGACAGCGACATATGATCTTGCCATTCCAATTGCCTTAGGTTGGTGGTGAGATTGTTCAAGCTGCACAACATGTGACCACTCATGTGCTAACAACATCGCTCACTAAAGCACCTGACCGACCATACTGCACAGCACTGAAAGATACCAACACAGAACACTGACTTAGACAAAACCCACACAAACTTGATTGAAACTAGCTGTACGGTTATAGTGAGAGAAAAAAAAATCCTCAATTTGAGAGTTCCCTTTTAGTCAGTCAACTTGGTACAACAAACATATCGGGACTTCGTGCACTAGCTCCCTCCACTGAAGAACATTAGAATCACGCCTGACAAGGCCAATGAACACAGTGCCTCGCCGGAATAGTGATAAACCCAAGGCACGGATTAATTCCTTAAATTCTTCCGCTCTTCATTTCGATCTGAACAGAACATTTTCACGCATTCTTTAAAATAAACATGGAAATACGAAATCTAACTGTCCCACTTAAGGATGGCCTGCCCATCCTTCTGGGCATTGTGTTCAAGCCTGGTAACTGGTTTTGTGAGTTTCCTGATTAATTTGTTAGTTATTCTTCTGCCGGTTTAGCCTGGCTAACTGAATGATGCTGCGTTTCGACGAGGGACACAAAAACCGGCATACTAGCCAGCATAGCGGGACAAGAAAGATGGTTACAGCAAAAGCAATCCAGCACAACGGTATTTGTAACTATGTTGATTTCAGTAAACAATCAGTGCAAATCAACATCCGGAAGAAAACAATTCAACGGCATACGACAAAAGTTGAAATATTTTAACTTAAAATTTTAACTGACGGCATTCACAGCCAGCCTCAACAGCAAATACTGTCATGCTCTCATTCAAAATAATGACATCCAGTTTGCAGTGTACCATGTAAACACCGTATGAGTAAGATGGCTAACGCAACCAAAATGACAAAGGCTAACAAGCTGGGTTCGGGTTCAAAGACCATGAGCAAATAAATTAAAAGATACTAACGTTTTGCTTTCTGTTATGTCTCGGCACACCCCTGCTCAGGTCAGCTTGTGTGCGGGATGAAGGGACGATGCCAGTAACAGCGGCTGGCACTGTTCCCCTAGTCCATGGTGCGCACAGCTTCCCTTGGAAAACGTGGAATTCTTATGACTTCCTCTCACGGGTGCCCGTACCTCGGCTGAGTCAGTTACGGAACCAGGGGATGAATTATCAATTTTGATCCGATAAAATGTCTTGTCACAGTACCGTTTGCTAGCCGATGTCACCCATGCGGCTTTTGCACCCTATTATTTCTATCTCTACTTTGCACATTCTTCCACTGCAAATCTGCTGTGGGCCATTTCATTTGGTGTCTGCTGGGGTCAGCTTGGGGCGACCCCAGTAGACACCATAGCTGTGTTGTATTGAGTTGACCGACTGAAAGGGAACGTGCAGTTATGACAATAACTATAGTTCCCTAAAGGAGGGAAACAAGGTACAACACCTGGTCGGGTCTGGGCTTGGTGAAGAGCAGAGCTCAATTAAAGGAATGAATACGTGCCTCAGGTTTATCACCTGTGGAAAGCGGAGATTCTGGTGAGGCATAGTGTTCATTGGCCTTGTCAGGCGTGATTCAAATCTTCTTCCGTAGAGGGTGCAAGAGCATGAACTCTCCAACGCTGTGTTGTACCTCATTCCCTTCCTTCAGACAACAATAGTTCTAGTCATAACTGTACATTTGTAACATGGCTTCCTTCAGTTACAGTATTACCATTTACACACACACTTGACTTGAATCCATTGAAATGAAGGCAAACAAATGATTCATTCTCGGCACATGAAGCTGAAGGTATGGACCAAAGCTGGCTCCATGTGAACTACAATCATGTAACTACAAACACTCTGTTTAAAAGTTTGGAAATACTAATAATCTTTACTTGCAATATGATGTTGGAAACATAAAGCACTCTACTTTCACATCACATCAAAATAATGTAACACTGTTGCAACTGACAGCACTTTTTAGTTGCAACACTATTTTTGTCCTTCTTCCGTTACACACAGGCGTTCGGAGATGCTTCGATAGCTAATTAGAACAGGTGGTCGCCTCTGCTTTATGTAAACAAGCACTGTAACATGGTAATTGTCCCAGACTAGCTACAGAATTGTAACAGGATATTTGATGCTCCACTACCTGTTAAAGTTTAGCTAGTGTAAAGCCTCGGAATGAATTTTTCTAACCTCTTCTTGGTGCTACTTTCTTCCTTTTTGATTCAGAAGAAAAGTGTCTCTTCTAAAAGTCTGTGTCCAGTTGCAGGTGGTTCTCAAAAAAACTAGAAAATATATAAATCCACATTTTGCACCGAGTGAGGAGTTTCCTCAACATTTTACTTGCCAGACATCTTGCATTTCTCAATATCTTTGCAGGAACTAGTCATTTTGATGCGACCTGGCCGCAGGCATGTGTAGAAGAAGATGACAAAGCGTTACACAGTGTGATCAAAACAAAGATCTTCACACATGCAAGAGGCATTTCTCAGTCGATAAAAAACGTGGATGTAATATCTTTCTGAATATTCTCAGTTTTTTTGGAGAACCACCTGCAACTGGACATTTAGAAGAGACAGACAGGTAAGTTGAAAAATTCCTCCCAGCAGTTTACATTAGCTAAGCTAAAATGGGTAATGGAGCATCAGATATCCCGTTACAATTCTGTAGCTAGGCCCAGAGTTAGTTCTGGGATACATATTGCCTGGAAAACTCCAGGTCTTGACTGTCCTCTCTCTCTATATCACTCACACACAAACACAACAAAAGGTTGGTTCACTCTGGGATCAGAGAGCAGAGTGGAAGACTGATAACCCCCTGAGGAATGTCAGGAATTTTAACACAATCAGGATCAAGTCAACAGGAAAAAGGGTTCGACTTTCCAAAAGTAACCTTTCTAGAAAACATAAAATGTTGTTTGATTATTGGAATGGTGTTGAGTATGAAAGTTTCATACATTTTTTCTTAGGGAGTAGATCAGCTTTAACCCTCCTGTTGTGTTAGTTTCATGTTAATTAATTCTGTCTTCCCGGTCCAAAATGACAGCCCCATTATAGCTGATTATAAATCCATAATAATACATATATTATCACCTAATGTTGTGTAAGATCTTTTTATCAACTTAAGTTATTGTGAATATTACACGTTTTGAACTTCTATTTGCTATTTATGGCCTGTAGGCCTCATTGACCGGAGCTCATACTTCTCGTTTTTAAGTAAAAAATGCATAATGTATGGATTATTTTGACTATAATAAATACTCAGATTAAATATATTGTGCTATTTATCACAGACTACTTTGTGTCAAAGTTTAACAAGGACTCTCTCCTCCTCACCAGTGTCATGATCAAAGATATGATCAAGAGCCTCACATATAGTATATAGTTTGGTCATTGTGCTGCCACAGAATGAATTGTGAGCAAGGCCTCAAAAAAGCTTTATATACCAGAGCTGCGAGAAAAGTTCTATATATTATTGAAACAATGTTGCGATTGTTTGTGAGAATGCCAACAGGCGTGGTTCCTGTGGGGAGAGATTATATTGGGGAAAGGTTCCCGTGGGGGTTGCCATGGAAGCCAAGAAGGGGAGTGAGGTGTGTGTGTGCTCAAACACACACATGCATGTGGGGGTCTGGGAGAGGAAGTGTGTCCATCTGATGAATGGGCATGTGCCTGAACTCAATTTTATACACTAATTGTAGTCTCATCCATTCATTTCTAATGACCGGAACACCACAGGTGTACAAAAGTTAAATAAAACACCCAAAATGTAATAAAATCATCAAAATGTATTTTGTGTGTTCAGATGCCCTGTGTGGACAGTCATGGAACCTTATGACAATCAGATTATATTATGTACATTATTATATGTACATTGGGAGGCGCACAATTGGTCCAGCATCATCCGGGTTAGGGTTTGGCCGAGGTAGGCCATCATTGTAAATAAGAATTAATTCTTAACGGACTAGCCTAGTTAAATAAAAGTTTAAATAAAATAAAAAAAACTAGTGAACAACCACACTTAAGCTTCTACTTCCAGCTCATACAATATATATACATTTTATAGGTTCAGTCTATTTTACAAAAGTTATATTTTGTTTGTTTTAACTCCTGTCCTTCCTCTAACCTCAACCCCTCCCATCTATTTCTTTCACAAAGGTTCAGAACCTATATACGTTTTATGGACACAGTTATCTTGTCGTTATTATTCCCACCCTTCAGCTCTATTCAACCCCTCCCATCTATCTCTTAACACCATCCATATTGGATTTTCATTTGCCATATATTTTTCAACTGTGCTGTGCTGTTTCACAAAAGTTCTGAACGTTTCTATTCTCATCATTTCTACAGGTTGTAAATTTAAAAAATAAAAAAAATTCTCTAAAAGTATTATTATATTATTGATCGATTGACTATGACTTTTCAGATCACCCACTAGTGCTATCTGCAGAGTTTGTATGAAAGTCTTAATGAGATAATAATGAAACAACACTGAATCACACTAGCTAGGTTCCCATCCAATTGTCGACAGATATTCACCAGTGGTGTTTCCACCAAATGGAGTTGATGCAGATAAAAAATCAGTGCGTGATGAAGTGAAACACACAAAATCAGTGCGTGATGACGTAGTGCACACAACATGTACTTTTTCAATTAAATGTTCATGTAAATTCTCATTGCATTTTCAACTATACCTATAGTTTTGTCACAAAAACGACTGTGTTAAATAGAAAATGTGCCTACTCTGGTCACCTGCGCTCTAATCAACAGCTCCCAAATAGTGCGAGAAGTCTGTATGGAGGGGCTAAACTACATGATGAGATTATTATGGATATGAACAAGAATATTTTTATTTGTCAAACGGCAGTCAAACATTGATCATCATGTCACCAGAATAAGACCCTCGATATTTATTGGAAATTAGCATCTAGATCACCGTGCACTTTCACCACCCTGTGAAGTTCATAATTTATTTAATCTGTAGCATAATAAACTGCACTGTTTTCCCGAGTCATAGTGGGAGGACCACACACCATATCATCATGTGACTCCAAGTTTAGTTCGATATGATGGTTGCTATATCAATATAAAGGCGTTTCCACTGCCATTTCTTCCATAATTAATTTTACCGGCACAAAAAGATCCCACCAGGTTAAATGAACAAATTCATTATCTGTCGGCATTTATAACATTGTACCAAAACGTCCTGTTTCCATCACAGCTGTCGTGATTTTTTTGCATATGGTATGACTTTACTCGCATAAAAACACAACGAATGGAAACGTGGTTACAGTAACATGAGAGAGCAAGAGGAGGGAGGGTCATTCAATCATTATTTACCATTTCAAATGGAATGATGACATAGGCATCAGCCAAATATAGGAGACAGAGTTGACAGTCTTTAAATAAGAGTATATTGTTAGCTACTTCATTTAATTCAATAATTTACAAATCTCCGGAGGGAAGATCAACATTTGAATATCAACTGAAGGCGGGCGATTATAAGCGCCTCAAATTTGAACCTTTCACAAAAACGCGACTGCCAGAGAAGCTTTCCTAAAGCTAAAATCCATGTTCCACCCATTCTGCGTTTGTTTCTGTGCTGAGTGGGCGCGTCAGTCATATTTTTATTAAATGTTTTTAACCATTGGGCTGTCAGTCATATTATTATTAAATGTTTTTAACCATTGGGCTGTCAGTGATATTATTATTAAATGTTTTTAACCATTGGGCTGTCAGTGATTGGTCGTATATTGAAAAGGTTCGCGTCGCTGTCGTTCTTCCGGGGCGTGGCATAAACAACGCGGGACCTGTTACTTTTGTTTTGGGTGGAAAGTGTTACTACTATAGAGTTACACCCGGCTCAATTGATCCCTTTTATTTATTGTCGAATTTTACTTTTTTACAGTCTATGGGTAATCCTGATGTGTTCCCGCTACAAATCGCCCCCCCCCCCCCCATATAATTTACTTAATTCGCATGCTTACGTTAGTCTGAAGTTGAGTTAACGGTTTTCTTTGTTTAAAACATCACATCGGTTTGAAACGTTAGCCAAACGGAATTCGTGTGACATGGAATTATTTCAGAAAGTGGAAAAGATTGGAGAAGGGACGTACGGGGTGGTGTACAAGGCAAAGAACAAAGTCACGGGAGAGACTGTTGCCCTCAAGAAAATCAGACTAGACACGTAAGTGGTGTCTGACTGAAAATTAGCTGGCTACCGAAGTGTCGTTAGCCATCTAACGTTAATTGTAGCCCGGTCAAGCAGCTGACTGACTCCTCACAGTAACATTAGTCCCGATGTGACTATGCTTTCCATTTCCACAGTTGCTTGCTCCTAGCTAACCTTGTTAACTATGTCGCTACCCTAGCTAGTTATTTGACCTGAATTGATAACCAGTGAGTCTTGAAAGTAGGTAACGTAAGTATAGTTAATAACTAGCGAACTCTAAGCTTGCTAGTTGCCTGGAAACCCGTCGTTAAATTTGCTTTGAGTTCTACATCGGGCTGAAATGTGCGTTTGAATCAGGGTGCTACTAGCCAGAACGTTGAGTAAAATGATAGCTACTTTACCGGTTGATTTTTTTATCTGCATCAACTCCATTTGGTGGAAACACCACTGGTGAAAATCTGTCGCCAATTGGATGGAAACCTATGGATGGGAACCTAAGCTACATTACCGGTTGATATTTTTGGCGGTAGGAATGAGTCAAACGTCGAGTTTCCAGGCTGGCTAGCTATATAGCTTTGTATGACAAACAAGTCACTGTAATGACAGCTACTGGCACTGCTATAAAATGGCATTGGTCACATTTATTTAAATTTTATTTAACCTTTTATTTAACTAGGAAAGTCAGTTAAGAACAAATTCGTATTTACAATTACGGTCTATCAAAAGGCCTCCTGCGGGGACGGGGGCCTGTGATTAAAAAGATAAATGAAATATAAATGGACACATGGACATCTCATAAAAATATTCAGCCAAAGATGATTCAGCAAGCTAGAAGCAGGAAGGAATCACGTCTATATATATATATATATATATATATATATGTATGTATGTATGTCAAATTACGATCAAACAAGAATATTGGATTTCAAGTAAAAATATATTTCATTTGTGGACAGATTTCAAATATTAGTTTCTCAGTATATATCATTTACCAGAGAGAATGAAGAAATTAACGACTAATTCAGTAGTTTTGTTTTCATTTAAATAATAACATCTTTCATTGAAAATACATGGGTCTTATTTGGTGTTTTATTAGGATCCCCATTAGCTGTTGCAAAAACAGCAGCTACTCTTCCTGGGGTCCACATGAAACATGACATAATACAGAACATCAATAGACAAGGACAGAACTACATACAGCCTACAAATCAATGCATACACACAAACTACCTAGGTCGAATAGGCGTCATGTCGTGAAGTGTTGCTTTATCTGTTTTTAAAAAAAAAACAGGTTTGGTGTTTGTTTGAACAATATGAGATGGAAGTTCCATGCAATAAGGGCTCTATAGGGCTCTATATAATACTGTACAATTGTTCTGGATTTGGGGACATGTCAGGTCTTATTACTTAAATAAATAAAAATATTATCTCTCTCCAAAATAACTGTCACACTCAAAGTGTATAATAGTTTCCCCTTATCACAGAAGAGGCATATGTCCTCTAAGTCCTTGAATTTAGGCAAGTTATTGCAATCCCATTGGAATCACAACTATACTGAACAAAAATAGAAATGCAACATGCAACAATAAAATAAAAATAAATCTGAGTTACAGTTCATATGAAGAAATCATTCAATTGAAATTAATTCATTGGGCCCTAATCTAGCTATGGGCCTCCAGATTTCATCACGGGGTCTCCCGAGTGGCACAGCGGTCTAATGGCACTGCATCACAGTGCTTGAGGTGTCACTACAGATCCGGATTCGATCCCAGGCTGTGTCGCAGCGGTCCGCGACCGGGTGACCCATGAGGCGGCGCACAATTGGCCCAGCGTCGTCCGGGTAAGAGGAGGGTTTGGCCGGACGGGATGTCCTTGTCCCATCGCACTCTAGCAACTCGTGGCGGGCCCAGGCGCATGCATGCTGACACGCTCGCCAGTTGTACGGTGTTTCCTCCGACACATGGGTGCGGCTGGCTTCCGGGTTAAGCGAGTAGTGTCTCAAGATGCAGTACGACCTTCGCCTCTCCTGAGTCCGTACGGGAGTTGCAGTGATGGGACAAGACTGACCAATTGGATATCATGAAATTGGGGAGAAAAAGTAATACAAATAAGAATACAGCATTTTATGCATTCAAATTGCCATCGATAAAGAGTAATTGTGTTCGTTGTCCGTAGCTTATGCCTGCCCATGCGATAACCCCACTGCCGCCATGGGGCACTCTGTTCAAAGCTGACATCGGCAAACCACTTTCCCACATGACGCCATACACATGGTCTGCGGTTGTGATGCACTGCTGAGACTTGCTTCCATTCAGCCACAAGCACATTAGTGAGGTCAGGCACTGGTGATGGGCGATTAGGCCTGGCTCTGCGTTCTAATTCATCCCAAAGGTGTTCGATGGGGGTTGAGGTCAGAGCTCTGTGCAGGCCAGTCAAGTTCTTCCACACCGATCTCGACAAACCTTTTCTTTATGGACCTTGCTTTGTGCATGGGGGAATTGTCATGCTGAAACAGGAAAGGGCCTTCCCTAAACTGTTGCCACAGAGCAGGTAACGTCTCCTGGCATCCGCCAAGCCCAGATTCGTCCATTGGACTGCCAGATGGTGAAGCGTGATTCACCACTAGAGTCCAATGGCGGCGAGCTTTAAAACTTCAGCCGACACTTGGCATTGTGATCTTAGGCTTGTGTGTGGCTGCCCGACGAACAGTACTTGTGCTGACGTTGCTTCCAAAGACAGTTTGAAACTCGATAGTAAGTGTTGCAACTGAGGACAGACAATTTTTATGCTCTACGTGCTTCAGCACTTGGTGGTCCCGTTCTGTGAGCTTGTGTGGCCTACCATTACGCGGCTGAGCCGTTGATGCTCCTAGACGTTTCCACTAGAGGTCGACTGATTAATCGGAATGGGCGATTAATTCGGGCCGATTTCAAGTTTTCATAACAATCGAAAATCGGTATTTTTGGACGGCAATTTTTTTTAAATTAATTTTTTTACACCTTTATTTAATCTTTATTTAACTAGGCAAGTCAGTTAAGAACACATTCTTATTTTCAATGACTGCCTAGGAACGAACGGTGGGTTAACTGCCTCGTTCAGGGGCAGAACGACAGATTTTCACATTGTCAGCTCGGGGGATCCAATCTTGCAACCGTACAGTTAACTAGTCCTTGTGCACTCCACAATTCGCCTGTTACGCGAATGCAGTAAGCCACGGTAAGTTGCTAGCTAGCATTAAACTTATCTTATATAAAACAATCAATCTTAATCACTAGTTAACTACACATGGTTGATGATATTACTAGATATTATCTAGCGTGTCTGACTGAGCATACAAGTATCTAAGTATCTGACTGAGCGGTGGTAGGCAGAAGCAGGCACGTAAACATTCATTCAAACAGCACTTTTTTTTTTTTACTCTGTTTATTAAGTTTTACACACACACACACACACACACACACACACAGACAAGACAACACAAAGCAATATAAATAATATACTCAACTAGAAAAAAAAAGGGAAAAAAAGAGCTTTAAAGATACCATACTTTAGACAAGTTAAACACATCAGGCAGAAGGCTACAAAGGTTAGAGGGCAATCTATAGTACAGGGACAGAGCAAACACCTCACCATTGTTCCTGTAAACAGTCAAGGGATAAGGGTGGAGAAATGCAACCACTCACAGACAGTCATGGCCACAGACCGACCATCCACTGGACCAAAAATAAAGTTTACAATGCTTTAAAAAAAATACAAATAGAATGATTATTCATGTAGGCGTAAACAAAATGTAAAAATAACTGGGAAAAACAAGCTCACACTTCAGTCTCTGCCCGGGCAAGATGAACAAGGCATCCGCGGGTCACAATCAATAAGCACATGGACCTTAATGCCCCCCCAGCAAAAACACAGAGAGAAGCTCCTCCAACCCTTAAGTCACAGGGGGGTCAAATACAGACTTATTTTAGTTTTAATTGGAATGCCATCAGAGGATGGACTGTTTAAAGTAAGACCGGAATGGAGCCCAAGCCTCATTAAACAGTTTGGGGTTCCCACGTGAATTGAATTGAATTGAATTTTTTCTAGTTTCAGAGAGCACAACACATCTCTCACCCAATATTTATAAGATGGGGGAGCTGCCATCTTCCAGTTCTGTAGTATTAGCCGTCTAGCTAAAAGATTTGTATAAGCAACAGTGTCCGACTGGATTCTTGATAGGGGGGTACCCATGGGCAGTACTCCAAAAAGGGCTGTAAGGGGAGACGGATCTATAACAGTGTCATATACATCAGAGAAACATTTAAATATTAATTCCCAGAAACCTGACAGTTTATGACAGCCCCAAAACATATGCAACAGTGTGGCTGGTTCCACTTTACATCTGACACAGGTAGGATCAAAATCAGAGAATATTCTTCCAAGTTTGGCCTCCGATCAGTGGATACGGTGAACCACCTTGAATTGAATGAGGCTGTGTCTAGTGTTAAAAGAGGACGAGTGCACCCTGTGCAGCACAGATTCCCAGGCGTCTTCCCCAAGTTCCTTTTCCCATTGAGTCTTTAAAGGCACCAAATAAGGGTTCTGTAAGTCATGAATGATTGCATATACATCTGAAATTGCGCCCCTAGGAAGCTTGTTCAACTCCAAGATGTTCTCTATAGCTGTATTCGCAGGCCTATTGGGAAATCCAGGTGTGTTACCTCTGACAAAGTTTATAGTCTGGAGATAGCAGAAAAAGTGGGATTGGGGGAGATTGAACTTTTCCTGCAGCTGAGAAAAAGAGGCAAATGTATCATCAAAGAATAATTGGGCTAGCGAGGAGAGGACTAGTGAGTGCCAAATGCCCCTTCATTCAAAGATGGAGGAAATAAAATGTTCTGATTGATTGGGCCTGATACAGAAAAGCCTCGGAGGCTAAAGGCTAAACGGAACTGATTCCAAATTTTAAGAGACTGCTTTACAATTGGGTTGACACACCTTTTGCCTAGGGACACTGGGAGAGACGAGCACAACACAGAGGAAAGTGCTGCAGGTTTACACGATTCAGACTCCACCTGGACCCAGAGTGGTCTAGGGCCAGTAGGATCAGTCTGCAGCCAGTACAGAAGGGCTCTGAAATTTGCAGCCCAGTAGTATGTCTGAAAATTTGGTAGAGCTAACCCCCCTAAACTGAGAACTTGTAAAAGAGCACTTTAAAGCAGCCTTGTTTACCGGAAAAAGCTCACTCTTGCCTAGATTCAGCTTGTACCCTGAGATTGATCCAAACTTTTTAAGAACAGATAGGGCACGTGGCAATGAGGTATCAGGGTTGGAGATAAACAAAAGGAGGTCGTCAGCATATAGCGAGACTTTCTGCTCCCAGCCCGCCCTGATTATACCTTGAATGGCATCATTAGAGCGTAGTGCAATGGCGAGAGGCTCGGTTGCCAAAGCAAACAACAAGGGGGAGAGTGGACAACACTGTCTGGATCCGCGGTGCAAGGGAAAATAGTCAGAGGACAAGTTATTAGTCCGTACCGAAGCCATGGGGGAAAAATAAATAATCTTTATCCACGCAATGAGTTTGGGGCCAAAGCCAAATCTATAAAGGGCAGCTGTTAAGTAATCCCACTCAACGCGGTCAAATGCTTTTTCGGCATCAAGTGAGACCACCACCTCCGGGTCCCCCGACGCTGGGGAGTACAGTATATTCATAAGGCGCCTAATATTGAAAAATAAATGCCTATTTCTCACAAAGCCAGTCTGGTCAGAGTGTATTACTTGGTGCAGCAAGCCTTCCATGCGGATGGCTAAAAGCTTAGCTAGGATTTTGTAATCACACTTTAAAAGCGAGATTGGGCGACAGGATCCACATTCCAGGGCGTCTTTATTTTTCTTTAATAGTAATGAAATTGAAACCTGATAAAGACTAGGCGGTAGCTTTGAAGTATTAAGGAACTCTGCAAATAGTCGAGACAAGAATGGGCAAAGCAGACCAGAAAACGTCCTGTAAAATTCGGTTGGAAAACCGTCCGGACCTGGTGATTTACCACTTTTCATTGCGGACACTGCTGTTGCAATCTCCTCAAGCGTAAATTCTTCTTCTAGACAGTCATGGGAGTCTGTATCAATTGAAGACATATTCAAGCCATTAAAGAAGGAGTCAATCAGCAAAGGGTCTTGAGGGGATTCAGAGGTGTATAGAGCAGAGTAAAATTGTTTAAATTGATCATTGATCTCTTTATGTATAACTGTGGTGGCACCAGACGGGGTCCTTATTTGTGGGATTAAACGTGAGGCCTCAGATTTACGGATCTGATGCGCAAGGAGTTTATTGGTCTTGTCACCTTGTTCATAGACTTTGTATCGTGCTCGCAAGAGTAACTGTTCAGCTTGCCTGATAGAAAGCTCATCAAATTCAGATTGGCGTAGTTGGCGCTCTTTATGCAGATCAGAGGAAGGATCCGTAGCATACTTCTCATCCAATGTGGCTATGGACTCGCTCAGGTCCCGAAGTCACTGAGAGCGAACTCTGTTTTGGTTGGCTGTATAAGAAATCATTTGGACACGTAGGTATGCTTTGAGAGACTCCCATATGGTAGAGTAGGACATACCTGGTGTTGAATTAGTTTCTAGGAATAAGGTGATTTCAGAAGAAATGAAATTGACAAACTCCTTATCTGAGAGTAAAATGGGGTTGAGACGCCATTGATAACACATAGGAGGTCGCTGGGGAAACTCTAGTTCAAGCACTAATGGTGAATGTTCAGAGATAACAATACTCTCGTAAGTACACTGCCGAAGGTTAGGCAGAAGTTTTTTGTCCAAAAAGAAGTAATCAATCCGGGAGTATGTTTGATGAACATGAGAATAAAAGGAATACTGTCTATCTGTAGGATGTAGGAAACGCCAGGCCTCAAACATAGCATATTTCTGAAGAAAGGATTGAATAAGTAGGGCACATTTAGATGGGCCTGTATTTGTTTGTGAGGACTTGGGACACATTTGTGAGAACTGGGGACATTTTACAGTTGAAATCCCCCCCTAAAATTAACAAATGAGAATCTAAATTGGGAATAGCAGACAGAAAGGAAGAAATGAAACTTATGTCATCCCAATTGGGAGCATAAACACTAGCCAAAACAAGAGGGGTAGAAAACAGTTCACCGGTTACTATGACGTATCGTCCCTTAGGATCAGCACTAACCTCAGAAACTACAAAGGGAGTAGCTTTATCAACCAGAATAGCAGCACCTCTTGATTTACTATGAAAGTTCGAGTGGAACACTTGACCAACCCAGTCTTTACGCATCCTAAAATGCTCACCAGTCCTCAAGTGAGTCTCTTGTAGAAATGCAATATTTGCATTCAAACACTTTATGTGTGTCAACACCCTCTTAGGCTTCACCGGGTTATTAACCCCTTTGGTGTTCCATGAAATGTACTTGATCGCATTATTTCGGCCCCTCTGGGCATTCACGTTATTCAACCCTGTCATTAGAGCATAGAATGGAAAAGCAATGAGCGCCCAAAACCCCCAGAATAACTTGTCTCAGAGTAATAATGTACGGTGGTAGATGTTTGGAAAAAGTACAGAAAAAAAAAACTAAAAAGACAGAATGACAACATTAGAACTGAACAATTCAACCTGCCCCCCCACCCCCTCCCCCCATCCCAGACAATACCTCCCCAAACGAGGTACAAGCCTAAATAGAACATGTTCTCTTCGCACAGTATGTCTGTGAGATTGCAGTCTTAAACCTAAACCCATAGTCCCGCTCTTTAAAGTCGTGTTTTGTTAGTGGATCAAGCAGCAAAAAGAACGATTTTTATGTATTTATTTTCAAATAAAAAAAAGGCGAATCCCTTGTGCAAACGGAATGACAAATGCACCACTTGTAGATTTATATAGTTATATTCCCAATCTTATAACAGGCATTGAGAGAGAAAATAAGTAAAATGTATAAAGGCTCTCAGCCAAAAATCTAATTTGAAGTAAGGAAATCAAAAATAATAGTAATTATAATAGTAGTCTAGTTGACTGAGACAGCTTACAAACAATACCAAAAAACTATGTGTGCGCAACGTAGAACGTTTGCTGGGCGTAAATGACGCTCAAAACTTTTAAGTGAGACCCCAAAAACCGTGTAGCCTCGGGAGACATTTACTGTTTACTGGGTCAATGCAAACGGATGCAGTAAACAAATAACCAAAAATATTTTGAGACACTGTGTAATCATACGGAATAGGTGATCGAGACAGCCTAGAAACACAGGAGTTAAGTAAAACCTTAATACAATTAAATTAAAATGACTGAATGCTTGTAAGGCACGCACACTAGATGATCAAAACATTAGATCACATCAAATAAGCCTGAATGGTTTCGCCAACTATACAAGACTAGCCTGTTATATCTAAACATAATTGTACCACAGGTGGGTTACTTACTATCCACAGTTCGCAAGCAACAGTTGCTGAACTGTGAGCATGTTCAAGACTTCTTGATGTGACGTTGAATGTGAGCCATAGCCTCATCCGGAGATTCAAATGTGTAGTCTTTACCCTCATGAGATAGCCATAAACGGGCCGGGAATCGCAGTCCATACTTCACACTTGGATGGTCCCGAAGTACTCGTTTGGCCTGTTCGAAAGCTGCGCGCTGCCTGGAAACAGTGGGGGAGTAGTCCTGGTAGATGGAGAAGCTCTGTCCTTGAAAGCTCAGAGTGGTATTGCGGGCTCGTCGGAGGATCTCCATCTTCTCATGAAAAAAAGTGCACTCGAAGAATTATGTCACGGGGCCTCTCCCCATCCCGGGGCTTTGGGCGCAGCGACCGGTGGGCTCGATCAATCAGGGGCTTTTCATCTAAAGCAAGAACATCCTTCAGCAGCCCTGAAACGAAATCTGTGGCGCGATGCATTTCCGCTGACTCTGGGACTGATACAAGTCTCAGATTATTGCGGTGAGAGAATCCCTCTAAACTCACACATCTCTCCTTCACCATTTTCAAATCCGCAGCTAGGCGTTTAACTTCAGCCTCCAGGGATGTAGTTAAGTCGGAGACATTAGTAGCGGAGGTCTCCAGTGCTGCAATCGTTGTAGTGAGTGGCACAGTCTCGTTCCGCAGGATGGTTAAATCTGCTTTTAAAGTATCAGAAACCTCCTGTATTCTGGCCTCAATCGTAGCAACCATCTGTGTTTTCATTTAAACTATCTCAGAGCGTAGTAGTTTGATGGCCTTGAATGTTCATTTCAGCGCCGCCAGGCCAAGCCGCACCCCCGGGTAAAGTGTGCGTCCCCGGGCCCTCAGACTCAGGAGAGGGCGGTGATGAGAGCGGGTCTTGTAGGCCGGGTTTTCTCAAAGTCATGCTTTGCGCCTTATGTTTGGTCGACATGCTGACATTCGGAAGCAAAGTAGTCTTGGTTTTTACGGAAAGGGATCACCAAATTAATATTTGAAAAAAAATACGGTTCTGCTGAAAAATTCACATAAACTTTAAGAATACCACGGGAGCAAACGGAAAACACATCAGTCGCACATGGCTTCCCTCCTATCCCCCCAAACAGCACTTTTGTGCGTTTTGCCAGCAGCTCTTCGTTGCAGGTCAAGCATTGCACTGTTTATGACTTCAAGCCTATCAAATCCCGAGATGAGGCTGGTGTAACCGAAGTGAAATGGCTAGCTAGTTAGTGCGCGCTAATAGCGTTTCAAACGTGACTCGCTCTGAGCCTTCTAGTAGTTGTTCCCCTTGCTCTGCATGGGTAACGCTGCTTCGATGGTGGCTGTTGTCGTTGTGTTGCTGGTTCGAGCCTAGGGAGGAGCGGGGAGAGGGACGGAAGCTATACTGTTACACTGGCAATACTAAAGTGCCTATAAGAACATCCAATAGTCAAAGTTTAATGAAATACAAATGGTATAGAGGGAAATAGTCCTATAATTCCTATAATAACTACAACCTAAAACTTCTTACCTGGGAATATTGAAGACTCATGTTAAAAGGAAGTACCAGCTTTCATATGTTCTCATGTTCTGAGCAAGGAACTGAAACGTTAGCTTTCTTACATGGCACTTTTACTTTCTTCTCCAACACTTTGTTTTTGCATTATTTAAACCAAATTGAACATGTTTCATTATTTACTTGAGGCTAAATTGATTTTATTGATGTATTATATTAAGTTAAAATAAGTGTTCATTCAGTATTGTCGTAATTGTCATTATTACCCCAAAAAAATAAAAAATAGTCTGATTAATCGGTATCGGGTTTTTTGGTCCTCCAATAATCGCTATCGGCGCTGAAAAATCATAATCGGCCGACCTCTAGTTTCCACTTCACAATAACATCACTTAAAGTTGCCCGGGGTAGAAATGTGATATATTGACTTGTTGGAAAGGTGGCATCCTGTAACGGTGCCACATTTAAGTCACTGAACTCTTCAGTAAGGCCATTATACTACCAATGTTTGTCTATATAGATTGCATGTCTGTGTGCTCGATTTTATACACCTGTCAGGAACGTGTGTGGCTGAAATAGCTGAACCCGCTAGTTTGAAGGGGTGTCCACATACTTTTGTGTACACATCTATTATACAGTGCATTTGATTAAATTTTCCACATTTTGTTACGTTACAGCCTTATTCTAAAATGGATTTATTTTTTTAAATTCATCAAACACACAATACCCCATAATGACAAAGCGAAAACAGGTATTGATGATGCTTTGCTATTCAGACTGTTTGCTATGAGACTTGAAATTGATCTCCGGTGCATCCTGTTTCCATTTATCATCCTTGATGTTTCTACAACTTGATTGGAGTCCACCTGTTGTAAATTCAATTGATTGGACATGATTTGGAATGGCACAGACCTGTCTATATAAGGTCCCACAGTTAACAGTGCATGTCAGAGCAAAACCTAAGCCGCGAGGTCGAAGGAATTGTCCGTAGAGCTCCTAGATAGGATTTTCTCGAGGCACAGATCTGGGGAAGGGTACCAAAACGTTTCTGCAGCATTGAAGGTCCCCAAGAACACAGTGGCCTCCATCATTCTTAAGTGGCATACGTTTGGAACCACCAAGACTCTTCCTAGAGCTGGCCGCCCGGCCAAACTGAACAATCGGGGGAGAACTTGGTCACTCTGACAGAGCTCTAGAGTTTATTGTGGAGGTGGGAGAATCTTCCAGAAGGACAACCATCTCTGCAGCACTCCACCAATCAGGCCTTTATGGTAGAGTGGCCAGATGAAAGCCACTCCTCAGTAAAAGGCACATGACAGCTCGCTTGGAGTTTGCCAAAAGACACCTAAAGGACTCTGACCATGAGAAACAAGATTGAACTCTGGCCTGAATGCCAAGCATCACACCTAGAGGAAACCTGGCATCATCCCTATGGTGAAGTAAGTTGGTGCCATATACCACACCTCCATACCACACCTCCTCGGGCCTTATTGCTTAATTATATCAAAGTAAACTTGGAGTCACGCAATGACATGTGGTCCTTCCACTACAACTTGTTGGGAAAGGATGCAGTTTATTAGGCTACAGATATAATCAATTATGATGAACTTCACAAGGTGGTGAAAGTGCAAGGTGATGAGCTTGATGCTCCTTTCCAATAAATATTAATGGTCCTATTCTGGTGACATGATAATCAATGCTTGATGCCATTTGACAAATAGTCTCGCTCTTTTGTCCATAATAATATTTTCATGTAGGCTGTACATGCGCTCTAGCCATCAGCGCAAGTGCCAATACCAGACTATATAACACAACATATTTGTGAGAAAACCATCAGTAGAGTTGAAATTGCGATGGAAACCCATTTAATTTGTATTTTTTTTATTCTGGAATTTAGCATCAAAAAGTATTTATGTGCACTATGTCATGATGCACAGCCTTTTATCTGCAAGTTATTTTGATGGAAACACATCACTGGTGGGAAAATGTGCAAATCATTTTTATGTGGATTTTAGAATATTCACATAAATCTGTCACCAATTGGATGGAAACCTAGCTAGTGTCTGTGTGAGTAAAGGGATGATATTGTGTGACTGTCGTAGCTATATGTCTTTTTCTTAGGGAAACAGAGGGAGTACCAAGCACTGCCATCAGAGAGATATCGCTCCTCAAAGAGCTCAGCCACCCAAATATTGTCAAGTATGTACAATTGAGCTACTTATTATGTTAAACATCAACTGTCTCTGTTAAATTGTGCTTACATTGACATCTCTATGTATTTTCACACCGACAGGCTCTGTGATGTCATCCACACAGAGAACAAACTGTACCTGGTTTTTGAGTTCCTTCATCAGGACCTTAAGAAGTTCATGGACTCCTCGGTCTCTGGTATCTCTCTGCCACTTGTCAAGGTATGCACAGACTGCACATCCAACGTGTTCAGACTAGGGGTGTGAGGCTTCTAAATAAGTGAATTACCCCCCCAATGTCTGTCAGTGCTACATATATTTTGTCACATTTTTAAATGAAAACAATATGGAAACCTACGAGGTTGTCTGACTGTGTCTCTCTTAAGCTAATTAGGTGTGTCTGTTTTGTGTGTGTGTGCAGAGTTACCTGTTCCAGCTGCTGCAGGGCCTGGCCTTCTGTCACTCCCACAGGGTTCTCCATCGGGACCTGAAGCCCCAGAACCTTCTCATTAACGCCCAGGGGGAGATCAAGCTGGCTGACTTTGGCCTAGCTAGGGCCTTTGGGGTGCCTGTCCGCACCTACACTCATGAGGTGAAGCAAACATACACCACACTGTAATTTGCTGTGCGGTTTTTAGTTGGCCAATGGCTAGCAACATGGGTCTTTAGTGTTTCACTTGTGTTATGCGTCTGTAAGCATCTCAAATGATTTCTGAACCCATGATATGGAAACTAACATTTTAGCATTTCTCAGGTGGTAACTCTATGGTACCGAGCTCCAGAAATTCTTTTGGGCTGCAAATACTACTCCACAGCGGTTGACATCTGGAGTTTGGGCTGTATCTTTGCTGAAATGGTAAATGTATTCTCTGGCTATACTATTTTGTAGCTTTAACGTTTATAAAGCAATGTCTCACTTCATGTCCAAACCTTCCAATTCTTCCTTCAGATAACCAGGAGGGCCTTGTTTCCAGGCGACTCAGAGATCGATCAGCTGTTCCGGATCTTCCGTACCTTGGGCACACCGGACGAGGTGGCTTGGCCAGGGGTCACTTCCATGCCTGACTACAAGCCCTCCTTCCCCAAGTGGGCCCGACAGGAGCTGTCCAAAGTGGTTCCCCCACTGGACGAGGACGGGAGAGAGCTGCTCAGGGTGAGAACCCTTTTATTAAATATATATACATTTTTTGTATTTTACCCCCTTTTTCTCGTCTCATCGCTGCAACTCCCCAACGGGCTCGGGAGGCGACGGTTGAGTCATGCGTCCTCCGAAACATGAACTGCCAGACCTTGCTTCTTAACACCCACCCGCTTAACCCGGAACCCAGCCACACCAATGTGTTGGAGGAAACAGTGTTCAATTGACGACCGTGGCCAGCCTGCAGGTGCCTGTCCCGCCACAAGTAGTCGCTAAAGTGCGATGAGCCAAGTAAAGCCCCCCCGGCCAAACCCTCCCCTAACCCGGACGAATCTGGGCCAATTGTGCGCCACCCTATGGGACTCCCGATCACGGCCGGTTGTGATACAGCCTGTGACCGAATCCCGGTCTGTATGGACAGTGCCTTAGACTGCTGAGCCACTCAGGAGGCCCAGGGTTAGAACTCTAACAACATTGACCACTTTTTAATTATGTTTTGGTATTAGGCTGGTACCAATAAGGTTAATAATAGGCAGACTCTACTGCACATCCAAAGCTGATTTGTGAAAGTGCTGGAGGCAAAACTGGAGGACCAGGAAAAAGGTTTCAGTCAGATGCAAATGTATTTTAATTATAGCTGAGCTTTCGGTCAGTCTCCCTTGATTAGAGCATGTCTCAACAAACAACAGCGGGACAGATAAGGTCACACTGCGAGCCAGAGGTAATTGCAGACACCTAGTGGCCCTTTTGGGTACTTTAGATTACCACAGATGTCATAATATCAGATAGAAATACAGGATAGAACATGATATAGATTTAGTTCTACTAGAACAAAACACAGGGAATGTGGTGTTGTTATAAGGAACCCAGTCTCTCAAAGAAAGCCGAAAGACTGCTGCAAAAGGAATATACTGTATATACAAATGTAGAACCAGGGGAAATCTAATAAAACAACTAGGTTAAGGTAACCTGCCGGAAGTATCGGGCCACTAGGGGTATCATGAATACAGGACACCCTAATACCAGGGAGTGTGTGTGTGAAGCTAAGATGATGACAATGGGAAATACAACATGACCCTCATATCAAAATCCTCCTTAAGTCCTTACGGCTGTAGGATGCCTAAAGTATAAATCCAGAAGTTCTCTCTGGCAAAGTTTACGGTCGTTTTCTTCTCTTTTATTAATACGGTTAATGAAATATAATTAATTGAAATTTGTGCTCAGAGCTTTTTGTTTTCACATAGGCCTATGACACGTAATCGATATGTCCCTTTTTATGACGTATTTGTTCTTCTTATTTTTCCAGCAAATGCTGAGCTATGACCCAAACAAGAGGATATCTGCCAAAAATGCCCTCGTCCATCGTTTTTTCCGTGATGTCACCATGCCAATGCCACACCTACGACTGTGACATGCAGACTGACAGGAACAATACATAGCCCAGGGTCTTTCCATGAGAGATCCCTGAGCAGGAGGACTACCCCAGCTCTTATCCACACATGAATACTACAGTCCAGGAGATGGGAGAGATCACAGTGAAATATGGATGCCTTTCCAAAAATCATTCTAGCAGCCAAAAACCAGCATTTGTATAAATTGGATGTCCTGTGAGTTTTTTTTCTACAGCTATGAGTGCCTGTTATGTCATAGAGAATGAACTCTACAGTTGTTTCAGCATTTTATGTGTATTGAAAGGGTTAACTTGGTTTGTGTACATTTTAGTCATTTAGCAGATGCAAGCTCTTTATTTGTTCATTGCATAATTTATGATAAAAAGTTGATTAAATTAGTTTGAGCTTTATTGTGTGAAACTATTTGAATATTACTAATTTGGCTTGTGTTATAAACTCACTTGCAGTAAATCTTTAGCAGATTTTTTTTTATCTAGCCTTGACATAGGAAATCTGAATAATTCTGCATTCATAACCAAGTGGGAATTTACCACATACAACTGGTAAAAATCCACTAGACGAGCCCTCCAACTAGTATTTATGCTGCATTCGTAACCAAGTGGGAGGTGGGAATTTACTAGTTGTAAAGTCGTAAATACCAGTTGGATGCATTCACATGCTTTGAACTCATTGAGAAATATCAATATGGCTAACAAGCTGCCTAAACCATAAATAAAAAGTACAGCTATCATGCGTGTTTAAAAAAACATTCAGAAATTGGATCTAGGGACCCATGTCAAATCTTTTCAGTCTCCTGAGGGAGAAAGGGTGTCATGCCCTCTTCACGACTGTCTTGGTGTGTTTGAACAATGATAGTTTATTGGTGATGTGGACACCAAGGAACTTGAAACTCTCGACCCGCTCCACTACTGACCCATCGATGTTAATGGGGGTGTGTTTGGCCCGCCTTTTCCTGTAGTCCATGATCAGCTCCATTGTCTTGCTCACATTGAGGGAGAGGTTGTTGTACTGGCACCACACTGCCAGGTCTCAGCCTATAGGGAGGAAGTCAGTCTCATCATTGTCAGGGATCAGGCCTACCACTGTTGTGGCGTCAGCAAAGTTAATGATTGTGTTGGAGTCGTGTTTGGCCACACAGTCGTGGGTGAACAGAGTACAGGGTGGGACTAAGCCCGCACCCTTGAGGGGCCCCAGTGTTGAGGATCAGCGTGGCAGATGTGTTGTTGCCTACCCTTATCACCTGGGGGCAGCCCGTCAGGAAGTCCAGGATCCAGTTGCAGAGGGAGGTGTTTAGTCCCAGAATCCTTAGTTTAGTGATGAGCTTTATGGGCGCTATGGTGTTGAACGCTGAGCTGTAGTCAATGAACAGCATTCTCAGGATTTTGTTTTATAAACGTCCGGATTAGCGTCCTGTAGCGTAACATGGTTTAGATGCAGCTGCACAACAGCTCTTAAAGGGGCAATGTCTTAACAGGGCAATGACATACTTTGTAACAGAAACAAACAATATTATTTATGTATTTTATTATTAATAATCAGGATGTTGTGTCCAATGGGGGTAAATGCAGATAGACAAAATGCATGCTTCAGCTTAGGTACATTTTTATTGGCACTATGCTTCATCAGTTGTCCTACAGGTCATAATGCCTATTGCTAAAAGCACATCTGATAATATAGACTATGCACAGGCTATATGCATGGTACAATATGTTATTGGGCCCATTTCTGGAGGTGGAATTTATGTTTTAGATGGTGTCAACATTTTATTATCATTCACTTTGAAGTAGAATGTCCTTTTAAAAAGTCTCCAGACCTGAGTTTATCAGTCCTGCATAAAAATGATCTCTGGGAGGATCCAGGACCCCCTAAGCAAGGGGTCTTGAGTTGGTCAAATTCGCTGTTTAATACATGTGCAAAATGATCCTCTTACCCTAAAGGCATGATGGTCATGGCTTTTATTAGATGAAAGGGGAGGTCAACTTAGCGATCTGAGATCGACTTAAGTTTCAGTCATGGGATTTTTGTGTTGTAACCCCTGTGAATGCATCCAACTGGTATTTACAACTTCACAACTGACAAATTCCCACTTTCCACTTGGTTATGAATGCAGCATAAGTCCGAATCCCAAATCAACTCCTTAACCCTATGCACTTGTGAGAGGATTTGATTGATTTATAAGCAATATGGCTTAACTTCCATCTAGCCTATCAGAAGGCGAGGTTATGATTATCATATTGCTTTCATATATTGAATCCACACAGATCTCCACAAATGCATAGGGCGAGATTGGCCCTAAATTAGGTTTTGGGTTCGATCAAATATGTTCTATTATATTGAGAAGACAGTCGAGTGACGCTCTAACAATGGAAACACGTGTCCTCAAATATGGAAGGCAGGTGGGAGGAAGCAAGATCAGGTGGGACCATTGAGTACCACAGAATGAGTCATAATACCCATAAAACCTAGCGGTCAAACAGGGAAATGGTTCCAATTGTTTTTCCACCATTTTTTTCTGTAGGGGGTTTTAGAAACACTTCAAATAAACAGCTGGTAGGCCATTAGCTAACCTAACGTAGCAGGCGTAAAAGAAACACCTGAAATTGTTGGGGAAGTTCTCTTCTGCACTTTTGAACCAATCCAGTAAAGGGGGAGGAGGAGTTAAGATGGAGTGTCGCCTCACTAACGTCCAAAAGTGGAAGTCGTGTTACAGGCTGTCTTTCCATTTCCCCTGGAAACCGGAACATCTGTTTGTTGGGGACTCAGCAGAGGCTATCCATTAGCCAATCAGTGTTTCTCACGGAGTTCAAAGCATGTGAATGCATCCAACTGGTATTTACGACATCACAACTAATAACTTTCCCGCTTGGTTATGAATGCAGCATCAATATACACTACATGACCAAGAGTATGTGGACACCTGCTTGTCGAACGTCTCATTCCAAAATCATGGAAATTAATATGGAGTTTGCTCCTATAACAGCCTCCACTCTCATTGGAAGGCTTTCCACTAGATGTTTGAACATTGTTGTGGGGACTTGCTTCCATTCAGCCACAAGCGCATGAGTGAGGTCGGCACTGATGTTGGGCAATTAGGCCAGACTCGCAGTCGGCGTTCCAATTCATCCCAAAGGTGTTCAACGGGGTTGAGGTCAGGGCTCTGTGCAGGCCAGTCAAGTTCTTCCACACTGATCTCAACAAACAATTTCTGTATGGACCTTGCTTTGTGCACAGGGCCATTGTCATGATGTAAAAGGAAAGGGCCTTCCCCAAACTGTTGCCACAAAGTTGGAAGCACAGAATCGTCTAGAATGTCATTGTATGCTGTAGCGTTAAGATTTCCCTTCACTGGATCCAAGGGGCCTAGCCCGATTCATGAAAAACAGCCCTAGACCATTATTCTTCCTCCACCAAACTTTACAGTTGGCACTGTGCATTGGGGCAGGCAGCGTTCTTCTGCAATCCGCCAAACCCAGATTTGCCCGTCAGACTGCCATATGGTGAAGCATGATTCATCACTCCAGAGAATGCATTTCCACTGCTCCAGTGTCTAATGGCGGCAAACTTTACACTACCCCAGCCGATGCTTGGCATTGCGCATGGTGATCTTAGGCTTGTGTGCGACTGCTCGGCTATGGAAACCCATTTCATGAAGCTCCTGACTAACCGTTATTGTGCTGATGTTGCTTCCAGAGGCAGTTTGGAACTACATAGTGAGTGTTGCAACCGGGGACCACTTCCCGGCTGAGCCATTGTTGCTTCTAGATGTTTCCACTTCACAATAACAGCACTTACAGTTGACTGGGGCAGCTCTAGCAGGGCAGAAATTTGATGAACTGACTTGATGGAAAGGTCACATCCTATGACGGTGCCACATTGAAAGTTACTGAGCCCTTCAGTAAAGCCATTCTACTGCCAATGTTTCTCTATGGAGATTGCATGGCTGTGTGCTCAATTGTATACACCTGTCAGCAACTGGTGTACCTTAAATAGCAAAATCCACTAATTTGAAGGGATGTCCACATACTTTTGTATATATAGTGACCATAATTCTATCTTCCTTATTCCTGCTTACAAGCTGTTGCATGTGACAAATAAGATTTGATTTAGTGTAGCTATAAATCACTTAGTTAGCTGTGTTTACACAGGGAGCCCAATTCTGATGTTTTGCCCAATTATTGACAAAAGATCTGATCTGTTTGGTCAAAAGACCAATACTTTGGCAAAGGATACGATATGGGCTGCCAGTGTAAATGCAACCGTAGTTGCTGTGGGAATGACGAAAAAAAGAAAGTAAAAAATCTTCACACAAAGTTTCGGCAGATGGCAGCACCACTGAACATTGCTACCATTTCACGAGTATAAGCGGCGTATAGCCAATCATCGGTCGTTTTATTGCGCCTTTCACTAAAAGGCATTACCATTGGATCATTTTCTTCCGCGCTTTCCCTATACAAACAAGATGGCTGGGGTTGTTGAACTCCAGAAATTGAAGGTGAGAACTATTTAAAAAGGAATAAAATCCAATACATACGTAATTCCTTATAGTCTGGCATCGTGTAAAATGTCATTTACGTATTGTACGGTTTACTACTCCACTCACTAGATAATGTAGTTGTGCGGTAGTAATACTCCGTGTGATTTGCCTGCAAATGGAAGCTAGCTACCTTACACAGCTGTCTGCTAGTGTTAGCTAGCTAACATGCGCACGTTCGTTACTGTAAAACATGAAATAACCGAGAGCGTCGTTATTTGACCAGCTAGTTGCATGAATTAATTTAGCTAATAAATACATTTTACCTAGCAAAGTTATTGTATTCTTAGCTAGTTCTGGTAGCTACCTAGTTTGATTAATCAGGCTGTAATACACAATTGGTATATACAGCTTTTATAGCCGATTTATGCTTGGTCTGGCAATGCGAGCGGAAGCTCCGTACAGAGGGCGACACGATTGAGACGCCTCGGGTGGCTTGTGGAGGCCAAATCGAGCTTTGCACGGCGATGCTTCCTCTTCCTCTAGGAGGTTTAACGGCGGTTGGCATCCAATAAATGTTGGATTACCGCCACCTACTAGACTGAAATATAGATCCCTTTAATGTTGCTTGAAAAAAAAAACATAAATACCATACCATCTAATGCTACACACACACACAGAACAAAAACATACTCCACTATTTAAACATATTTAGTCCTACTTCAGGCCAACAGTCTGAAAGTATGGAATACCACCACTTAACAGGCTCCTGAGTGGTGCAGTGGTCTAAGACACTGCATCCAGGCGGTATCACATCCGGCTGTGATAGGGAGGCGCACAATTGGCCCAGCGTCGTCCAGGTTAGGATTTGGCAGGGATAGGCTGTCATTGTAAATACGAATTTGTTCTAAACTGACTTGCCTGGTTAAATAATAAAATGAACACCCTGTCAAGTCTCTCTGCAGCTGCCACCAGAACCTCTTTTCCGCAACTTAAATTCCATCCCTGCAGTACAGTTAATATAAATGCCAAAAATACAATCTTAGTGAAACATATCACTTGTTAGTTTATCCACCTGTACTGGTACATAATTACTAGTCACACCACTCCTCAGGATCCCTCCCACTTGACCCATCTTCCTCAACTTTCTTCACTGCCTCAGCATATGACAACTTCTGCATGACTCTAACCCTGGAAAACTCAACCTGCTTCTCTTGCACGGGACATTTCTGATCCCCAGCCCCATGGGCAGCCCTACAATTAACACATACCAGTACTATCCCCAATGCTACACATTCCTTTGTCTCATGCCCTTCTGGACACTTCTCACACCTAGGAACCTCCCTCATACACACTGCTGCCACATGCCCATAAGGTTGACACCTGTAACAATGTAATGTATTTGGCACAAAAGCTCGTACAGGATAACTTATATATCCTAACATCACTTTGTCGGCCAAAGACTCAACATCAAAACTCAAAAGAACAGACTGACTCTTCTGTTTCACCACTCACACCACCCTGTCTGTGTCTCACCAAACGACGAGCATCACAAACACTGGAATCTTCCCCTCAGTTGGTCAGCTTTCACATTTACCGCTACCCCAGTAATCATTCCTTTCAATGGCAGCCTTTTCTTGAGAGCAAAACAAATCAATCTTTTGGCTCAGCCAAAAGGCAAGGGTCCATTTTTTCCCCCAAAACTTCACTCCTACTGTCAAAGACCCTTGGTGCAAGCCTCAGCCTCTGAGAACTTCACCACACCTATCATTTCTCCTCCTGTCTTCAACTCACTCTGCTTACACTTCCTACCATTCTTTAACAAACCATCTCCCCTTTTCTGAAATTTTTCCTGACTCAAGTTCACCCTCTTCCTCCCTCTCTCTCTTAGATCTCCTCTGCCTCTTTTTCCCTCCATTCCTCCTCCGTATTCCAAGTATACATCTCCTTATGATAATACTGCACTTCTCCTGACATGCATCTTGTTCTTGCCTTGTCAAGGGATGCCATTTAACTGGCTGTCACCATCTCTGTACAATCAGCACGAACCCCTCTGGATGTAGCATTCAACAGTGCATCCCACTTGTAAAGCAGCTTCTTCATCTTGATGCTCTTCTTTTTCAATAGCGACCGAAGCCCATTTCAATTTCAAACAAGCGTGCTCTCTTTCTCCCGGATTCCTTGATTTGCTTGCTCAGACTCTGTGCCACCCGGTCATGCTCCTTCCCGGAAATCCCGTACGGCGATGACTTGTGTCTCCCACATTTTGTAGCAATGTGGAGGGCTCCGTATAGCTCCACATTGACATGATTGTTTGACGGTAGGTGAGCTCGGTAGGGCCTGAATGAACACAAACTCACTTTCTTGACAACAGCTCTGCCCTGTTACCCAAAGCGCAAGAAGTATGAATTCTCTGGCCAGTGGTGTAAAGTACTTAAGTGTCAATACTTTAAAGTACAACTTAATTCGTTTTTTGGAGTACTTTACTATGTATATTTTTGACAACTTTTACTTCACTACATTCTTAAATAATATAATGTACTTTTTACTCTATGCATTTTCCCTGACACCCAAAAGTACTCATTCCATTTTTAATACTTAGCAGGACATGAAACTTGTCCAATTCACACAATTATCAAGAGGTCATCCCTACGGCCTCTGTTCTGGTGGACTCAATAAACACATGCTTCGTTTGTAAATTGTGTATGAGTGTTGAAGTGTGCTCCTGGCTATCTGTAAACAAACAAAAAATGACATTTGTGCTGTCTGGTTTGCTTAATATAAGTAATTTGAAACGATTTATACTTGTTCTTTTAATACTTAAGTGTATATTAGCAATAACATGTACTTTTGATACTTAAGTATATTTAAACCAAATACTTTTAGACTTTTACTGGGTGACTTTTACTTGAGTCATAATCTATTAAGGTATCTTTACTTTTACTCAAGTATGACAATTTAGTATTTTTTCCACAACTGAACGTATCACCATAAATGCTGTATGGCCAATGCAGAAAACAGATTAACCGTACAGAGCCTTTAACACCTCATGTCCACCAGATGCATCGAAGTCTTTGCAGCGGAAATCATTCATCGTCAATGGTATAGTCCACAAAGATACGTTGGGAATGCCGCACTAGGCTGCAATGTGTTCTGTGTACCGCATACGTAAATTTTTTTTCAACTACTGGTTGCTTTACTGTGCGGTTGTACAAACGAAGGTACACACAGACTTTTAGCTAGTTGAAAAGTGAAGAACGTGTGTCAAGTACGGAAAATGCAGGCGTGACATCCAGCAAAACAAAACTCATATGCACCTGGTGGACATCGTGTGTTAGCTCTTGAAAACTGCCTTCTCCCTTGCCTGGAAACCCAATTGCATTGAGTTTTACGTCAGGCAGAAGGTATGTTTCCAATGGCTGCATTGTTGTGCCAAAACTCTTTACTTATGTGGTAGCCATGTTATTATGACTGATTTAGTAATTTTTTTTGTAGTTGACCTTTTTCTATAAATACAATCAATGTTAATTGTATTATATGCATACGCTCTTCACTAAAAGTCTTCTACATTTGTCGACCCTACCTTCTTCAGTTGGCTGAGCTCAAGCAGGAGTGTGCTGTGAGGGGATTGGCCGTGAAAGGAAACAAAGGTGACCTTATTGGCCGGTTGCAGGCGTACCTTGAGGAGCATGGTATGATGGACTTGTCTTTCTTCCACTAACACTTACTCTTTTCTTACCAGCACTGATTGTAAAATGTAGCCTAAATTAGTAAAAAAAATACAAATAATCAATGACGTACGAAGGCATAATGTTCCCCTGCCCTGTGAATGATGTGATGGGGAGTTCAATTCCAATTATTAGCATAATGTATTGTCATGTTTAGGTGTCGGTATGTCTGTGGTTTTTTATTTTTGCTCAGTAACAAACACTTTCCCTAATATCGACATTTCTCTTGATTTGTTTCTGAACTCAGCTTAACAAAACCACTGCAATATAAACCTTACTCTTTCTTGGATGTTATCATGAAATGTCTTGATTTCTCCAATAACTGAACCTTGGTTGGTTAGATGTATGTAGCATTATTCTCTCCAACAGATGGGGTATACATTCTCTTCTGTACTATGCTCGGTTAAATATTCTTGTTTTTACAGCCAATTTGTCTTGAAAATGTGAGAAACATTTTGTATTTGACCTTTTATGTTCCAGAAGATGAGGTGAACGAAGAGGAGGTTTTGGGAGAGTTGGAGGTAAGCATGTGAAACATGTTTAATAAAAATATGATTGTTTAAAGCTGACTTATTTTTTCAGAATATTTTACTCTTATAATATTTCAGAATATTTAAAATTGTGCTGATTACATGCTTGGTGTATATTTACAGGACAATCCTAAAGAGGAGGAAATCAGTGAAACACCTGCAGAAGTGGCAGTAGAAAAGGCAGCTGTACCTGAAAAGTCAGTACTCTATTTGTTACTCAAACCTACCTATGGGATGTTTCATGTCCTAATGACTGATGGTTATTATGTGATTGAAGTGGGCATAGCCTAATCATTGTTATTGTGATTCTCATGGCAAATTCAGCAGTTTTTCAACATGTTAAGATAAAGTTTGATGTTGGCACCTTCCTTTTTTAGTCTTTGAATGTCAGTCATGATCAATTTATGTTGTTATACGGTATGTACAAGATGTCTTTGGGGGATTATTTCACTGGACGTGCAGTGGATTGTTTTTAACCAATAGAGGGCAGGCTAGGTTTACAAAGTTTTCCACTAGATAGTTTATTCAACTTTACATTTTGTCTTGCTTTAGGGATGCTGAGAAGAAAGTTGTAAAAATCACTGCCCCATCAGTTGCGGATGAGGTATGTAGTACAGTATTCTAATTGTGTGCATGATGCACACAATAACTGCATTAAATAGCTAGATTTAAAATCTTGTTTTCCACAATGTTCTACTCATCAGCTCTGGGTCGTTCCATTTCATTTCAATCAGTTTTGACTCAGCCCATTTGATCTGACTGAAACTTTCTATATATATTTGCCCATGGTCGAAGTGGTCAGAAAGTGACTTTTTGGAACTGAAAGCCAAGACATTTAGGTGATGGAGGTGCTAAAAAGTCACTCATTTTGCATACCCCACCCTACCATGAGACATCCATGTCTTCATCAGTGGAAAAGATAAACAGTTGAGTTTTATATAATTTAAAAGCTTACAAACGGTTGTCAAGCAATTTAATAATTTATAGATAAATAAAATAAACATTCATTTTTTTTCTCCTTTAACATCAATTACCTAAAGTCAGATGTTTTCATTTTCCCATATTTTGTAGATTAGACCCTATTTTATGAAATCTCAGGGGTTTGTGTTGTGCCTGCCTTCGGTTGAGACACAGCATACTCTTGAATACAGGGTGGGTAAAATTTAAATAATAGAAATATAATTCATAGAATGGACATATCCCTTTAGACTAGAGGTCGACCGATTAATGTTACGCGAATGCAGTAAGCAAAGGTAAGTTGCTAACTAGCATTAAACTTATCTTATAAAAAACAATCAATCATAATCACTAGTTAACTACACATGGTTGAGGATATTACTAGATATTATCTAGCGTGTCCTGTGTTGCATATAATCTGACTGAGCATACAAGTATCCGACTGAGCGGTGGTAGGCAGAAGCAGGCGCATAAACAGTCATTCAAACAGCAATTTATTGCGTTTTGCCTGCAGCTCTTCGTTGTGCGTCAAGCATTGCGCTGTTTATGACTTCAAGCCTATACAACTCCCGAGATGAGGCTGGTGTAACCGAAGTGAAATGGCTAGCTAGTTAGCGCGCGCTAATAGCGTTTCAAACGTCACTCGCTCTGAGCCTTCTAGTAGTTGTTCCCCTTGCTCTGTATGGGTAACGCTGCTTCAAGGGTGGCTGTTGTCGTTGTGTTGCTGGTTCGAGCCCAGGGAGGAGCGAGGAGAGGGGCAGAAGCTATACTGTTACACTGGCAATACTAAAGTGCCTATAAGAACATCCAATAGTCAAAGGTTAATGAAATACAAATGGTATAGAGGGAAATAGTCCTATAATTCCTATAATAACTACAACCTAAAACTTCTTACCTGGGAATATTGAAGACTCATGTTAAAAGGAAGTACCAGCTTTCATATGTTCTCATGTTCTGAGCAAGGAACTGAAACGTTAGCTTTCTTACATGGCACTTTTACTTTCTTCTCCAACACTTTGTTTTTGCATTATTTAAACCAAATTGAACATGTTTCATTATTTACTTGAGGCTAAATTGATTTTATTGATGTATTATATTAAGTTAAAATAAGTGTTCATTCAGTATTGTTGTAATTGTCATTATTACAAATACATAAAAATAAAAAAAATTGGCCAATGAATCGGTATTTTCTTTTTTGGTCCTCCAATAATCGATATCGGCGTTGAAAAATCATAATCGGTCAACCTCTGCTTTCGACTAAGGGCTGTGTCAGTCATGACATTTTCTTCAGCCGGTTATTGTCATTCAAAAAGACTGCTGGTCTCATGGTAATTGACAGTTAATGAACAAAAACACATTTAGCAGCTCTATGCATATAAGCCACTGATACGCACCTTTGGAACATCTAGATGAATTATTTTTTTTGAAAGTCTTACAAATTATTTTAATATACACCATCACAAAAAAACATTATTTTATACCGGTCTAAAGAAACGTTATGATACAAAGAAAATGTATTTCAGAAGTAAATAATGAGTTGGCCTACTGTGCGTTATCTGGATATGTGCCATTCCATAGGCTTTTAGGCTTGTTCGTTTAGCAGACAAGATATGCTTATATGTCCCGTGCCATTATTTAGTATTATATTATATGATTTTATAGTAGGAATAATATAATTTAACTTTGCAGAATAAAATAGAAAATATATTTTTCCCATTCCAGAGTGCACATATGAAGTGGCTATGTTGAGCGTAAAAGTGATAATTTGAAACAGGTCCTATATGCTAGATTTAGAGTTATTTGGCCACTTTAGTTGTGAATGATACAAACTTTTAGAATGTCTAGAAATCAGAACATACAGTATATGGGCTGCATGGCGCGACTATAGGCTATTGATGAAGTCCCCCAAAAAGTTTGCACTCTGTTCTTTGCCTCAAGTTGCATACGCGGTTCTCTCATAAAGTGATCATATACTGAACAAAAATAAGAACGCAACAAGCAAAAAATTATGATTTTGTTGAGTTTCAGTTCATATAAGGAAATCAGTCAATTGAAATAAATATATTAGGCCATAATCTATGGATTTCACATGACTGGGCAGGGGGCGCAGCCATGAGTGTGCCTGGGAGGGCATAGGCCCACCCACTTGGGAGCCAGGCATCCCCACTGGGGAGCTAGGCCCAACCAATCAGAATTAGTTTTTCCCCACAAAAGGGATTTATTACAGACAGAATTACTCTTCAGTTTCATCAGCTGTCCGGGTGGCTGGTCAATCCCGCAGGTGAAGAAGCTGAATATGGAGGAGTTGGGTTGGTGTGGTCTGTGGTTGTGAGGCCGGTTGGACGTACTGCCAAATTCTCCAAAACGACTTATGGTAGAAAAATTAACATTAAATTATCTGGCAACAGCTCTGGTACACATTCCTGCAGTCATCATGCCAATTGCACGCTCCCTCAGAACTTGATACACCTGTGGCATTGTGTTTTGTAACAAAACTGCACATTTTAAAGTGACCTTTTATTGTCTCCAGCACAAGGTGCACCTGTGTAATGATCATGCTGTTTAATCAGCTTCTGGATATGCCACACCTGTCAGGTGGATGGATTATCTTGGCAAAGGAGAAATGCTCACTAACTGAGATGTAAACAAATATGTGCACAAAATTTGAGCGAAATAAGCCTTTTGTGCGTATGGAACATTTATGGGATCTTTTATTTCAACTCATGAAACATGGGACCAACACTTTTACATGTTGTTTTATATTTTTGTTCAGTATATTTTCACCCATCAGACTAGTCTCAATTTAATCTTGTCTTTACTAATATGTTCAATTAATTTAGATTTAAAATAGTCAATTATCAAAGGGGCAAGGTAAAACAAATACATGTCATCAGTATGCACTCGAATAGCGAATGGAGACTGCTTAGTTTTTTTCTATTTGGGTAGCGTACTCTGGTTATTTCACTCCATGCATCATTCACTGTTTGAGGATGCAGCCTCTTGCTCAGCAACGTTATATTCCTCCCAAACGCTGAATGCCATGGGTTCTCCAAACCTGTTCCTGCAGCTACCCAGTGCTTAATTTTGGAATTGAGTGAAATCTATTCAGGAACATCGATAGTAACATGTTTTCCCAACAAAACATATTTCACCAAACTGTTGACAGCCCCTCTGTGTGCTCGAGAAGGAAATTAAGGCGAGATAAATGGAAATGCACTGTGGTGGGATATTCTGTACCTAAAGGTATTCATTATATATTCAAAAACAAATGTACTATAATTGTAGGCTAACCCTGTAAGCCGACCTGCAAAATCAATAAACTAACAGCATCGCCTAGTCCTAGGCCTACATGTTCTCTCCCAGACTCATGGATAGAACGTTTGGAGGATAGCATAACGTAGCCAACCAGTCTATCAAATATGCATAATTATACAGTCCACACTAAAAGAAGATTACTAGAATTTGTTTTATTTTGGAGTATAGGCTAGACCAATTATGTAAAGATATCTTAGATATCTTGAGCTCATGTATAGGCCTATGGGTATACATAAGCTCTAATACGCCTTTTGGGTGTTTTTAATTCATCATCACCTTTAGAATGCACTGCCCATTTCGTTGTGTTATGCTTTGAAACAACATCCACAACGACCATGTTTTCCACTCAGTTTCAACCTATTGATCAATATGAAGAAAAAGTACAATCACACTGAGGTGAGTTTTAAAAGCAAGGAACTGTTTTGATGATGTGATTTATGATTTCATTTACACTGTCAGAGTGGTTAGAGGGACAATAGAGCCCTTAGTACCAGGCCATTAGCGACCTGATGGTCATTAGAGAGTTGGGTACTACCAATGTATGTCATGTGGAATTTTACTGCGGTCATAACTCATGACCGCAGGTGTGGTGGTAATATGGTCACCGCAACAGCCCTACTGCAATTTATTTCGTACATCATTAACATTTTAATTGAGTACACATTTTTACCTCTAATTACTACCACAATGATGGCCACCGGTCCACCCACAGTCGAATGTCAACTTAAATGGTAATGTATAGTCCGTTATCTGTATAGCGTATTCGGAAAGTATTGAGACCTCTTCACTATTTTCTTATGTTACAGCCTTTATTCTAAAATGGATTAAATTGAGGGAAAAAACGATCTACACACACAACCCCATAATGACAAAGCAAAAACAGTTTTTTAGAAATGTTTGCAATCAACTGAAATATAACATTTACATAAGTGTTCAAACCTTTTACTCAGTACTTTGTTGAAGCACCTTCGGCAGGGATTACTCTCAAGCTCTGTCAGGTTGGATGGGGAGCCTTGATGCACAACTTTTTTCAGGTCTCTCCATAGATGTTCGATCGGGTTCAAGTCCGGCCTCTGGCTGGGCCACTCAAGGACATTCAGAGACTTGTCCCGATGCCACTCCTGTGTTGTCTTGGCTGTGTGCTGAGGGTTGTTGTCCTGTTGGAAGGTGAACCTTTGTGCCTGTCTGAGGTCCTTAGCATTCTGGAGCAGGTTTTCATCAAGGATCTCTCTGTAATTTTGCTCCGTTCATTTTTCCCTGGATCCTGGCTAGTCTCCCAGTCCCTGCCGCTGAAAAACATCCCCACAGCATGATTCTGCCACCACCATGCTTCTCCGTGGGGATGTTTCCAGGTTTCCTCTAGACGTGATGCTTGGCATTCAGGTCAAAGAGTTCAATCTTGGTTTCATCAGACCAGAGAATCTTGAGTCCTTTAGGGGTCTTTTGGCAAACTCCAAGCGGGCTATCAAATCCAATCAGATTTTATTTGTAACATGTGCCGAATACAACAGGTAATGAAAGGCTTTCTTACAAGCTCTTAACCAACAATGCTTTAATAAGTTAAGAAAGCAAAGTGTTAAATAGAAAATAAAAGTAACAAATAATTCAACAGCTGAAGTAAAATAGCAAACGAGGCAACATACAGAGGTACCAGTACAGAGTCAATGTGCGGGGGGCACCGGTTAGTTGAGGTAATTAAGGTAATATGTACATGTAATTATAGTTAAAGTGACTGTGCATAGATTATAAACAGAGAGTAGCGGCAGCGTAAAAGAGGGTTCTGGGTAGCCCTTTGACTAGCTTTTCAGTAGTCTTATGGCTTGGGGGTAGAAGCTGTTAAAGAAGCCTTTTGGACCTTGACTTGGCGCTCCTGTACCGGTTGCTGTGCGGTAGCAGAGGGAACAGTCTATGACTAGGGTTGCCGGAGTCTTTTAATCTGGCCACTCTACCATAAAGGCCTGATTGGTGGAGTGTTGCAGAGATGGTGGTCCTTCTAGAGGGTTCTTCCATCTCGACAGAGGAGCTCTGAGTGACCATTCTTGGTCACCTCCCTGACCAAGGCCCTTCTCCTCTGATTGCTCATTTTGGCTGGGCGGCCAATTCTAGGGTTCGGGTCTTGGTGGTTCTAAACTTATTCCATTTAAGAATGATAGAGGCTAATGTGTTCTTGGGGACCTTCAATGCTGCAGAATTTTTTTGTACCATTCTCCAGATCTGTGCCTTGACACAATCCTGTCTGAGCTCTACAATTCCTTCGATCTAATGGCTTGGTTTTTGTTCAGGACCTTTATGTAGGCAGGTGTGTGCCTTTCCAAATCATGTTAAATCAATTTAATTCACCACAGGTTTACTCCAATAAAGTTGTAGAAGCCTCTCAAGGATGATCAATTGAAACAAGATGCACCTGGGCTCAATTTCGAAGTCTCATAGCAAAGGGGCTAAATACTTATGTAAATAAGGTATTTCTGCTTATTTTTTACGAATTTGCAAAAATGTCAACCTGTTTTTGCTTTGTGATTATGGAGTATTGTGTGTAGAATGATTAGATTGAGGAAATCAAACAATTTAATAAATTTTAGAGTAATACGGCTGTAATGTAACAAAATGTGGGAAAGTGAAGGGGTCTGAATACTTTCTGAATGCACTGTATTTATATTATTTCAATAGGTTTCCTATGGAGGATTGACAGTATAATTTTTAATAAATGATATTCCCATTCAAGTCAACGTTCTCTGATGTGTGGACCTCCAACCGTCTTTGTGCTACCATTTAAAAGTTGACAGTTCAAATTTTTTTCTCCCATTTATTAGCCAAAATATGACTCCCACCTTGTATTCAAGAGCATGCTGTGTCTCAACCAATGGCGTGCACAACACAAAACACCAGATGATGTAAAATAGGGTCTAATCTACAACATATGTGAAAATGAAAACATATACCAAAGATAATTCAAGTTAAAGCTAAAAAAATAAATAAAAAATTATTAAACCATTTTTTTTCAAGAAATTATCAAATAGTTTGACAACCCTGTTTTGTAATCTTTTAAATTATATCAAACTCAACTGTTTATTTTTTCCAGTGATGAAGACATGCATGTCTGTCTCATGGTAGGGTGGGATATGCAAAATGGGTCAACTTTGACCAACTCTTTCTGGTAAATGTTTTGGCATTCAGGTCCAAAAACTACTTCTACCATTGGCAAATATGCATAGAATCTTTCATTCAAATCCAAAGGGGTTCGGTCAAAAAAGTTATTGAAATCAAATGGAATGACCCCTCTTGTAATTCACACTGTGTTGGAATGTGAAACTGATCTATTGTTGGGCTGACCGCAATAGGTCAACTGTTCGATTGTTTGGTTGTTAGGTTGTTGATCGACAAAGATTGTTTTCGTGCTCGACTTAAACAATCTTGGTCGACCGACAGCCTAACGACCAAACAATCGACCAGTCGACTAATATATACATTACAAGTTTGGACACATCTACTCATTACATGTATAATTATTGTAAAGACATCAAAACTATGTTGTAACCTGGAATGCTTTTCCAATAGTCTTGAAGGAGTTCCCACATATGTTAACCACTTGTTAGCTGCTTTTCCTTCATTCTGCGGTTCAACTCATCCCAAACCATCTCAATTGGGTTGAGGTCGGGTGATTGTGGAGGCCAGGTCATCGGATGCAGCACTCCATCACTCTCCTTATTGGTCAAATAGCCCTTACACAGCCTGGATGTGTGTTGGGTCATTGTCCTGTTGAACAACAAATGATAGTCCCACTAAGCGCAATCCTGATGGGATGGCGTATCGCTGCAGAATGCTGTGGTAGCCATGCTGGTTAAGTGTGTCTTGAATTCTAAATAAATCCCTGGCAGTGTCACCAGCAATGGACCCCCCCCCCACTATCACACCTCCTCCATGCATCACGGTGGGAACCACACATGCAGAGATTTTCCGTCTTACGAAGACACGTGGCTGGAACCAAAAATCTCAAATTTGGACTCGTCAGACAAAAGAACAGAAGAAAATGTCAATTTCAAAAGAAAATAATAGCATACTCTGTTGTCCTGATGTGGCTATGCCAAATGGCTGTGGGCGACTCTAGTTCATTTAGCAGACGAGATTGTCTTATAATTCCGTGGCGTTATTTATATTTTATAGTATGAAGAATACAATTGAACAAAGCTGAATAAAATATAATTATTTTCTCCAAACGATTTCAGGGAGTGCGCACATGCGGCTATTCTGTGTTGAGCGGTTAACAAAGAAATATGTACTCCTATATGCTTAATTTTGAGTTATTAATTTCACTTTAGTTCTTCAAACTTGGGCTATATGTTTTGATTTTAAAACATTGATTGTAAAGGCTATATGATGAGAGTAATGATGACTTGAAAAAAGTCACTTGAAAGGCATGAGCACTGATTTTGTTTTTTTGCGCAGGCTGTACACACGCCATCAGTCTCTCATTCACAATTTGACAAGCACTTGATAATGCTTCGAGTTTCACGGCGGCATCCCCTTTGTGGCCTTAATGCACCCTAAGAAAATCTATGCCTTTTTACGGAACACTAAAATAACACATCCTAGATCTGAATGAATGAAATATTCTTATTAAATACTTTTTTCTTTACATAGTTGAATGTGCTGATAACAAAATCACACAAAAATGATCAATGGAAATCAAATTTATCAACCCATTGAGGTCTGGATTTGGAGTCACACTCAAAATTAAAGTGGAAAACCACACTACAGGCTGATCCAACTTTGATGTAATGTCCTTAAACAAGTCAAAATGAGGCTCAGTAGTGTGTGTGGCCTCCACGTGCCTGTATGACCTCCCTACAACGCCTGGGAATGCTCCTGATGAGGTGGCGGATGGTCTCCTGAGGGATCTCCTCCCAGACCTGGACTAAAGCATCCGCCAACTCCTGGACAGTCTGTGGTGCAACGTGGCGTTGGTGGATGGAGCAAGACATGATGTCCCAGATGTGCTCAATTGGATTCAGGTCTGGGGAACGGGCGGGCCAGTCCATAGCATCATGCCTTCCTCTTGCAGGAACTGCTGACACACTCCAGCCACATGAGGAGACCTTTCCATTGTCTTGCATTAGGAAGAACCCAGGAGGAACCCAGGGCCAACTGCACCAGCATATGGTCTCACAAGGGGTCTGAGGATCTCATCTCGGTACCTAATGGCAGTCAGGCTACCTCTGGCGAGCACATGGAGGGCTGTGCGGCCCCCCCAAAGAAATGCCACCCCACACCATGACTGACCCACCGCCAAACCAGTCATGCTGGAGGATGTTGCAGGCAGCAGAACGTTCTCCACGGAGTCTCCAGCTTTCATCTGTGAAGAGCACAGGGCGCCAGTGGCGAATTTGCCAATCTTGGTGTTCTCTGGCAAATGCCAAACGTCCTGCACGGTGTTGGGCTGTAAGCACAACCCCCACCTGTGGACGTCGGGCCCTCATACCAACCTCATGGAGTCTGTTTCTGACCGTTTGAGCAGACACATGCACATTTGTGGCCTGCTGGAGGTCATTTTACAGGGCTCTGGCAGTGCTCTTCCTGCTCCTCCTTGCACAAAGGCGGAGGTAGCGGTCCTGCTGATGGGTTGTTGTCCTCCTACGGCCTCCTCCCCATCTCCTGATGTACTGGCCTGTCTCCTGGTAGCGCCTCCATGCTCTGGACACTACGCTGACAGACACAGCAAACCTTCTTGCCACAGCTCGCATTGATGTGCCATCCTGGATGAGCTGCACTACCTGAGCCACTTGTGTGTGTTGTAGACTCCGTCTCATGCTACCACTAGAGTGAAAGCACCGCCAGCATTCAAAAGTGACCAAAACATCATCCAGGAAGCATAGGAACTGAGAAGTGGTCTGTGGTCCCCACCTGCAGAACCACTCCTTTATTGGGGGTGTCTTGCTAATTGCCTATAATTTCCACCTGTTGTCTATTCCATTTGCACAACAGCATGTGACATTTATTGTCAATCAGTGTTGCTTCCTAAGTGGACAGTTTGATTTCACAGAAGTGTGATTGACTTGGAGTTACATTGTGTTGTTTAAGTGTTCCCTTTATTTTTTTGAGCAGTGTATATAATTCACAAGTGATAGGTGATAGGCACCTATCAGACTTATTGATTTAATCTTGTCTTTACATATACACTTTTTAAAAACATTTTTATTTAACCTTTATTTAACTAGGCAAGTCAGTTAAGAACAAATTCCTATTTACAATGAAGCCCTACCGACCAAACCCTCCCCTAACCTGGATGACACTGGGCCAATAGGGAAGTGCACTATCAGACTCCCGATCACGGCCGGTTGGGATCGAACCAGGGTTTATAGTGACGCCTCTAGCACTGCGATGCTGTGCCTTAGACCGCTGTGCCGCTCGGGAGCTCATATATATAAATAATATGTGACATTTGTTTTGATTTAGAATGGACCATTATCATGCACCTGTATCGAAACAACAGGGGCAACGGAAAAAATACACTTAAATAGCGAATGGAGGACGCTTTTCCCCATGGTTTATTTTCATGCCAGGCAGGTAGGCTGTACTCCTGTTGTAAATATAAGCAATGTGCTTAATATTAGGAAAGTTGAGAAATAAATATAGTAGGCGTAGCTGATGGGATCCTCACTCTGTTTTCTCACTCAATTACATAGCCTATAAAAATGTTGCGCAACATGAGCTCATGGGCTCTCATGAAGTGTTTGATTAGAATTTCAAATACATTAGCATTGATGTCAGAGTGATTAGAGAGACAATAGAGTGCTGAGCACCAGGCAGTTAGCAAGTTTGGTAGGTTACTAATAACCAGCAGCATCAGAGCTTGGAAAAGCCTAATTACATGACTAAACGGTCATGTGGAATTTGACTGCCTTCATGATTCGTGACTCCAGGTGTGGTGGTAATACGGTCACTGCAACAGCCCTATTCCTTTTCTGTGGCGTTCCTCATGACAGCCAGTTTCATCATAGGGATTAATGGTTTTTACGACTGCCCTTGAAACTTTCAAAGTTCTTGAAATGTTCTGCATTGACTGACCTTCATGTCTTAAAGTAATGATTGACTGTCGTTTCTCTTTGCTTATTTGAGCTGTTCTTTCCATAATATGGACTTGGTCTGTTACCAAATAGGCCCGTCTTCTGTATACCACCCCTACCTTGTCACAACACAACTGATTGGCTCAAACGCATTAAGAAGTAAAGAAATTCCACAATGAACTTTTAACAAGGCACACCTGTTAATTGTAGTTAATTACAGGTTACTACCTCCTGACGCTGGTTGAGAGAATGCCAAGAGTGTGCAAAACTGTCATCAAGGCAAAGGGTGGCTACTTTGAAGAATCTGAAATATATATATTTTGATTAGTTCAACACTTTTTTTGGTTACTATATGATTCCATGTGTTATTTCATAGTTTTGATGTCTTCACTATTATTCTACAATGTAGACAATAGTAAAAAATAAAGAAAACATTGAATGAGTAGGAGTGTCCAAACTTTTGACTGACTGGTACTGTATATACATATATTTATATTTGCGTTCATCTTGGTGAACTAGTGCTTTGCGGAGGCCTAGACTAAATGCCAGTTTATGCTTGATTGAAAAATGTGGTAGGTGGCTCCATATGTGTGACGGAATTGCGGAGCCTCCAGAGGCATGCAGTTGCCAAAGCGCCTCCCAAATGTTGTAACAATGCAGAGACCTCTGTATAGCGCCGCGTTGACATGGTTGGTTGATGGTAGGTGTGGGCGGTACATCATGTAGGAAAGACAAACTCTGCACTGCGAAGCGCAGGAAGTATGAATAGCCCGACTTTTGCTGAGTCCGTATCACTGTGATTGCTGCATGGCCAGTGCAGACGTCGGATTGATCATGCGCCCAGATGCACAATGCGCTACTCTCTTCAGAATGCGCTCTCTCCTGCCAATTTGTGCACATTCATTGTTTCTTAACTTCATTGTGTGAATTATTTGTGTTTTAATTGTTAGTGTATATCAATTCCTCATTACATATATTACCAGTAATACATTTACCGTTAATTCCTACCATTTCTAATCTACAATGTTTGTTACTTTGGTTACAGTAATTTCTGTTATCAATATTATTATTCCTGTCACATTATCACCCAGTGTGCACAACCTATGCTGCACTTGTGAGAAACAATTTTTGTCAATTTAGTCATTGTTTTTTGTTTTCAGCACTCCTGTAAATGTTGAGTAAGGATGCGCACGCATGGAAGAAGGCCTATAGGCTACCTGGCCTGCGCAAATGTAGACATGATGTGTAGGGTCTGATTTAGTATTTCTGATTGGCTTAATGCACCACTACTAATAACCTGTGGAGCTTCTCAAAGTAATGTTTTCTTCACCGCAAACAGTCTTATTTTTACATCCATTGAGAATTACAGTAGTTCCTCAATGTATTTAAAAAAACTTCCTATCTCTCTCCCTTTCGATAAGAACTCGTCATAAAATTGTCCTACCTGATTACTTCTTATCATTGCTTGAGTTGGACTGAAATACGTTCCGGTACTCATTTTGGGGGCAGTGACTATTTAGGTGCAGGAGCTCCACAATACTTTTGAGCCAATATTCTTTGAGGAACAGGTTTGAGGTTCCGGTACTCAGCTTCGGTGAGCTCCTGCCCAAGTCAAGCACTGCTTCTTATCCCTTGCGCAAATAGCCTACAGCTGTGTCTGTGCGCGGGAAACTCGTAGGGCCCAGAATATTTTATACAATGTTACAAGTTCGCTAGTAGCATGAATATTTAACTTGTATCTATTTGTATCCATCACAGAGGCTGCAGAAGAGGGCAGAGCGTTTCAACCTGCCTGCTACTGCTGATAGTAAGAAAGAGGCCCGCGCTGCCAGGTGAGCCCCTGGACCGAATTACACATTATAATGGATCATATGTTGACTTTAGATAAAACTAGGGTTATACATATTTTGGTTAAAACAAATGAGTTGTACTACAACCCTGGTTTTACGAAAGACGAACAAGTTCTTACTATGCTATAAGCGGTCTCCAGACAGCACCACTGAATAATCATTTATTAAATTTTTTGTGTTTTATCTCCCCTTTCCTCCCAAATTTCATCATATCAAATTATGATCGCTTAAACTCCACAACGGGCTCAGGAGACCTGAAGGTCGAGTAATGCATCTGCCAAAACATGACCCGCCAAACCGCGCTCAGTAACATCCGCCTGCTTAATGTGGACCAATGTGTCGGTGAAGACACAGTTCAACTAACGGCAGGCGCCCGGCCCGCCACAAGGAGTCGCTAGAGCACGATGAGCCAAGTAAAGCCCCCCCCCCCCCGGCCAAACCCTCCCCTGACCCAGACGACACTGGGCCAATTGTGCGCTGCCCTATGGGACTCCCGGGTTGTTGTTCAGAATGGAATACCAAAGAGGGCATTGTGTTGCACTTCGAGATGCGAACAGATCTACGTGTCTCCTCTGAACTGGCACCAAAACGCCTCTATCACCTGTGGGTGGATACGCCACTCTGCAGACTCTGGCTTGCCCCTCGACAATAGGTTCGCACCTGGATTCAATATACCTGGAATGTGCGTTGCTGACAGTGAGTGCAGGTGTGTGTGTATGCCCACAGCATGTATCCCGGATGCCACCTGGTGCATGGCCATTGAGCGGACTCCGCCCTGGCGATTGATGTATGAGGTCGAGCCCGGGGCCTGCAGAGCATGATAGCCTTGAAGGCTGCAGAGCCTTCCTGTTGCTGCTCAAATTTGTGTGTAATGGTCTCCACGAAAGGACCGAAGAGCCCAGATACTGTGACCGGAGCATTCAGCAGCATGTTCTTTTCTCGTTCTCAAATTAAATTAAATGAAGCTTTATTTCAGACAGAATGCAACGCAATGTGCTTTACAGGACAAAAACTAATAAAAAAACAATAAAAATAAAAGCTGCATTACGCTACATAACCAAAAGTATGTGGACACCTGCTCCTCGAACATCTCATTCCAAAATCATGGGCATTAATATGGAGTTGGTCTCCCCTTACTGCTATAATAGCCTCCACTCTTCTGGAAAGACTTTCCACTAGATGTTGGAACATTGCTGCCGGGACTTGTTTCCGTTCAGCCACGAGCATTATTGAGGTTGAGCCCTAATTGTTGGGCGATTAGGCCTGGCTGGCAGTCGGCATTCTAATTCATCCCAAAGGTGTTCGATGGGGTTGAGGTCAGGGCTCTGTGCAGGCCAGTCAAGTTCTTCAACACCAATCTCGACAAACCATTTCTGTATGGACCTCGCTTTGTGCAGGAGGGCATTGTCATGCTGAAATAGGAAAGGGCCTTCCCCAAACTGTTGCCACAAAGTTGGAGGCACAGAATCGTCTAGAATGTCTAGAACCAAGGGGCCTAGCCCGAACCATGAAAAACAACCCCAGACCATTATTTCTCCTCAACCAAACTTTACAGTTGGTGCTATCTATTCGGGCTGGTAGCGTTCTCCTGCCATCCACCAAACCAGATTGGTCTGTCGGACTGCCAGACGTTGAAGGGTGATTCATCACTCGAGAGTACGCGTTTCCACTGCTCCAGAGTCCGATGCCGGCAAGCTTTGTTTCCAGGGGCAGTTTGAAACTCAGTAGTGAGTGTTGCAACCAAGGACGGGCGTTTTATTTTTATTTTTTGCGCGCACTGCACGATTCATCACTCGGGGGTCCCTATCTGTGAGCTTTTATGGCCTACCACTTCGCGGCTGAGCTGTTGTTGCTCCTAGACGTTTCTATTTCATAATAACAGCACTTACAGTTGACCAGGGCAGAAATCTGATGAACTGACTTGTTGGAAAGGTGGTAATAGAAGAATCTTAAAATGTATTCTAAAACCCACAGGCAGCCAGTGCAAAAACCTTAAAATCGGTGTAGTGTGTGTTCTCCGTCTGTTCTTGGTCGGTGCCCGTTCTGCAGCATTCTTTGTTTCTGACATTTGAGTGAGGTTGAGCCACAAGTGGTGGTGTGTCACTACCGAGAATCCCATGATTCTGCCCACGTCCTAGGCAGAACACCTCATGTGTAGTGTGCCTTCCTGAGCTCGACGTACATCTCTGGAGTAGCCTGCCCTTCCATGTCCAGGAGGACCTGGGTCTGGAGGAGGACCATGATGTTCAGCATGGCTGCTGACTGGGCTACCTTGTAAGACTTCTCTTCCCGGTAAGCGGTAATGCGGCATGCTCTGGATGACAGCTGCGGCTTCTCAGCCTCACACCTCAACAGCCTCCGCGGCAAAGGCTTCTTCGTGCGGGGGCATGGCCAGATTCCCCAGCTCGGGCGATCCTGGTCCTGTGTCGATCCTGGACCATGAGTTGAAGCTCTGGATGGGAGAGGGTGTCTGTGGCTTCTCCCAGGACTGCCTCAACTCATTCCTGACATCTGTGAACAGGGGGCAGGGTCTGTGGGGGCTGGCTGGCTAGCCGGTGACTGACGGTGGGAAGTAAGCCCCTGCCAGCATGGTTTCAGGGGCTGGTTGTGGATTTGGCCAAGACAGGCATAGCTTAGTCACAGCCCTGCCCAGGACCTCCACCAGCTCCTTGTTGTAAGGATCCTTGTCAGAGATCCGACAGACAGCCGGCATCTCCACCTTGTCCTCCTCTATGTCACCCTTCATTCTGAGCCAGGATCTCCATTGGCGTTCCACTGGCTGGCATGGAAGTCTCTCAGCTCCCGGTGCGCTGCGTCCTCGAAAGAAGCAGCAATTTGGGGAAGGACAGAGCCTCCACCTCAGCCAAGTATTGGAGCGCCGCATCTCGGCCACTCGTCCATACACTCCTGTGGAGCTATATGGGAGGAGCTGGGTTGTGGAGAGGTATAGATCAGCTCCACTTGATGGCGAAGGGAAGGCAGGGGAAGCCTGGGGCGGTGGATACAGAAGGAGTCCGTAAGAGCCACCTCTGCATTCTCTGGTCCAAGGCATCGGGCACACTCTCCATGACCGTCCCTCCCCGACATGTGCGCCTTGTACGTTATTTCAGCCTGAGGAGAAAAATATTTTTTTAAACAGAAAAACCTGAATGAATCTGTCTGGTACCTACACTCAAAGCTTATGAACACTATTTGAGCGTGATTGGGAAAGCGATTTATAAAATATTTACCTCAGAATCCTTGGGTCTCCTCAAGTGCGACACGTTAGCTAGCTATATAGCTAGATGGACCATTAGCAAAGAGTGGGTAGCAAGCTAGCTGACTCCGGCTGCAAAACGGACCAACGCCGAAGGAATCTAAATCAAATCTAAAATATCTTCGCTGCTCGGTCGAATGCGTAGGCCGTCTGAAATTGAGAAGTTTAGACGGAAAAGATGAATTTACAGGTGATAAATGGTGGCTTTGATAAACAGTGGTGGCTGAATAAAGCAAGAGTGGCTGGGCAGTGCGTATTATACCCTCAGGGTATAATGAGTCATGGCCCGACGGGGCCAATCACTTCCAAGATGGGACTTATTCAGTGGTGCTGTCAGGAGACAGCTTATAGCATAGTAATAACTCAAGTTCGAAATGAAGTAAAAGCAGTCATGTACTGTTAATCTTGCATGTAGGCAATAGCAATGTTTCACACTTATGACCCCTTGATATCCTCAAATGTATGAAATATTGTGGTTGACAATCAAGTTTTGATCATTACTCAGTGAACAGTGTCAGGTAGTTATGTAAAAATAATATTTAATATACATATTTTATGTGGCAATAATCTACTCCAGGGTCAACTCATATTGGGCTGTCGAAAGGATAGTAAAATGGATGTTAAGAAGATGTAGGCTGTGAGAGTGAATATTAATTGAATTGATCTGATGTTTGTCAGATTTGGTTTACCGGCTCTATCACCGGCTTCCAAACCAGGTGAGTTGGATTTTCATAGGTTTTTCAGCATGACCAGTCAAAATTGTATGTTGTAATTCATGTATATTTTTTCTCTTTGTCTATTAGGTGCATCAGTTGCAAATAGTAAACTAACTGTGAGTATCAATGGGGTTCATATAATATATTTATTTTTCCTATTTCAACAATGCCTGCACATAAAATGGCACTTCACATAATCGGCACATTTACTGTAGGTTGCTGTGACAATGTTGGTGTTTCCCCTGTATTAGTTTGGCAAAATAATATGGAACAGGAAAAAATATAGAAAGGCTTTCCCAAAAACCTTCTCAATTAAAGGACCCCCCAGAGGAAGTATCCCCCTACTATTTTTAAGCAATTTTTTGTCCTAAAGAGGGAATGCACTTTTAGGTTCCACCTCCGAAGAATCACGAAGTCTACATATACATATTCACGAATTGGGTGTGGGAATTTCCATGTGGAGTTGATAAACATCAACAACAAGGCCACTGACAGCTGTCAGAGTATGTAGTTAACATGCTAACCTTATCTAGCTAGCTATCCTGCTAATTTTATATAGCTAGCTAATGTTATCTGTTGTTGCTGGGTTTTACTACACCGTATTCAAAAGACTAACCAGCTGGCTCTATTGCTGGTTCTGTAGATGGATTTATCATAATTTATTTAGGAAAACTTTGCCACAGATGGAAACCACTGGACAATCTTTGACTTCGCCATCTATTGTTTTTTCCAAAGTTTGGCATCTTCCATTTTTTATTTCTCCAAATAGGATAGCAGCCTACACCAGAAATAACTAATATTGATAACCATCTAGATGATACATAGCCTACATACAGTCTACTACTCAATGGGGAGGCCATGAACGGCAACACTGGGACACAGTGCCATTCGCTCCCGCTTGACAAGCACTACTGTCCGGCAATGGTGTGGGAAGTAGCTACCTAGTAGCCATTAGCCAATATCAGGGTGACTGTTACAGTAAGCACACGCATACGACAAATGAAGTAACAGTACACCCATCATAAAATACTTTTAATATAAAATAAACAATTGTCAGTTTTATAACTGAAAATTGACAATTATTTGTGTAAAAGTAATAGTGAAATATGACTGACTCATCCAGTCCACTCTTACGGTATGGTAGCTCAATGTATGGTAGTTGCGTGGTAAGAAATGGAAGAAGGAAAAAAAACAGCTCAGTCAAAACCATCTAACCTAAAGCAGAGAGCTTTTGACACACCCACTCCATTCCACACGCCCACTACTTTCCTTTCGACACACCCACTCATCCATGCTCCGGTTGCCATATTGGGATGTAGCTAGCCCCCTTCTCTGTAGTGAAGCAAAACTTTACTGGTCAAACCATTAATCTTGGGGTGATGGGGAGCGGGTTTGCAAATGGCTAATATCACACAATTATACCATTTTATAAAATGGTTATTTATATATATATATACACTGCTCAAAAAAATAAAGGGAACACTAAAATAACACATCCTAGATCTGAATGAATGAAATATTCTTATTGAATACTTTTTTCATTACATAGTTGAATGTGCTGACAACAAAATCACACAAAAATTATCAATGGAAATCAAATTTATCAACCCATGGAGGTCTGGATTTGGAGTCACACTCAAAATTAAAGTGGAAAACCACACTACAGGCTGATCCAACTTTGATGTAATATCTTTAAAACAAGTCAAAATGAGGCTCAGTAGTGTGTGTGGCCTCCACGTGACTGTATGACCTCCCTACAACCCCTGGGCATGCTCCTGATGAGGTGGCGGATGGTCTCCTGAGGGATCTCCTCCCAGACCTGGACTAAAGCATCAGCCAACTCCTGGACAGTCTGGTGCAACGTGGCGTTGGTGGATGGAGCGAGACATGATGTCCCAGATGTGCTCAATTGGATTCAGGTCTGGGGAACGGGCGGGGCAATCCATAGCATCAATGCCTTCCTCTTGCAGGAACTGCTGACACACTCCAGCCACATGAGGAGACCTTTCCATTGTCTTGCATTAGGAAGAACCCAGGAGGAACCCAGGGCCAACTGCACCAGCATATGGTCTCACAAGGGGTCTGAGGATCTCATCTCGGTACCTAATGGCAGTCAGGCTACCTCTGGCGAGCACATGGAGGGCTGTGCGGCCCCCCCAAAGAAATGCCACCCCACACCATGACTGACCCACCGCCAAACCAGTCAATCTGGAGGATGTTGCAGGCAGCAGAACGTTCTCCACGGAGTCTCCAGACTCTGTCACGTGCTCAGTGTGAACCTGCTTTCATCTGTGAAGAGCACAGGGCGCCAGTGGCAAATTTGCCAATCTTGGTGTTCTCTGGCAAATGCCAAACGTCCTGCACGGTGTTGGGCTGTAAGCAAAACCCCCACCTGTGGACGTCGGGCCCTCATACCACCCTCATGGTGTCTGTCCTGACCGTTTGAGCAGACACGTGCACATTTGTGGCCTGCTGGAGGTAATTTTGCTGGGCTCTGGCAGTGCTCCTCCTTGCACAAAGCCGGAGGTAGCGGTCCTGCTGCTGGATTGTTGCCCTCCTACGGCCTCCTCCACATCTCCTGATGTACTGGCCTGTCTCCTGATAGCGCCTCCATGCTCTGGACACTACGCTGACAGACACAGCAAACCTTCTTGCCACAGCTCGCATTGATGTGCCATCCTGGATGAGCTGCACTACCTGATCCACTTGTGTGGGTTGTAGACTCCGTCTCATGCTACCACTAGAGTGAAAGCACCGCCAGCATTCAACAGTGACCAAAACATCAGCCAGGAAGCATAGGAACTGAGAAGTGGTCTGTGGTCCCCACCTGCAGAACCACTCCTTTATTGGGGGTGTCTTGCTAAATGCCTATAATTTCCACCTGTTGTCTATTCCATTTGCACAACAGCATGTGAAATTTATTGTCAATCAGTGTTGCTTCCTAAGTGGACAGTTTGATTTCACAGGAGTGTGATTAATTTGGAGTTACATTGTGTTTAAGTGTTCCCTTTATTTTTTTGAGCAGTATGTATGTATACTGCTCAAAAAAATAAAGGGATGTGCAAAAACATAAGTTTTCACACCCTATTTTAATTTGATCCATGGCTCAGGTGGCCAAGTGGACACAAGGCTTTTTGACTCAATGTCATGCTGGTGGGTAGTAACATTTTAAATCAAACGAAACGTAGGCTGAAAATTTCTGTCAAATCATAGGAAAATACAAAACAAAGTGGGCAGTTCAAATTTGTCGCCTCAAGCCCAAATATATCATACTTTGACTAAATCGTTGTGCAACAAATCAAATTTTATTGGTGACATACACATAGTTAGCAGATGTTAATGCGAGTGTAGCGAAATGCTTTTGCTTCTAGTTCCAAACTCTAACAAGTAATCTAACAAATTCACAACAAATACCTTATACACACAAATGTAAAGCGAGGAATAGAATATGTACATATAAATATATGGATGAGCGATGGCGTGCGACATAGGCAAGATGCAGTAGATGGTATAGAATACAGTATATACATATGAGATGAGTAATGTAGGATATGTAAGCATTATTAAAGTGGTGTTATTTAAAGTGACTAGTGATACCTTTTATTAAGTCAATTTATTTAAGTGGCCAGAGATTTTAGTCTGTATGTTGGCAGCAGCCTCTCTATGTTAGTGATGGCTGTTAAACAGTCTGATGGCCTTGAGATAGAAGCTATTTTTCAGTCTCTCAGTTCCAGCTTTGATGAACCCCTTTCCACAGCAGCCCAGCTGTTTCATCCTGCTCCCCCTCCCTCTGCTGTTTCCTGTAGTCCACGAACATCTCCTTAGTTTTGTTGAAGTTGAGTGAGAGGTTATTTTCCTGACACCACACCCTTGAGGGCCCTCACCTCCTCCCTATAGGCCGTCTCGTAATTGGTGGTAATCAGGCCTACCACTGTAGTGTCGTCTGCAAACTTGATGATTGAGTTGGAAGCGGGCATGGCCGCGCAGTCATGGGTGAACAGGGAGTACAGGAGAGGGCTGAGGACGCACCCTTGTGGGGACCCAGTGTTGAGGGTCAGCGGGGTGGAGATGTTGTTTCTTACCTGCACGTCAAAGTCCAGGACCCAGTTGCACAGGGCGGGGTCGAGACCCAGGGTCTCGAGCTTAATGACGAGTTTGGAGGGTACTATGATGTTAAATGCTGAGCTGTAGTCAATGAACAGCATTCTTACATAGGTATTCCTCTTGTCCAGATGGGATAGGGCAGTGTGATGGCGATTGCATTGTCAGTGGATCTATTGGGGCGGTAAGCAAATTGGAGTGGGTCTAGGGTGTCCAGTAGGGTGGAGTTGAGATGATCCTTGGCTAGTCTTTCAAAGCACTTCATGATGACAGAAGTGAGTGCAATGTGGCGATAGTCATTTAGTTCAGTTACCTTAGCTTTCTTGGGAACAGGAACAATGGTGGCCATCTTGAAGCATGTAGGGACAGCAGACGGGGATAGGAATTGGTTGAATATGTCCGTAAACACACCCGCCAGCTGGTCTGCGCATGCTCTGAGGACGCAGCTAGGGATGACCTTTGGGCCGGCAGCACTGCGAGGTCTAACACGTTTAAGTGTTTTACTCATGTTGGCCACGGAGCAGGAGACCCCGCAGGCTTTGGTAGCAGGCCGTGTCAGTTGCATTGTATTGTCCTCAAAGCGAGCAAAGAAGTTGTTTAATTTGTCTGGGAGCAAGACGTCGATGTCCGCAACGGGGCTGGTTTTCTTTTTGTAATCCGTGATCGCCTTGCCATGATTAAAAGTGGTGGCTCACGCTTTCAGTTTTGCGTGAATGCTGCCATTATTCTACGGTTTCTGGTTAGGGAAGGTTTTAATAGTCACAGTGGGTACGACTTCTCAAATGCACTTGCTAATAAACTCACTCACCGAGTCAGCGTATACATCAATGTTGTTGTCTGAGGCTATCCGGAACATATCCCAGTCCACATGATTGAAGCAATCTTGAAGCGTGGAATCCGATTGGTCAGACCAGCGTTGTATTGACCTGTTCACGGGCGTTTCCTGTTTTAGTTTCTGTCTATAGGCTGGGAGCAACAAAATGGATTCATGGTCAGATTTGCGGAAGCCAGGGCACTTAGGGCTTTGTGTGCATTGCGGAAGTTCGAGTAGCAATGATCCAGAATTCTGCCAGCTCGTGTCGCGCATTCGATATGCTGATATAATTTAGGGAGTATTGATCTTAGGTTAGCTTTGTTAAAATCCCCAGCTACAATAAATGCAGCCCCAGGATGTATGGTTTCCAGTTTTCATAGAGTCCAGTGAAGTTCTTTCAGGGCCGACGAGGTAACTGCTTGGGGGGTTATACATGGCTTTGACTATAATCGAAGAGAATTCTCTTGGAAGATAATGCGGTCGGCATTTGATTGTAAGGAATTCTAGGTCAGGTGAACAAAAGGACTTGAGTTCCTGTATGTTTTTGTGATTTCACCATGAGTCGTTAATCATAAGGCATTCTTCTTACCAGAGAGACGTTTGTTTCCGTTGGCACGATTCGTGAAGAAACCGGGTGGCTGTACCGACTCTGACAACGTATCCCGAGTGAGCCATGTTTCCGTGAAACAGAGAATGTTAGAATCTCTGATGTCTCTCTGGAAGGCAACTCGTGCCCTAATTTCGTACACCTTGTTATCTAGAGATTGGACATTGGCGAGTAATATGCCAGGAAGCGGTGGATGATGTGCTCATCTTCTGAGTCCGAGCAGTAGGCCGCTCCTTCTGCCTCTCCTGTGGTGACCGCGTTGTTTTGGGTCGACCTCTGGGATAAGATCGTATGTCCAGGGTGGAGGTCCGAACAAAGGATCCCCTTTGGGAAAGATGTATTCCTGGTCGAAATGATGGTAAGTTGACGTCGCTTTTATATCCAATAGTTCTTCCCGGCTGTATGTAATAACATTTTCTGGACAATGTAAGAAATAGTACATAAAAAAACAAAACAGTTCTAAGGACCTGAAGCGAGGCGACCATCTCTGTCGGCGCCAACAACATGGTTAAGGTCTGGCCATTATCTTTCAGCTCAAAAAAGTGGATTTCTACTGGTGTGGGCGTTTAAATGTTAACTACCGGTAGCTACAAAGTAGCTTACTTGACAGAATGAGATTGTGATTTTTTTGCATAAATCCAGTGTACGCTACGGAACACTGCTAACCAAAAAAACTGTGCTAGGTGCATGCAAACTTGAATTAAAGGGTTACTACATTACAAATGTCTAAATTTTTCCAAGACCTCAAAAGTGGTCTCCTGGTGTGGTTTTAGCATTGTTGTGTTCTTAGAACATCCATTTTTTGTTTTTATATAAGAAATGTGGGATTGAATGATCTAAACCCTGATAAAAGGGTGAGGGAATCCGAAACCTGAACACTCCCCACCACCCTTCCGACCACCTTGCAGGCATGCAAACTTGTCATTTTTCGGTGATATTCATTGCTTTTATTTCAAAACAGTCATCCACGTGAACCGTGTAGAGCTGTAAAAAAAACGTGGGGGTTCTGACGAAAAGTGGGCAGACGCAGTGTGTATCTCCCATTGAGCTATAAAAGAGATGCGCAAAAATATCTTCTCCATGTGTGATCACAGCCGCCTCATCACACATTCCATGCAAAAACTTTGTTCCTGTCTGGGAAATTTTTAATGCAACTCGAGGTAAGTAACCTGTGTTTGAAATAATGCTGCGATTATCCTTGATGAAAAGCTAATTATAGCTTGTATGTTTCAATAGCACAAATTATTACAGACAAAGTTAACATTAGCTAGCTGATGTTAGCCAGCTAGTTACGTTAGCATCCAAGTTGGCAAGCTAACATTACCACCTGCATGCCTCCATTAACTATGTGTTGCCTCAGTTTACTTCACATGTCTGTCTAATAATCCACGGAACACTTATATGCATTGGAGGAGGCGAGGGAGTAGCTTTATAAACTTGGTTACTTTATTACTAAACCTAGCATGGTAGCGCAGGCAGCTGCACAACAACGGTGTATACTGGAGTCATAATGTTCCAATACTCTAACAATGATACCAATGAATAAGTACCCGCTGGTGCCATGTTTGAGTACTTACCTTACGCAAACGCACATTATCACACTGTGGGTAGTCTAGTTATTATGTATAAAATTAGAAAATCAAATGTACATATTATTATACTGTGTTGTTGGCATCTTTCTATTAAATAGTGTAATTTATGCTATGCTTTCGTTTTCAGAATGATACAGTTTTAGGAGAGGGAGTCACTGTCTAAGCTTGAGTCAGGTTTGAGGTTCAAGTGGAGCTGGGCCTGGCTGAAGTTAGATGCAAAGACTGATGTCAAGGGATTGCAGCACACCCCTCCCACGTTTCAAAATAAATGTAAAGATAGACAAGCCAGGTCATGCAATTTACAGCCTGTTACTGTTTATTATTTTGAGCATTAAAATAATTTTAGTAAAAATAATGGGGGGTATGAGTCGTGTGTGTGTGTATGGCAGGTCAGATTATATTAAAATGAGTTGTTTTAATGTTGGCTGAAAATAATGTAGTTATTTAGCAGATAGCCTAGACCTTCACCTTACAGTTCTTCATTAAACCCACTGGAAAATACATGTCATCAACAAGAAAATATGAAAATCCTAACTCTGTCTGGGGAGACTGAGATTATCATGTCATGATTAACCTTAAACCCGGGCCAAAGAGCCCAACTCCCCAATACCGCAGGACACAATTTTCTCTGTCTATTGTGGTTTGGTAAGTTAGGAGTATTGAGATTGTTCAAATAGGTACTTGTTATTCTCTGACAATAGGTAAGTAATATGCAAATTGTCACCTTTTTGGACCCTCACCTGTTTGCATCCCTGTTTATTGGAGAAGAACAAGCCTGTGGTTTTCTGTTTGTAAGAGGATGACAGGATCTGGTTTTCCTCACTTTTTCACTGTGATGTTATGAATAGGAGTTTGTGAACACCTGACTTGTCTTTATGGAGCACATAAATAACACCTCTCCTCCCTCTGTGGCGTTAGGTCAGCGTTGAGGTCCTGAAGAAGCGGGCAGAGCGCTTTGGCATGAATGTGTCCTCTGTCGCCAAAACGGTGAGCTGACTCATGAATTCACTACATAACCAAAAGTATGTGAACACCTGCTTGTCTTCTCTCGATCGTTCACTTCTCTCTATCGCTCTCTTCTCTCTATTGCTCTCTCTCTCCTGTATGGCGTTGTGTGGGCAAACGGTTTGCTGATGTCAACGTAGTGAACAGAGTGCCCCATTGTGGCGGTGGGGTTATGGTATGGGCAGGCATAAGCTACGGACAACGAAACATGGTTGCCAATTGAATGCACAGAGATACCGTGATGAGATCCTTTAGCCCATTGTCGTGCTATTCATCTGCTGCCATTACTTCATGTTTCAGCATGATAATGCACGGCCCCATGTTGCAAGGATCTTTACACAGTTCCTGGAAGCTAAAAATGTCACAGTTCTTCCATTGCCTTAATACTGACCAGACATGTCACCCATTGAGCATGTTTGGGATGCTCTGGATCGATATGTAGGACAGCGTGTTCCAGTTCACGCCAATATCTAGCAACTTCACACAGCCATTGAAGAGGAGTGGGTCAACATTCAACAGGCAGCAAAATCAAGAGCTTGATCAACTCTATGCAAAGGAGATGTATCTCGCTGCATGAGGCAAATGGTGATCACACCAGATACTGACTGGTTTTCTGATCCACGCCCTTACCATTTTTTTTAAGGTATCTGTGACCAGCAGAAACACACCTTTATTCCCAGTCATGTGAAACCCATAGATAAGAACCTAATTTATTTATTTAAATTGATTTGATTGCCTTATATGAACTATCAATGTACTTCACTCAAACCAGTGAATATCACTTATTATGAATGAGATTATTAACTATCAGCTCTTGGAATATCCAGGGCCTATACTGTTCGTACTTTTGTTCTAAAAGAGCAAATCCAGAATTTTTTTTAATACTTCAAGGGACAGGACATCATAATCCTCCTCGAAACATGGTGTTGTGGAGGCATTGATACTCCGTGTCCCTAAAGCTACAGAGAAGGTTTACTACCATCAATCAAACATAAAAACATTAAACAGGGTCGGGACTCCGGTGTAATCATAATTTGGAATAAGCAGGATTTAGCACTGAATGAAATGAAAAAAGGTACTAACCACATTTGGCTAAAACTTAATAAAGGTACAATTGATTTTGACAATGATGTATACATACAGTGCTGTGGAAAAGTATTTTCCCCCCTTTCTGATTTTCTCTATTTTTGCATATTAATTAAATAAATAAATATATTTTTTAAAAGTAGACCCAGGAAGCTAGGCATATGTCACGCGTCACTACTTCACAGGAGAGCCATTTGAACGTAAACTTTTTTTTATTTTATCAAAATGCATTTTTTTTGTTGAAATGCCTTCTGGAGCATTTGAACTTTCATGTGCCTTAATAACAAACTTGTATTCATATTTACAGACAGCATTCAATTGTTAAATTATGAGCCTAGTTTGTTTATCCACGGAAAAAGTCAGCAGCCTTCCCGCTAGCCATGATTGGCTGAGATAATGAGTGGGCTGGACATGCCGAGAGATGAGTTAGGATTGGTCTGCCGTATAGCACACTTCTGTATATAACATGATCTGGTCAGTATGTGTAGGTAATCCTTTCTAAAGCGGCTTTTTTGTAAGATTTCACGTAGTAGAACTGCATAAGTGTTGCTCTCCACTTTCTGGAGGCCTGAGTTTTGAAATCAGTGGAATTAAAGTCTGATAGCTAAGGAGATCAGAGTCTAAAAGAGAACCCACAAAATGCTGTTGTATAAAACACCTGTCTCTGGATTACATCTTCAAACTAAGAGCAACCATGGCATCCGTGACAGAGAGGGTGAAGCGTCAATCCATGTATATGGGTATGTCAAAGTCGTTTTCATTTCAAGTTAGTGTACTGTTAGCTAGCTAGGTAACGTTAGCTGCCTAGCTCGCTAGCTAACGTTACATGTATGATCTGTGTAATAATATTATTCATATCTCAGAGCCATTGCTAGTTATAGCCTAATATTAGCTAGCTAACATTGAGCCTGGTTGCTTGGCTACCTGTAGAGTCATGCAGGGTAGTAACGTTATGAGTTGGGATTATGGTTCATTGTTTAGCTAGCTAGCTAGGTGTTTATCCCACTGAGCTGTATGGAACCAAAAGTCAGGCTTTGAGTAGTACACATACAACCCGGCTGACAGAACCTTCTCTCCCAGAGTTATAGCTACTGCAGTCCCTGTACTGGGCGAAGTAAGCCAAGCACCAAATTCCTAGAATTACTAGTTAGCCCTGTCTCGGACCTACAGGTCCTCAACAGCCATCTGATAAAAGTTCATGTTCCGTATGCTTACGCACAATGTGCTGTCTCACTCCATTCGTCAAGGCGATTCTTTCACTTCTATCGATCTGCAGGACGCTTATTTTCACAAACATTCTGCCAGCACATAGGATGTTTCTCAAGTTTGCCTTTCAGGGCATGGCCTATAAGTATCTCACTGGTCCATTTGGACTATTACTAGCCCCTCAGATTTTCAACAATGTGTGGAGGTGGCATTGAACACACTGAGGTGCAGGGTGCTCAGAATCTCTGTGTATAGACGACTACCTGCTCTGTACCCGCAAACAGGAGCAAGCAGTTAGAGACACGGCTATCCTTACAATCTACCTCACAGAGCTTGGTCTCAGGATCAATCCGATAAAGAGCTGTTTGGTGCCTCACACAGAACAGAATATCAGAATAAATAATATTTATTTCTGGGCCACCCAGTCAGAGGTGAGTCACGTCATTCCGCCTATGCCTCTTCGTGTTCAGTCTGGGGCATACGGTCACACAAAGGCATAATGAATACAGAAGCGGATTTGTTGTCCAGAGGGAATCCCTTGTACGGGTAGTGGGAACCTCACCTCTTTTGTAGTGGCCCAAATATGGGAGAAATACGAACAGGCGTCCGAAGATCTTTTGGCATTGTGCTTAAACGCACACTGCCCACTGTTCTTTACACTGGCAAGCCACTATGGGTGGACGTGATGGCACACCCATTGCCATGGGTGCGTCTTTACGCTCCCCCCCTCTGTCTGATTCTTCCCACACTCTCCAGGGTGAGGGAATGACCAGCCCTGGCAGTTACCGTTATGCAGGGATCTGTTGACCCAAGCAAACAGAGATTTTCCGTCCTCGTCTGTACATGCTGGCTCTTTGTGCCTGGCCTGTGAGAGGGTGAATCTTGAAGGGCAGCTCTGCCATTTTTTCAACCTTATATTCATCTCCAGCACCATACAAGTGTCTACATTAATGAACACAGCGTGTTTATATGATCTGTAGTTAAAAAGATAAGAAAGGTCTTAAGAAAATGCTTCTCTGTGAAATCACAGGTTAGGATTAAAATGAAAAATTTTTTTTTTTTCAAAAGCTGCATTGAGTTCTAGCCCAAGGGAGGGTATTTGCTTTCTCCCCACGTTACCCCGAATCTCAGTGTTTTGAAAATCACTATTTAATTTTTTTTTTTTTAATGTTATGAACTTTTTACCTTTTTTTTTTTCTTTTACAAAACGTGACGTTTTCACACATGTTGACCTGATATTGTGCTGGAGATAATGAAAATGAGGTTAAAAAGTGATGAAGTTGCCCTTTACTGTGACAGGCCTACCGCTCTGTGTTGTGGAGACTATTCAGAGCGCTAGGCTCCTTCTACACACTCACTTTATGACAACGAGTGGCGTGTGTTTGAGAGATGATGCGAGCAAAAACGGGTTACTCCCTTTCTGTACTCATTTTCAGAGGTACATTGCTTTCTGCGGGACCATCTCTGCCTGCTATATAAACTTAAATTACGGTACAGAGGCGAGACACCCCCTTATCTGACATTTTATGAAGGGTGGCGTCGTTTTCACCCGCTATCCAAGAAGCTAGTCCCATCCTGGGACCTATCTATTGTGCTTGAGGCCATTTCACAGCCGCCGCTGGAAAGCGGGGAAGTGAGACTTATCTCATTTAAAACTGCTTTACTTTTAGCCATTACATCCGCATAGTGAGTGGGAGAGCTGCACGTCTGTCCACCACTCATGCCTGCACTTTGCCCCTGGGTTGTCCAATGTTACCCGACAACCTAACCCCGCTTTTGTGCCTAAAGTAAGTAGTACTTACAATAGACTCACTTTAGAGCTGTCAGCCGTTCACCCACCAACTTTTTCCTTTTTGGTGGAATGGCGTCTCCACCGCTTGTGGAGCATCTACATGGACAGGACAAGAGCCCTTAGAAAGAGCGACCAGCTCTTTGTCTCTTGGGCACCTCCCCACGCAGGGAGGCCCATTTCTCGCCGGCTCTTATCCCATTGGATAGTGGATGCTTATTATAGTGGCCTATAATAGCAAGGATTTACCACCTTCAGAGGGCCTGAGAGCTCATTCCACTGGAGGTTTGGCTGCGTCATGAGCATTGTTTAAGGGCATCTCTGTTCGAGATCTGTAATGCTCCATGTTGGGGAACCCCCTCGTTAGAGCATACAGTGCTTAGTGTCGGGACTTCTGGTGGTTGATTCTGTCTAGACAACCTGGCTTCGGAGAGTATATGAGAACTATGGGAGTTGGCTATATCCCCATCGTAAAAGAGATTGAACAAGTATTTTGAAATAAACCTTTGGGTTACTTGACGTAACCCCGTTCAATGATAATGAGTGACATCTTTCACCACGTTTACCTTCACACTTTGCGTCAGGAAGAAAACATATACTTGGAAAGTGAAGCTAGTAGGGGATGACGGAGCCTTATAAAAGATTGGGGGCTTCCAACTTCGCCGTCGCTCGTGTCTGTCTACAACAGATGTGTGATTGGAGCGTCCTTGAATCACTTACCCATAGTGAGAGACCTCACTCACATGATCATAGAACCGGTTTTACGTCAAGCAACCAAATGTTTCTTTCTTTAACCAGTGATCCATAATCAAACAACGGGAGAACGTCGCTAACTACACATGCAGTGTATTCGTAAAGTATTCAGACCCCTTGACTTTTTTTAACAACAAAAATACGTTAAAGCCTTATTCTAAAATGGATTAAATTGATTTTTTTTAACCTCATCAATCTACACACAATACACCATAATGACAAAGCAAAAATGTTTTATTTTTGCTAATGTATTAAAAATCCAATTAAATATTACATTGTGTAAGTATTCAGACCCTTTACTCAGTACTTTGTTGAAGCACCTTTGGCAGCGATTACAGCCTCGTGTCATCTTGGGTATGACACTATGCGCTTGGTACACCTGTATTTGGGGAGTTTCTCCGATTCTACTCTGCAGATCCTCTCAAGCTCTGTCACGTTGGATGGTGAGCATCACTGCACAGTTATTTTCAGGTCTCTCCAGAGATGTTAGATTGGGTTCAAGTCCGGCCTCTGGCTGGGCCTCTCAAGGACATTCAGAGACTTGTCCCGAGTCCAAGTCTGAGGTCCTTAGCATTCTGGAGCAGGTTTTCATCAAGGATCTCTTTGCTCCGTTCAGCTTTCCCTCAATTCTGACTAGTCTCCCAGTCCCTGCCGCTGAAAAACATCCACACAGCATGATGCTGCCACCACCATACTTCACCGTAGGGATGGTGCCAGATTTCTTCCAGATTTGACGCCTGGCATTCAGGCCAAAGAGTTCAGTCTTGGTTTCATCAGACCAGATAATCTTGTTTCTCATGGTCTGAGTCCTTTAGATGCCTCTTGGCAAACTCCAAGCGGGCTGTCATGTGCCTTTTACTAAGGAGTGGCTTCCGTCTGGCCACTCTACTGTAAAGGCCTGATTTGGTGGAGTGCTGCAAAGATGGTTGTCCTTTTGGAAGGTTCTCCCATCTCAACATAGGAACTCTGGAGCTCTGTCAGAGTGACCATCGGGTTCTTGGTCACCTCCCTGACCAAGGCCCTTCTCCCCCGATTGCTCAGTTTGGCCAGCTCTAGGAAGAATCTTGGTGGTTCTAAACTTCTTCCATTTGCAAAAATGTCTAAATACCTGTTTTTACTTTGTCATTATGGGGTATTGTGTGTAGATTGCTATTTTTTTTTTATTCAACCCATTTTAGAATAAGGCGTTAAAATGTGGAAAAAGTAAAGGGGTCTGAATACTTTCTGAATGCACTGTACATACAATAAGTGTTTTTCTCATAATAAATAATTTGCTTAATCAATGTGTAGTTATTTCATGTCTAGTTATGTCTGGTTATTCAAGGCAAGTCTTTAGATTAAGTGACAGGGCATAGGACAACCGTCACACAGGTAACATATATTTATTAGTTAAAAGATAAGTGAAAAGTTCAAAATGTCGAGTTGAGGCGTTTTCTTCTTTGGTACACCACTTTTTCTGTAATGAACTTTATTCTTAAGTTACACACATACAGTAGCTTTTATAGTGTGGTCTTTATCGCTTTATGGGAGATGGTGTTATCTCTGTCAATTGATCTGTTCAGGGATTGTAACTTACATGTTATGTGTTATAAAGATATGGCTGTCGTTATTAGAATGTAGTCATGCTATTGAGAACACTATCACCATTGGACAGTCGATCTGTCAATTTGCAAATCTTCTTTTACATATTTTTTTTTTTTACCTTGACTGGAGGTAATCAGTGAACCTGACTTAACCCTTACCTCACCCCTCTGACACATTTGACTCCTTCCTTTGTCTTTTGTGTTGTCGTCCCTCTTGCTATGAGGCTTGCGCTGTGAGGGGAGGGGTGTACATCAGATTTTGGTCAATACCCCCCCCCACTCGAATCCACTATCCTGTTTGATTGTCCTTGAGAAGCTCTCGCTGGCCAGGGATAATGGCTAGTGACAGGATGGAGAAAGGCCCTGGCAGCCACGGAGAAGGGGTCTGTCACTGCGACCGGCCAGCCACCTGGAGAGAAGAGCTTGCTCGTCCACCTCAGAGCTATTGTGCCAGGGTGGATAGGCAAGGCCAGTCCAGGCTGGGAACAGAAGGCGACAACAGTAACACATGGGAGCAGGCTCTAGAGGCAGCAGAGCACAGCATTGTTCTGTCAGGACTGAGGTTCAGTTAACAGAGCAGGGAGAATGAACTTCTCCCCTTCAGGGCTCTGTGCTCTATTCTACAGGACCTTTGTGGACTCTTTGTGCTTTGTTGAAACAGCTTTGCTCTGTAACGTCAAGGTGATGTGCTCCTACGCTGTCCATTCTCATCTGCTCAGATAAGATTTTGATGCAATCACCCTCTTGATGTGATTAACGTTGTTCCCTCAGTCAGTTGAACTCTTTTCTTTTTAAATAATTACATTATTGCTGCTACAGCCTTACTGTTCTCTCAATGGAATGCTACATTTCTTTCCTCCGAATAAGTGCTTTCTCACTCCAATTGAGCTGGTTAAATGTGAAAGCCAGTGAATGGAGCAACCTCAATAGGCGAAAATAAACAATTGCATTGGTCCAGGAATACAGCGGGGGAGAGCCAGAGGGAGGGAGAAAGGCCCCCCTAACAAGCTAAGATTCCCATGGAGACTTACGCACTTAGGCCTCTCTGTTTAAAGCAGGCTCTCGTAAAGTACTTCAGCAGTAGATGATTTCTTTTAACACACACACACACACACACACACACACACACACATAATTTGCTCCTCACTTGTCCAGCACTAGCCCTCAGAAAAGCAGTCCATTGTTTGCAAGTGAAAGGCTCTTGTTTCAGCTGTGTAACTAAATCAAGAGCTCCTTCCACACAGAGGCCTGCACAGCCTCACTCCTCCAGATTGTGTCCATTCGAGTGGCCGGGGTATTAACTGTGTTCCCCCATTGTTAGGAGAGCACCCCCACAACCTTAAACCACTTGCCCCACGCCCAATTTCTCTCGTGGTCCAAGTTTATGGCCTCGCCTTTCCTCGAGGTTTCGATTTCAACCCTTTTAGAAAGACAGCCGTGAAGGAGGTTGGTCAGTGATCCTATTTGAAGTGTGTATTCCATTTAGAAAAGGAGGCCATGTATGGTTCTAATTTTAAATAAATGGATGAAAATGATAAATTCCAATCTTTCTAAATTTGAGTTGTCAATCTACTACTTGTATGGTCATATTAGAGCCATAGGCTATATATTTTATGTGTCAGTAAGCTTATATCAAGACCTCCCACTGACAAAGAATTTATTTGTATTTATAAAATTAAAAAATAGAAAAAATAATGGGATAAGGCAAAACCTGAACACTGTGAGAAGTGCACATGGGATTTACAAGGTTGGGAGAGAGTACGCATGGTTTCCTAAATTTAGGAACTGACCCCTCGGGTCAGGTCATTGGTTCCTCTTCCCAGTGCACCCTCTTTGTATGATGTCATTGTGGCAGGCCAGCTAACCCACTTTGCAGCTACACAAGGACATGAGAGGAGCTTTTTTTAAACAGGGTTTGTTTATTCTTGTTTTAATTGGTTAACTATTTAAAGGCCCAATGCAGCCATTTCTATCGAAATATCAAATCCTTTTATGGATAACAATTAAGTATGTTACTGTGATTGTTTTCAGTCAAAATGTTCAAAAAGAAACAAATCACTTCTTAGGAAGAGCAATTTCTCAAGCAAGAATATTTCTAGGATTGTCTGGATGTGGTCTGAGTGGGGAGGGGGAAAACTGAAAACTAGCTGTTTGGAACTCTCTTTCTTATTGATCTATAAAGCCCGACTCAGTAAGTCTCATTTACGATTATGAAATATCAAACTGTTGGGGCGACAAAATAAACTCAGGCGAGACATTATAACATGAGTTCTCATAGCGGCTGCTGGGCCAACCACCCTTCGATCAGTCAGTATCAGACAGCTGTGTTCTGGTTTGCTTGTAGCCTAAAACGAGCATGTAGGTTACTCTACTGTATAAAAATTACAATTTACATGTGGAGTCAGCTATGAACGTTACAGCAGTAAAATTGTTTTTTAATTTAGTAGACAAGTTCAACGATATAGGCCACCTACTGCAGTGCAACAGTAGCACCATTATCTGCTTGATTTCTTGCAGTGTAAACACTTGCCTGGAAAAGTCCACCCTCAGCAAATATAGGGTTGAATAAATTCACCATCAAAAGGTTACAATAGTAAACTCCACATCCAAGAGGAAAACAATTAGCCAGCTATCAACTCCAGCAAAGTTTGCAAGTGCATGAACGTTTATTTGGCTGTTTGCTTAATCACCCACCGGTAGGCTATGCACATTTGCAATGTGTGTCGATCGATCTGTTTCTAGCTAGTTTTCTTCAGTTGCATACCAGTAGATAGAGCTGGCTTTGTGATTATTATCCATAGTGTCTAGCATGCTGCTGGCACTGGCCGTGCTAAGAAGTCTGAAATGTGGTCGAACTAGCAAGTGTTTGACTAGGAAAATATTCTCAATCCCTTGCTGAATGAAAATCACCCACAATTCCAGTTTTCATTTAGAAGCTCAAGCTAGCAACATCAAAGCAACTTTGTAATGACAGACCGACCCACCAATCTGTGCTCCTGCGTATCGTCACCTGTCACACAGACAGGTAAACGGACTGACAGCCAGGAGCCAATATTATTATTATTTTTTATTTTATTTAAAATTGTATCCCTTTTTTCCCCCAATTTTGTGGTATCCAATTGTTTTAGTAGCTACTATCTTGTCTCATCGCTACAACTCCCGTACGGGCTCGGGAGAGACGAAGGTTGAAAGTCATGCGTCCTCCGATACCCAACCCAACCAGCCGTACTGCTTCTTAACACGGCGCACATCCAACCCGGAAGCCAGCCACACCAATGTGTCGGAGGAAACACCGTGCACCTGGCAACCTTGGTTAGCGCGCACTGCGCCCGGCCCGCCACAGGAGTCGCTGGTGCGCGATGAGACAAGGACATCCCTCCCTAACCCGGACGACGCTAGGCCAATTGTGCGTCGCCCCACGGACCTCCCGGTCGCTTAAGCGTTTTTTAACCATTACGACATGCATTTGTCAGCTAAATTACAAGTTTATTCTGTATCACTCAACTCTCATTTGAGTCTTATTTGTATTGAGAGGGATATACGTACATGTAGCTAGATATGTATTGTTGATGTGTTGCTGTAGTCATACATGGATCAGAGGGACAGAGAAAGTGCGGAAGAGAAATGATCAATAGGCCTATGCATTAAATTACCTGGAGAAATCAATTTGTAAAAAAGCTGCTGTACTTATAATTAGTAAAATCTTTATTGGTATCACTTTGAAGTGATCCAAATGACAAATTCATCTTTAATTTATACATTTAGAGATATATATTAAGCCAGAAAAAAAGTGAAATTGTATTTAGGACTTAGTCTGGCTTTAAAGATTCACTATGCGGAAATCGCAATGCCATTTCCTGGTTGCTAAAAATCAAATAGTTTGCCTAAATTCAGTTTGTGACAGAGTAAGAAAGTATAGTGTACCATCTAAACTGCTGTGAAATATATTTTCAAAATAATTTGTATTTTCAGTTGTTTGAAGCTGGTGTACAAAAAATCAAAACGGGACAGATAGAAATATCGCACATTGAACAGCTCTAATGTTTCTTAGACTTGCGTTCAATAAGTGACAGATCTATATCTCACATTTCTATGCTTTAACTAATTTACCGCCTGGTGATGACCAACTCTATCACTCCAAAACAGGCTGAAATTTCAGGTGGTCTTTTATAACAGTTCTTACACTAAAATGGCATTATGAATTTCACAGTATTTTTCTAACCTCATAGTGTGGGAATATGTAAAACACAGAAAAATCATGTTTTTGATTGCACTGGGTCTTTAAGTTTTCTTATTTGGTAAGGCCTTCATACACGATTATTCAATTGCGGTCTGCATGAACATTTAATCTGCTGTTGCTATTGAATCATCTATTAAATTATCTCTGCCAGCACCCTCATTTGCTTTGCTGTCATTTACTGTCATATTACATCACATTCACTAATGTTTTACATTTGTAAAACAACCAATTTGAAAGTTAGTATTGTCTTTTTAAGCGAAGTAAAAGGCTAATGATAGCCTTCTGGTAATTATGTTACTGTGATTTAGTAGTAACTGGTGGTGATGAATTTCCTCATACAGATCTATAATTTCAGTCAGTTTCAGCCTTTATAATCCCTGTTCCTGAATTCATTATCAACCCAAAACTGCCCTTCTTTCCCTCTCCCCTGCTCGCACGCCATGGTACAGCAGGATGTTCTCAAGCATTATGTAATTGCCCAAAGAAGCCATGTCCCTGAGGTATGCGTGGTTAGGGCTAGGAGAGCTTTAGTTACCAGTGATACCTCACCCCCACTGCCTTTTCATTATCCAAATCTCATTTCCTTGCGGACTTGGTTATGACCGAAGCCTCATTACTCCACCTCGGCCCCATGCGGAGCGTTCCAGTCCGACCTGGAAAGGAGGGGTGGTGTCTCTAATGAGGGGTCCCCGGGGATCGGGGGCAGTGACCCGCCTGTGGACCTGGCTGTGTTTGGGGAGGCGTGCATGGACTAACGTGATTGTTTAAACGACTAATTAAGAAAGTATTATTGGTGCAGCAATGCTGGCAGCTGGTGTTAGGGAGAGAAGTGAGAAGGTAGAGGTGGATTAGCTGGAGAGAGAAAGATAACGATTTATAAGGTAAAGAGGCTTGAAGAAACAATCGGTTACAGTGGCTTATGTTGAGATTTTGTTTTTGTCATTACCAAGCAACTGGAATTTGAATGATTTTATGTTGCTATCTGACCGTGTGTTCTTTTAATTGGATCTCTGGGTCAACAACATGGCCTAAATGTAACTATTCTTTAAAAAAATATATTGGTTCTCCACTCTTGTGTTCAGACCACTCTTGTTGTGACATGTCTTGTAAGAGCGCTCTAATTTACTTCTGCTAATGCTAATACAGGGCTCCAAGCTAATGATGGCTAGCTCCCAAGTAGTCACTGCTGAGTACACTACAGGGATTTTTCTGCCATTGAAATCCTTGGGTGGGCTACCTAAGTGTTTTTTTGGGTCACCTAAGTCCAAACAGTGTTTTTAAAAAAAATATGTATGAGAAAAACAACCTGCACTCACAAATTGCATAGTTGAGCAGCAAGATGGTTAAATGCCAAGTTGATTAGTTGGTCAAATATTTTCAACTACAGTGCCTTCAGAAAGGCACTGTAGTTGACTTTTTCCCCTTGAGTTTTTCCACATTTTGTTGTGTTAGTCTAAATTTAAAATGGATTAAATTTAGATTTTGTGTCACTGATCTACACTTATTTCGACTTTGACACAATGGGGTATTATGTTTTTACACATTTAATTAAAAATGAAAAGCTGAAATGTCTTGAGTCAATAAGTATTCAACCCTTTTGTTATGGAAAGCCTAAATAAGTTCAGGAGTAAAAATGTGCTTAACCTCTATGGGATACGCTAGCGTCCAACCTGGCCAAAAGCCTGTGAAAATGCAGAGCACCAAATTCAAATAAATTACTATAAAAATCAAACTCTCATGAAATCACACATGTAATATACCAAATTAAAACTACACGTGTTGTGAATCCAGCCAACATGTCAGATTTCAAAAAGGCTTTTCGGTGAAAGCAAACGATGCTATTATCTGAGGTTAGCACCTCCGTAAACAAAGAGAGAGAACATATTTCAACCCTGCAGACGCGACACAAAACGCAGCAATAAAAATATAAATCATGCCTTACCTTTGACGAGCTTCTTCTGTTGGCACTCCAATATGTCCCATAAACATCACAAATGGTCCTTTTGTTCGATTAATTCTGTCGATATATATCCAAAATGTCAATTTATTTGGCGCGTTTGATCCAGAAAAACACTGGTTCCAACTTGCGCAACGTTGTAGCGGTATTTATTAGAGAGAGGTAAAGAAAGATTTTGTTTGGGCGCCAGGCAGGTATTAACCATGCCGAAAGGAAAATAGTAGAATAGAGAGAACCACTACCAGACCCACACACATCAGCAGAAGAGACTGCCTAGAGTGTAGCCTGTTTACCAGATAGCCAGTGGAGAGAAAAAAGAATACACACCATATAAAACCCACATCACAGCACAGGGGTAACCGCAACAAGAATACTTCATACAATAATACTAATAATGGCAGAGCAATTCAACAGCAACTGCATACAAGAATGAACCCAGTCATCAACATAGGATTTGCAATAATCTGTATTATTTTCTAGTGGATGAGTGCAGAGGGTATGAATGTGGGGGGTGTTCATCGACACAACAAAGGCCTTAAAAATGTCCACAGTCTTCTCGGCCACATGTCATTAGTACACCTCAATACAGTTCACATAATACACAACTTGCAAGCAACCTCCCTTTTAACTAAAATGTCCAAATACTTCTAGCAGGGCAATAATAGTCCAGCTCTAATGAACTTCAATAGGAAGTGCATTGGAAAAATAGAGAGTCTGTTGCAGGGTAAAGCACTGGAACGATAGAGGGAAGAGAAAAAGAGATCTTAGCTGTGGTCTTCAGGCGTGCAGGTGTACTGTCTGACTGTCCGATGGTTTGTTGGTTTGTATGTTAAAGCTTCGCAACAATGTTGCTACTAATCCATGCGATCCATAACGGGCGTGGTCCCAAACGAAAACAACCACGACCACGCGATTACACCGATGATTGAGTTAAATACTCTATAAACTACACACGCTGAAAACAAACAAAACTTCTGCAGCACAGCACACACAATCAAACTGTCGCGCCACCAAAGAGACCCTTCCCAAAGAGCTGAACGAGCTCTCTTTATTTTCTCCTTCCTTACTGCTCATGCGCTCTTAAAGTGGCAGTGCACGGTGAAGGCTCCGTGCAGATTTCGCCACAACGTGATTACAAAATATCTCAAATGTTACCTGTAAACTTTGCCAAAACATTTCAAACTACTTTTGTAATACAACTTTAGGTGTTTTTTTAAAAGTAAATAATCGATCAAATAGAAGACGGGATGATCTGTGTTCAATACAGGAAGAAAACAAACTGACGCTACCTTTCTGGTCATGCGCCTCTATCTAACAGTACACTTGAAGTGACCCTCGTTTTGAACAGGGCTACTTCATTACACAGGAAAAAACTCAACCAATGTCTAAAGACTGGTGACATCCAGTGGAAGCGATAGGAATTGCAATAATGTCCCTTAGAAATCTGGATTCCCAAAGAAAATCCATTGAAAAGAGAGTGACCTCAAAAAAAAGAATCTGAATGGTTTTTCCTCTGAGTTTCGCCTGCTACATAAGTTCTGTTATACTCACAGACATGATTCAAACAGTTTTAGAAACTTCAGAGTGTTTTCTATCCAAATATACTAATAATATGCATATCTTCTGGGGATGAGTTGCAGGCAGTTGAATTTGGGCATGCATTTCATCCGGACGTGAAAATACTGCCCCGTCACCAAGAAGTTAACAAGTCACGTAATAAGTTGCATGGACTCACTCTGTCTGCAATAATAGTGTGTAACATGATTTTTAAGTGACTACCGCATCTATGTACACCCCACATACAATTATCTGTAAGGTCCCTCAGTCGAGCAGTGAATATCAAACCAGATTTGACCACAAAGACCAGGGAGGTTTTCCTATGGTTTGCAAAGAAGGAAACCTATGGGTAAAAAAAAAGCCCTTTGAGCATGGTGTAATTATCCATTTGACATTTTGGATGGTGTATCAATATACCCAGTCACTACAAAGATACAGGCGCCCTTCCTAAATCAATTGCCGAAGAGGAAGGAAACCACTTGGTGATTTCACCATGAGGCCAATGGTGATTTTTAAATGGTTACAAAGTTTAATGGCTGTGATAGGAGAAAACTGAGGATGGATCAACAACATTGTAGTTACTCCACAATACTAACACAAATGGCAGAGTAAAAAGGAAGCCTGTACAGAATAAAAATATTCTAAAGCATGCATCCTGTTTGCACTAACGCATTAAAGTAATAGTGCAAATTAAATGTTTGTCCAGAATACACAGTGTAATGTTTGGGGCAAATGGTGGTGGCTTGCATCATGTTATGGGTATTCTTGTCATCGGCAAGGACTAGCAAGTTTTTTAGGATAAAGATAAACGGAATAGAGCTAAGCACAGGCAAAATCCTAGAGAAAAACCTGGTTCTGTCTGCTTTCCATCAGACACTGGGAGACAAATTCACCTTTCAGCAGGACAATAACATAAAACACAAGGCCAAATATACACTGGAGTTGCTAACCAAGAAGACAGGCCCCTTTCTGTGTTTACAAACATTGCCGCACGATGACGATGCGCGCAAGTTGGTGGCAGAACAAGGGGAGTTCTTATAGAACGGCAACAAAAGCCTGTATTTGAATGTTGCTTATGAATTCATTTCACACTACTTTTGGATTGTAATAGGATTTTAAGGCTCATTTGAATGTCCTGCTTAATGTAATGTTTGTCATCATTGCAAATCAACTGAATTATACTGAAAAAAGTTAAACTTCAACCAGTAAAATGGCACTTTGGCTAGCTTTTACTACAGCATATATATTGCCCAGCAACAGCCCCAAAACATCACTGCTCTAGAGGAGATCTGCATGGAGGAATGGGCCAAAATACCAGCAACAGTGTGTGAAAACCTTGTGAAGACTTACAGAAAACGTTTGACCTCTGTTATATACCCTTTGTTCGCAATGACAAAGTATTGAGATACACTTTTGTTATTGACCAAATACTTATTTTCCACCATAATTTGCAAATAAATTCATTAAAAATCCTACAATGTGATTTTATGGATTTTTTTTCTCATTTTGTCTGTCATAGTCGAAGTGTACCTATGATGAAAATTACAGGCCTCTCATCTTTTTAAGTGGGAGAACTTGCACAATTGGTGGCTGACTAAATACTTTTTTGCCCCACTGTATCAATGAGAGTTAGGATTCTAGCTAACAACTGCTGCATCCAAACTAGTTACAGTATTTTGCAAAGATCACAACTAAATATAATCTTAGCGATGGTTCAAGCAAGAATCAAAACGTATAAGAATCCCAAAAAGGGGATTTTGTTTAGAAGTAATACAAATTAAAATCTAGGGTATGTTGAATGGGCACAGATGGCGATGGTTTTCTTACTGCCGCCAAAAGTTGCGCGCATCAGTGCGTGACGTCAGTGTTTCATGTACTAGAAAATGGTCTTGAATGTTCCTAAGTGGACGAGTTACAGTTTTGACATAAATCGTCTTGAAAATGTATGGCAAGTCTTGAAAATGGTTCTCTAGCAGTGCTTTTGAAAAACATGTTTTGACTTTGTCATTATGGGGTATTGTGTATACTGTTGAAGTCGGAAGTTTACATACACCTTTAGCCAAATACATTTAAACTCAGTTTTTCACAATTCCTGACATTTAATCCTAGTAAAAATTATCTGTTTTAGGTCAGTTACGATCACCGCTTTATTTTAAGAATGTGAAATGTCAGAATAATAGTAGAGAGTGATTTATTTCAGCTTTTATTGCTTTCATCACATTCCCATTGGGTCAGAAGTTGACATACACTCAATTAGTATTTGGTAGCATTGCCTTAAATTGTTTAACTTGGGTCAAATGTTTCGGGTTGCCTTCCACAAGCTTCCCACAATAAGTTGGGTGACTTTTGGCCCATTTCTCCTGACAGAGCTGGTGTAACTGAGTCAGGTTTGTAGGCCTCCTTGCTCACACATGATTTTTCCATTTCTGCCCACACATTTGCTATAGGATTGAGGTCAGGGCTTTGTGATGACCACTCCAATACCTTGACTTTGTTGTCCTTAAGCCATTTTGCCACAACTTTGGAAGTATGCTTGGGTTCATTGTCCAAGACCCATTTGCGACCATGCTTTAACTTCCTGACTGATGTCTTGAGATGTTGCTTCAATATATCCACATAATTTTCCTCCCTCATGATTTCATCTATTTTGTGAAGTGCACCAGTCCCTCCTGCAGAAAAGCACCCCCACAACATGATGCTGCCACTCCCGTGATTCATGGTTGGGATGGTGGTGTTCAGCTTGCAAGCCTCCCCCTTTTTCCTCCAAACATAACAATGGTTATTATGGCCAAACAGTTATTTTTTGTTTCATCAGACCAGAGGACATTTCCAAAAGTACGATCTTTGTCCCCATGTGCAGTTGCAAACCGTAGTCTGTTTTTTTATGGAGGTTTTGGAGCAGTGGCTTCTTCCTTGCTGAGTGGCCTTTTCAGGTTATGTTGATATAGGACTCGTTTTACTGTGGATTTGTACCTGTTTCCTCCAGCATCTTCACAAGGTCCTTTGCTGTTGTTCTGGGATTGATTTGCACTTTTCCGACCAAAGTCTGTTCATCTCTAGGAGACAGAAAGCGTCGCCTTCCTGAGCAGTATGACGGCTGTTGTTTATACTTGCGTACTTTTGTTTGTACAGATGAATGTGGTAACTTCAGACATTTGTAAATTGCTCCCAAGGATGAACCAGACTTGTTAGGACAAGTAGATGTCCTAACCGACTTGCCAAAACTATAGTTTGTTAACAAGAAATTTGTGGAGTAGTTGAAAAACGAGTTTTAATGACGCCAACCTAAGTGTATGTAAACTTCCGACTTCAACTGTAGATTGGTGAGGCCAACAATCTATTTAATCAATTTTGAATTCAGGCTGTTACATTAGAAAATGTGGAATAAGTCAAGGGGTGTGAATACTTTCTGAAAGTATACCTGTACATCTGTATAACTGTACATTAGAAAGACAAGAAGGAGTATTCGTAAGGTTATCTGCCAGCTGAAATTGAACACGATTGCACCATTTTACAGTTTCCCAAAAATGTTCTGCGCTTTATTAAAAGCTGAGAGCAGTGAGATTGCATAGGGGTGACTAACAAGTACACCTTTTAATGGCCTTTGATTTATAGATCTTGGCAGCACATATTGCCTCAGCCTTTTGTCACCAGACTGTCCCACATTGCTCTGTGGACCTACTCACATCAGGATTGTTATGAATAAGTGAGTCAGAGGCCAGGACTCATAACACCCAAGGGACACAGCACACGGTTTGGGGGGGTGAGTGCCATCAGACGACTGAACTTTCTCACAGATTTACTAATCCACTTCCTTGATAAGATACCTGTTTGGTCAAGCTGGTTTGTGGCAGGTTTGAGTGTGCGTCTATGTGTAAGGCTGGTTGTGTAGCCTAACCGGGGAAGGCATTTGTCTTCCAAAATGGCTGTGGGAGTTGTAAGTGTTGTTGGGGGTGGTGTTGAGGTGAGGTTGAATGTGTCGATGCTGGCGTTTTGATAGGGGTAAATTTGACCTGACAGGGCCCAGGGTTTCCAATGAATCAAATGGGTCAGGAAGGCGCTGGAGATGGAGGGTTGCCCATTGTGGCACTGACACCTACGAGAGGGGCCTTGGCTGCTCTGGGTCAAGTGTGACACCTCATTAGAACAATGTTGATTTAGTGAGGCCACAACGCAACAGACCACAAGGCACTGGACAGAGAATGAGGCCCACTGCTCTTCATCTGAAGGGTAATCAGCTGACCGCTTGCAAATCAAGCACCTCCAATGCCACGGCCACCCTGCCCCCTCTTTAAATCAAATCAAATGTTATTGGTCACATACACATATTTAGCAGATGTTATTGGGGGTGTAGCGAAGCGCTTGTGTTTCTAGCTCCAACAGTACATTAGTATCTAACAATTCACAACAATACAACACAAGTCTAAAAGTAAAATAATGGAATTAAGACATATATAAATATTAGATTAAGCTATGACGGCGTGGCATTAACTAAAATACAGTAGAATAGAATACAGTATATACATATGAGATGAGTAAAGTAGTATGTAAACATTATTTAAACATCATTATTAAAGTAACTAGTGTTCCATTATTAAAGTGGCCAGTGATTCCAATTCTATGTTTATAGGGCAGCAACCTCTAAGGTGCAGGGTTGCGTAACCGGGTGGAAGCCGGCTAGTGATGGCTATTTAACAGTCTGATGGCCATGCGATAGAAGCTGTTTTTCAGTCTCTCGGTCTCCGCTTTAATGCACCTGTACTGACCTCGCCTTCTGGATGGTAGCGGGGTGAACAGGCAGTGGCTTGGGTGGTTGATATCCTTGATTATCTTTTTGGCCTTCCTGTGACATTGGGTGCTGTAGGTGTCCTGGAAGGTGGGTAGTTTGCCCCTGGTGATGCATTGGGCAGACCGCACCACCCTCTGGAGAGCCCTGCGGCTGGTGCAGTTGCCGTACCAGGTGGTGATACAGCCCAACAGGATGCTCTCAATTGTGCATCTGTAAAAGTAAGTTAGGGTTTTAGGGGCCAAGCCAAATTTCTTCATCCTCCTGAGGTTGAAGAGACGCTGTTGCGCCTTTTTCACCACACTGTCTGTGTGGGTGGATAATTTCAGATTATCAGTGATGTGTACTTGAAGCTTTCCACCTTCTCCACTGCGTTCCCATCGATGTGGATAGGGGCGTCCTCCCTCTGCTGTTTCCTGAACTCCACAATCAGCTCCTGTATTTTGTTGACGTTGAGTGAAAGGTTATTTTCCTGGCGCCACTCACCCAGGGTCCTGACCTCCTCCCTGTAGGCTGTCTCATCATTGTTGGTAATCAGACCTACTACTGTTGTCTGCAAACTTGATTGATTTGAAGGCGTGCGTGGCCACGCAGTCGTGGGTGAACATGGAGTACAGGATAAGATAAGCACGTACCCTTCTGGGGTCCCTGTGTTGAGGATCAGTGAAGTGGTGGTGTTGTTTCCTACCTTCACCACCTGGGGGTGGCCCGTCCTGAAGTCCAGGACCCAGTTGCCGGGAGCGTAATTATAGCCTCAAGCTCATTACCATAACGCAACGTTAACTATTCATGAAAATCGCAAATGAAATGAAATAAATATATTAGCTCACAAGCTTAGCCTTTTGTTAACAACACTGTCATCTCAGATTTTCAAAAAATGCTTTTCAACACAAGCATTTGTGTAAGAGTATTGATAGCTAGCATAGCATTAAGCCTAGCATTCAGCAGGCAACATTTTCACAAAATAAGAAAAGCATTCAAATAAAATAATTTACCTTTGAAGAACTTCGGAAGTTTTCAATGAGGAGACTCTGTTAGATAGCAAATGTTCAGTTTTTCCAAAAATATTATTTGTGTAGGAGAAATCGCTCCGTTTTGTTCATCACGTTTGGCTGAGAAAAAAATCAGAAAATCTAGTCATTACAACGCAAACTTTTTTCCAAATTAACTCCATAATATCGACAGAAACACGGCAAACGTTGTTTAGAATCAATCCTCAAGGTGTTTTTCACATATCTATTCGATGATAAGTCACTCGTGGCAGTTTGGTTTCTCCTCTGTTCAAAATGGAAAAATGCGCGCACCTGGAGATTACGCAATAGTTTCGATGGAGGACACCCAGCGGACACCTGGTAAATGTAGTCTCTTATGGTCAATTTTCCAATGATATGCCTACAAATACGGCACAATGCTGCAAACACCTTGGGGAAACGACAGAAAGTGTAGGCTCTCTCCTTGCGCATTCACAGCCATATAAGGAGACATTGGAACACAGCGCCTCAAAAATCTGGCTCACTTCCTGAATGAAATTTCATCTTGGTTTCGCCTGTAGCATTACTTCTGTGGCACTCACAGACAATATCTTTGCAGTTTTGGAAACGTCAGTGTTTTCTTTCCAAAGCTGTCAATTATATGCATAGTCGCATCTTTTCGTGACAAAATATCTTGTTTAAAACGGGAACGTTTTTCATCCAAAAATGAAATACTGCCCCCAGAGTTTCAAGAGGTTAATGATGAGTTTGGAGGGTAATAGGGTGTTGAAGTCTGAGCTATAGTCAATGAACAGCATTCTTACATAGGTATTCCTCTTGTCCAGATGGGATAGGGCAGTGTGGAGTGCGATGGCGATTGCGTCGTCTGTGGATCTATTTGGGCGGTAAGCAAATTGAAGTGGGTCTAGGGTGTCAGGTAAGGTAGAGGTGATATGATCCTTAACTAGCCTCTCAAAGCACTTCAGATGACAGAAGTGAGTGCTACGGGGCGATAGTCATTTAGTTGTGTCACCTTTGCTTTCTTGGGTAAAGGAACAATGTTGGCCATCTTGAAGCAAGTGGTGACAGCAGACTGGGATAGGAAGAGATTATATATGGCTGTAAACACTCCAGCCAGCTGGTCTGTGCATGCTCTGAGGATGCGGCTAGGGATGCCGTATGGGCCGGCAGCCTTGCGAGGGTTAACAAGCTTAAATGTCTTACACACGTCGGCCACGTCAGTGGCACTGTGTTATCCTCAAAGCAGGTGAAGAAGGTGTTTAGCTTGTCCATGAGCAAGACGTCGGTGTCTGCGACATGGCTGGTTTTCCCTTTGGTGTCTGAGTTGTTGAATTGCGACTCCACTTTGTCTCTGTACTGACTTTTTGTCTGTTTGATTGCCTTAGGAGGGAATAACTACAATGTTTGTATTAGGCCATATTCCCAGTCACCTTGCCATGGTTAAACGCAGTGGTTCACACTTTCAGTTTTGTGCGAATGCTGTAGGTTTTAATAGTCAGAGTGTGTACAAAATCTACTATACACTTCCTGATGAACTCAGTCACCGTATTCGTTGATGTTATTCTCAAAGGCTACTCGGAACATATCCCAGTCCGCATGATAAAAACAATCTTGAAGCATGGATTCCGATTGGTATGACCAGCGTTGAATAGACCTTAGCACGGGTACATCCTGTTTGAGTTTGTGCCTATAGGAAGGGATGGAGTCGTGATCAGATTTTCTGAAGGGAGGGCGGGGGAGGGCCTTGTAGGCATTTCAAAGTTAATCGTGAAACATACACCCCTGCCTTTCTTCTTCCCGGAGATTTCTTTATTCCTGTCTGACCAATGTACTGAGAACCCAGCTGGCTGTATGGACGGGGACAGTGTATCCTGAGAGAGCCATGTTTCCGTGAAACAGAGTATGTTACAATCCCTGATGTCTCTCTGGGAGATCCTCTCCCTGAGCTCGTCTACTTTATTATCCATAGACTGAACATTAGCGAGTAATATACTCGGAAGTTGGACTGGAAGTCCACTCTGAATACCTCTTCTCCGCCAGCGGTGTTTTGGAGCAGCCTCTGGAATAAGTTCAATTGCCCTGGGGGGGACAAACAAAGGATCCAATTCGAGAAAGTCTTATTCCTAGTTACCGACGCTTTGATATCCAAAAGTTCTTTCCAGCTGTATGTAATAACTAATTCTGGGCTACTAGTGTAAGAAATACCCCCCCCCAACAAAAAAATAATGCATGGTTGCTTAGGAGCTAGAAGCAGAGCTGCCATATCTGTCTGCGCCATTTTACATTTGCACCCTGTCCCTACGTTTATTTGATTTATTTTTAATATTTGTACATTTAATATATAAGGTAGCTAGGTTCACAACAGTTTTCAGTAATTTGTTTGTTTCGTAGTATTTACTCCCCTCTTTTCTTTTTTTTTAAAGGAATGGGTGCTGTTTTTATGACCTCCCTCTATCCCTGTCAGAGTATCCCTGACCTTTTGATCTTTGGGGAACTCAGTAATGTCAAGATTAGTTTTGACAATCTGCAGTTGAGTTGAGCCTTGCATGTTTTGGGAATGGGGGTGGGATGGCCACATTTTCACGTTTTATGTCTTCATTTTTTATTGCTCTCCCCCTGAATGATTTGTGGGTACTATTTTTTTCTGTGATGTCCAACTTACATAGGCAATATGGGATCATACTTTTTTATATACAATGTCACTTTTGTGTTATACTTACAGCCGTTAGTCCTTCTCACAAAGTTTAGGTTAGTTAGACTGAACTAAATCTCCATGAAATTATATTGGGTTTATAGAACCTGTATATTACGCATGCAGCCTAATCTATCTATTAGTGATCTTACATTGATTGAAGGATAGCAGTATATTGTGAGTAGTGCCTGTTATAAAAATGAAGAGTAAAGAAGCTTAAAATATGCATCTTTCCAATGCTAGCTAAATAGCTATTGTTATTATTCTATGTGTCTCTTTAAAAAGTCAGGCTTTCCACACCTGTATTTCCACACCTGTACACCTGTCAGGCTTTCCACACCTGTATTGTGCAAAATGTGCCCATTAAATAATGTTAAGCAGTATTATTGCACACAGAGGAAGTCCATGCAACGTATTACTTATGTGATTTGTTAGGTAAATGTTTACTCCTGATTTGATTTAGACTTGCCATTACAAAGGGGGTGAATACTTACTTATTGACTCAAGAAATGTAGTCTTCATTTGTTTTATTAATTTGTAAAAAGAAAATACAAAAACATTCCACTTTGACATTATTGGGTATTATGTGTAGGCCAGTGACCCCAAAAAATCTATATTTAATACATTTTAAATTCAGGCTGTAACACACCAAATTGTGGAAAAAGTCAAGGGGTGTGAACACTTCCTGAAGGATCTGTAAATGTCTCCTGAGTGGCGCAGCAGTCTAAGGCACTGAATCTCAGTGAGAAGGCACATCTGTTAATTGAAATGCATTCCAGGTGACTATCTCATGAAACTGGTTGAGAGAATGCCAACAGTGTGCAAAGCTGTCATCAAGGCAAAGGGTTATTTGAAGAATCTGAAATATAAAATAAATGTTGATTTGTTTAACACTTTTTTGGTTACTACATGATTCCATATGTGTTATTTCATGGTTTTGATGTCTTAACTATTATTCTACAATGTAGAAAATAGTTGTTTTTTTAAATACAGAAAAACCCTTGAATGAGTAGGTGTTCTATAACTTGACCGGTACTGTATGTGAAATAGTATGCAATTTTTGTGGACCGTGCGTACTACGGTCCCTACGTACTACCGTGCGTACTACTTTCAGAACTACTGCATAAAAAGTATGCAAAAGTACAGGAGAAACTCTAATAGCCTACTAAGGCATGGAATTCAATAGTTCTAACATTTGAACCATGTCCTTTGTGTACAACATGACATTTTTATGTAAGCTACACCAGACAAAGGCGTCATCGCCAATCAAAGCAGCAGGGGAACCTAGTGTTTAGAGCGTTGGACTAGTAACCGGAAGGTTGCAAGTTCAAACCCCCAAGCTGACAAGATACAAATCTGTCGTTCTGTCCCTGAACAGGCAGTTAACCCACTGTTCCTAGGCCGTTATTGAAAATAAGAATTTGTTCTTAACTGACTTGCCTGGTTAAATAAAAAACTGAGCAAGCTACTATATAGTCAGCGGAGTGGAAAGCAGCTACATAAAAATCTATATTTTTAGCCATGGCAAATCGGGTTTCCAGAAAATCCAAAACCGTAGCCACTACGTATTTTTGTCTTGAACACATGTAACCTTTATTTAACTAGGCAAGTCAGTTAAGAACAAATCCTTATTTACAATGACAGCCTACACCAGCCAAACCCGGACGACTCTGGGCCAATTGTGCGCCGCCCTATAGGACTCCCAATCACGGCTGGTTGTGATACAGCCTGGATTCGAACCAGGGTGTCTGTAGTGACACCTCTAGCACTGAGATGCAGTGCCTCAGAACGCTGCGCCACCCATCCATCTGTCTAAATCGTTACGACAAAGTGTATATTTTGTTCAAATGTTAATATCCTTTCTTCCTTCAACTACCATTGCGCAAAGCAGTTTTCTCCTCTTGTCTTCAATCTTGCAGGCTCGCAGGGCCTTTGCGTGTTGCCATAGCAACTTGGCTCACACAGCTTTGAGCTAGAAACCCAATCTCTACCAGGTTGAACATAGTCAGATAATGCCATATGTTTCAGGAATTTTACAGCTAGCTAAATACTTCACATGCTGATATTGACTTTTGTATTATTGTGTGTTACGTTCTCTAGCTAGCTACCTTGCTACCCAGCCAGCCTTTCTAGGGGGAGTATTGCATTGTGGGGTTTGTAGTCAACTTGAGCACCGCAGATTTCCACAATTTTCACGTTGCTTCCTAACTTATTATAACGCTGAAATTGCCCCAAAAATTGCGACCTATATTGTTCTCATATATTTGCATTATTTAACAATGTAAATCATAGGGATTTGTAGTTTTGAGTGGATTATTCCTTTAAGTCATACAAACCATATCTACCCGTATTTAGAAGCAAATATGTTTGACTAACTGTTACATTATATACACAATTTAAAAATCTCTGTTCTTTTAACTTAAAATCGTGAGTGAGCATAAAATCACCAGCCTGATTAATCACCAACTCACCAATTAGTATGCATGGTGGATGGCTGTTATAGAAATTGTGTAAACAAGCCTAGAGTTCAAAACTGTATCCCCCACACCCCCCTTATCCTCTGCTCTCCATTTCTCTTCTGTGTACCCATTTACTGAGGTTGCATATTCTAAGAGTGTGTGCATGCATTGAGTTGAGCTTGTTTTTGCTGATTTCATGGGGCGACAGATGAAAAACAATCTGTTTCCTTTTCATTTGGGACTTATTGTACTGGTCAACAACATTTGCATAGAAGAAGCATCTCAAGACCTAATGACGTCATTCACACACACAGTGATGGAGACAGGAGAGACGTATCATTTTTGGCAATGACTATGGTTTTGGTGTATGGTTTTTCAGCTTGAAATCAACATATTTTGCATTATAGTTTGTGTAAAATAAGTAATTTATCACGAACAAAGTACTAGGGTAGTGACTTGATGTTAGCTTCAGGTGTAAGCTAGCAACAAAGGTAGCCTACAAAGCTAGCTATCTTGCATTGTAAAGTGTCCTGGCCTGTAATGGGCATTGTTTTGCAAACAGTAATTAACAGCTGCATCATTTCTACATGTGTTGCATTATTCAAGTGTGTTCATTTATGTGCAGTGGGGAGCTAACATGATGCATCCCAGACTCCCAGTGAGTGCAGTTGTTCCCCAGGACAGGCTAGAGCTAGCAATGAGTAAGTGGAGCAAGCACGGTGCACTCACGCTATAAGGGGACATAGACTGCACTGATTTCATAATCTCTTAATCTAGTATTGAACCGTTTTTCATGTTATAGTATTGAAAAAGTACAGCAGTATCAGGATACAGTGGAACACTAGTGCCTATTACACCGCAAAGCCAGCCACTCACTGTCACTGCTTTGCTGTCAAAGGCTCCCACCAGCACCTAAATCATTGCTGAAATCTTTTTATATCTGCAACGGTTTGAATTTGAGTGGGGTGACACTGATGACTTCCCCCATATGTGATGGCCGGCAATCACTACGCTGTGCCCCCCTCTCCCTACCCTGCATTCCACAAAAGACAATTGAGGAGCCGTTTTCTTCATTACCACATCATGCATACTTTAATTTGAATTGAAGAAAAGCAATGAGCCAAATTTAATTTATCGGTCCTAAGAATGAATGAGTGAATAACAGAATCCCCAGCTTTGGTCATTTATCATTCTCCACACATAGACCAGGCATTTGTCTACTCATTTGAAGGACCATCATTTACATGTGTGATTTTTAAGGAGGAGGCTTGGCTCGACTTTCAGCTCTATCTGCATTTGAATCTGGAATTATAATAGCAATGGGCCCTTTCCCCCCCCAACAAAGTGTATGGAACCACACTCAAATGTACGCACACACTTTTGAATAGAAGTATAGAGGGCCATCTGTCCAATCTGGCCATACATATCTGGGAAAATAAAGAAGGCTTCTTGACATGTCACATAATTTAATGTCCCTCAGAATAGGGGCACAGACGTCAGTTCAACATCTAGTTTTGATTTACATTTGGTTGAGTTCAAAACAAAGTTTATTAGCCCGCTTACACAGTTTAGCAGATGTTATAGCGGGTGCAGCAAAATGCTTATGTTACTAGCTCCTAATAATGCAGTAAAATGTCAAACAGGTGTACACAAATAATCAACTTAAACTAAGAACAAGAAATAAAGAAATGTCGAAACGAATCCAATTAACAACCCAAATAGCACTGTAACAGTAATCCAAATGCAATCTATACGCATCTACACCAAATTAATTTACACAAGATATACTAAGATTGATATATATATATATATATCAATATATCAATATATTTACAGCAGGAAATAATATTAGTAGTGCTATTTTAAACCTCAATCTTAAGCTGTTGGGGGGATACTAAGCTAACATGGAATTGTTTTAAGATGGTCATACCATGGATCATTTAGCTTTTTGATTTTTAATTTTACGACCCCTTAGGTATAAAAAATATATATATATATATATTTGAAACCATATTTAATTTGGCCTTTACTACTATTGCCCATTGAAATGCATTGAATAACACATTCATAAATTGGTGGAAAATACAGTAAAAAATGAACCCAACTGAATAAGGTTTTGAAGTGTCCTATATCTAGGAGATATAAGAAAGCTCAGGAAATGTATATATTTTTTGACACATTTAACCCCTTATTTTTGTTGCCACAAAACTACCTCCATACTTCCATTCGTTTGTATGGGTTACCTTCAGACGAGTCCTCTATCTATAGAGTGGTCATATTGGTTTGTAAGCTACCGATTTTCAGAAGGCCAACATTGGGTGGATGCGGTTGATTGAGACGCAGCCCATGCAAAAAATACATATCTCAATCTTAAACTGAGGGATTTGAATCGGGATTTGCACTATTGAGAGGGATAGAGAGCAGTTGCTTCGTGAAGGTATCTCTTCCTGAAAAAATACATGATCTAAGTGAACAATAGTTGGCATTCAGCAGTCATAAAAATATGCCTTATTTATTTTAAAGAATAACTAAAATAGGGATTTTGTCAGACAGTATAAGGCAGCAGCTCTATAGAGATGAGGTGATGACTTGGAATTAAATAATAGTAGTCAAATAAAACAAAGATACACAACTGAAATTTGATTAAAGTAATGTGAATAAATTATGGTTAATAAGTGATAAGCAGTAATGGGCACTGCCATCATGGGACCTTTATTCATTGTTTTATTCTGTGTTAAAGCATTCAACTCACATAATGCATAGTGTATTTCATTAAAAAAATTATAATAATCGAAACCGAACCGACCTCAAAAACCACTAATTGCTCAGCAAATATATATTACAGTGAGCTATGTCAAGAATCCAGTATATAAATAAATATGCAGTGTGTATAAACGGTAACTAAAATGCTATGTAGAGTAGTAGAAATATTAGTAATATTAGATTTGTCAACTAATGTGAATTCAATGTGAAATCCAAAAAATATCATTGGATTTTTAAAAATTTTTTTTAAGTAAACTTACTTTTTATTAACTTTTTGCAAATCCAAATAAATTTTCCACGTTGATTCAACGTCATCACATAGATTTTGGGGGGTTGAAATGATGTGGAAACAACATTGATTCAACCAGTTTTTGCCCAGTGGGTGATGTCAAGGTACAGAGATGTTCGAGAGTTCTTTGTCGGTTTCTATTAATCAGAAATAGTAATGTCTGAAAGCTTTCGTATTTGAGTGTTTCTGTGGGCAATTTGGTGATTTGTGGAAAAAGTGACATCATACGAAGAGTGTTAGACCTGTCATCTCAGCTCTGACCGGTTAATTTTCCCCTCGTCTTTGCATTTAGTTAAGAATGATAGATTTATGAATGCACTTAGCTACATGCCATGGTCCACTATTGTAGCCTCTGATTTTTTACTCATTAGTCTGAATAATAACTGTCACTAATTCAAGCTGTTCTAGAATGGCTTTGTGAATAGAGAAAGAAAGAGAGCGAGGAAGAGGGAGAGCAGGAGAGGGAGGATAGAGAGGCCTGAGAGATTAACTCCAGTGAGCTCACTCCGTGAGGCCCAGGAATGGCTGAATATTGTTCTAGGGGTGGGGGGATGAACTTGATGATCTCGGGGGGTGGAGGGGGGATTGCTGTTCCCTGCTCCTGACAATCAAAATTAGATTGGCCAGCACTGTGTCAACACTGGCCTCTGCTTAAGGCATCACAGGGGCAGGGGGGGACAACCGTTTTTTGAGAGTTTGCCATGTGAACTATGGAGAACCCACAGAGCCTTTCACTGACTGTGCCGGCCTTAAAGAAATGCACGACTCTTTTCATAGGCCAACACTGAAACAACCCTTCCCTCAACTCAATCTTTTGTGACAAACATATCCTCTCAGTATATGATTATGTTCTTCTGTTCATCAATATCTTGATGTATTGTGTGAAAATAGTATCAAGTAATTGGAAATGAAAAGATTCTCCACCTCTTCTCATTCCTTCGGCCCAACTTCACTGTGAAGGGGCCAAAACAATCCATTCCTGTTGAATATAAGGGTGGTTGGTGAAGGCAGAGCCAGGAAGAAGGTACACTACATGACCAAAAGTATGTGGGCACCTGCTCGTCGAATAACTCATTCCAAAATCATGGGCATTAATATGGAGTTAGTTCCCCCTTTGCTGCTATAACAGCCTCCTCTCTTCTGGGAAGGCTTTCCACTAGATGTTGGAACATTGCTGCAGGGACTTATTTCCATTCAGCCATGAGCATTACTGATGTTGGGTGATTAGGCCTGGCTCGCAGTCGGTGTTCCAATTCATCCCAAAGGTGTTCAATGGGGTTGAGGTCAGGGCTCTTTGCAGGCCAGTCAAGTTCTCCCACACTGTTTTCAAAAAAACATGTATGTATGGACCTTCCTTTGTGCACGGCGGCATTGTCATGCTGAAACAACAAAGGGCCTTCCCCAAACTGTTGCCACAAAGTTGGAAGCATAGAATCGTCTAGAATGTCACTATGCTGTAGCGTTAAGATTTCCCTTCACTGAAACTAAGGGGCCTAGCCCAAACCATGAAAAACAGCCCCAGAACATTATTCTTCCTCCACCAAACTTTACAGTTGGCACTATGTATTCGGGCAGGTAGCGTTCTCCTGGCATCCACCAATCCCAGATTCGTCCGTCTGACTGCCAGATGGTGAAGCGTGATAAATCACTCCAGAGTACGCGTTTCCATTGTTCCAGAGTCCAAAGGCGGCACGCTTTACAGCACTTCAGATCTTAGGCTTGTGTGCGTCTGCTCAGCCATGGCAACCCATTTCATGAAGCTGCTGACAGACAGTTATTGTGCTGAAGTTGCTTCCAGAAGCAGTTTGGAGCTCTGTAGTGAGTTTTGCAACCGAGGACAGACTATTTTTTACGCGCTATGCGCTTCAACACTCGGCGGTCCCGCTCTGTGAGCTTGTGTGGCCTACTACTTCGCTCCTGAGCCGTTGTTGCTCTTAGACATTTCCACTTCACAATAGCAGCTCCAGCAGGGCAGAAATTTGACGGCTGACTTTTTTTGAAAGGTGTCATCCTATGACAGTGCCACGTTGAAAGTCACTGAGCTCTTCAGTAAAGGCCATTCTACTGCCAATGTTTGTCTACAGAGATTACATGGCTGTGTGCTCGATTTTATACACCTGTCAGCAACGGGTGTGGCTGAAGTAGCTGAATCCACTAATCTGAAGGGGTATCTAGTGTAGGTCAGACACTTTATAGGCACATTGTTTGGCTTTCCATTCTCTGCATTTGAATGTTGTTCAGACTCACAGCTTTGACGTCCCTTCAAAACCAGAAATGACTGTGGATGTCAGCACGAGGATGGAGAAGCTTGTCATCATAGTGTTTGAGACTGGAGCCGTGTGATTGGGTTCTTCGAATCTAGCACCAATTCACAGTTCTGGTTTGAGAGTCTCGGATCTTCGGACCCGGCCCCCAACCCAAATGAGACCTGTGGACTTGTCTAATTCAGGAGAGAGGATTTGCAGGCAGCTTTTCAAGGGGACTGCTTTATCACTTTCCAGCGAATGAAGGTCTTCTGGGAAGGAGTTTCTCTGGCAGTACTAGAAAAGCAGTATCTTACATTGAGAATGGTCAGTATCTGGAGAGCCAGGGTTTTAAGGGGGAGCTTGGTTGATAGACTGGTATGTGGCTTCAATCAAATGAAATTTTATTTGTCACATGCGCCAAATACAACAGGTGTAGTAGACCTTACCGTGAAATGCTTACTTACAAGCCCATAACCAACAATCCAGTTCAAGAAATAGAGTTAAGAAAATATTTACAAAATAAACTAAAGTAAAACATTCTATGAAAAGTAACACAATACAATAACAATACTGAGGCAGGGGGTACAGTCAATTTGTGGGGGTACAATTTAGTCTAGGTAATTTGTACATATAGGTAGGGGCAAAGTGACAATGCATAGATAATAAACAGCGAGTAGCAGGGATGTCAATGTATAGTGTGGGTGGCCATTTGATTAATTGTTCAACAGTCTTATGGCTTGGAGGTAGAAACTGTTAAAGAGCCTAGACTAGACTTGGCGCTCCGGTACTGCTTGTTGTGCGGTAGCAGAGAGAACAGTCTATGACCTGGGTGACTGGAGTCTTTGACAATTTTTTGGGCCTTCCTCTGACATCGTTTAGTATATAGATCCTGGATGGCAGGAAGCTTGGCCCCAGTGATGTACTGGGCTGTACTTACTACCCTCTGTAGCGCCTTACGCTCGGATGCCGAACAGTTGCCATACCAGGCGGTGATGCAACCGGTCAGGATGCTCTCAGTGGTGCAGCTGTAGAGCTTTTTGAGGATATGGGGACCAATGACAGATCTTTTCAGCCTATTGATGCGGATGAGGCAATGTCTTGCCCTCTTCACGACTGTGCTGGTTTGTCTGGACCATGATAGATCCTTAGTGAAGTGAACACAGAGGAACTTGAAGCTCTCGACCCACTTCACTACAGCCACGTCAATGTGAATTGCGGCGTGCTCGGTCCTCCGTTTCCTCCATAGTCCAAGATCTGCTCCGTTGTCTTACTGACGTTGTGGGAGAGGTTGTTGTCCTGTCACCACACAACCATGTCTCTGACTTCCTCCCTATAGCATGTCTCATCTTCGTCGGTGATCAGGCCTACCACCATCGTGTCGTCTGTGAACTGAATTAAAGGGAAATTACACCCCCAACTACACCTTCTCATGATGTGGTTTAAGCATTGTTGTGGACTTAATAGAATATCAGATTTGTGTCGTTTTTCTATTAAAAAAGTGTGAAAACCTGAAAAAATAGGGAAACCTGGAAAAACTAAATGGGGAAAACTGAATTTACCAAAAGCAGATTTTATAGAGCCCTACAACTGTATATTGACTGTTCAAGATCGCTAACAATAACACACTTTCTGAGATTGCTCAAAGGTTACATTTAAAGGTTTCCCTTTAAACAATCAATGTAAATCTGATATTGTCAAGTTAAAATTGTAATATTTGTGTATGGAGGTTAGGTCATTATATACTATAGGCTACTTGCTCAGCCCGTAAATTAATGATAACATTTAAATGATGTGTGCAGCATCTGCTTTTCCAGGCCAGATTTATTTTAATTGGGGGCCAGTAGCTTTCAGTTGACACTGGCCCGGTGTGCCAATGGCAAATTTATCTGAATGTCAAGCAAGGGAATTCTAATTTAAAAGATGGCTAGTCATTTTTAGCCTGGTTCTGTATGGAATGCAGGTACATTATGGGCCACAGGTCAGTTCATTATTCCCGCGCAGCGCCAAATCATGTGCTTGTGCCATTAACTGAAAAAATGTGTATCACTGGTGCCACCAGTGGAAAAAGTTAGTCTAGAAACCTGTGTTGAGGAGAGCTTGCTAGGAAGCATTTCACTGTAATGTTTACACCCTGTATCCTGTACACATGACCAATAAACTTTGATTTGATTATTGCTGAAGTAGCCTATGGCCACAAATGTAAACTTCTGAAAAATGTGTGTCTTTGACCAACTTATTTTTCTTCTTAATTCAGCAATTATGGTGGTAGCGCAATCAAAAGCTCATATTTGCCTTCTTTGTTGGTCTTTAAGGTAGTAATGCTGTATGTGGCGTCCCACTCTCAGCCCATCCCGCTCCTCACGTTGGTTCTGGGATGTGGACGGGGATGGAGCTGACCTCAAGGGTTGTGTTTTGGAGGTTTGAGTTGTGTTTTGGAGGTTTGACCAGTGACCTGGAATCTGTCAGTTTGTTCTTGTTGGCAATCTCTTGCCAGAACACAGTGTATGAGGGAAAAGCTTGCTGTGTCCTCGCATAACCTTAACATTATTTGCCAGGCCACTAGATTTTCAGCCTTTTAATTTACACCCAGAATTTGGGGGTATTTTTCTTCCCCCTTACTCAATGTACTTTGGCATTTCTGTCAGCGGAATGTCATTTATTTGTTGCTTTTACAAAAGACTAAGTCTACTCATCCATTTCTGATGTTGTGTTGCAGGTTGAAGTCGACGAGAAGCTGAAAAAGAGGAAGGAGAGGTTTGGGATTCTCACTGCTGCTGCTGTAGTTGGGGCCGAAGATAGCGAGGTACAAAAGGTTTTGTTTTCATGTTCTTGTTGTTGCCAAAAGAGAGCTGGTGGGACAGATTTGTAAGTGATCAAACACTGTTGTGAGAAACATTCAAAATAAGCGAATGAAATGTTCACATAGTTGTGTGTTGGGAAGGAGGGTATAAGAATGTTTTGTAAGTTGCTATTAGAATGTTTTAGAACAGAAAAAGAATGAGGAATAGCAAAGTTCTGAAAGAAGAAGAATTGGGCATTGCCTCAATATTTAGGCAAAATCAAACATTTTAGTTGATGTTATGAACCCCCTATGAACCTTTGAGTCAATAGATGTGTAAAATCTGTTGGGTAAATGTAATGTGAGTCATCTTTAACAAGTGCAAATGATTGCTTAATTTCCACATTCCACAATTCATATTCTTGGTAATTGTTTCCAAAGTTCATAGGGGTATACAGGCGTAGAGTCTAACTTTACAGTTCTCAAAGTTTCTACCTTGAGTTTTTTGAAAATGTCTTGAATGATTGATGTTCCCTTAAACACACACAAAGGAATTCCAGATGGTATCGGAGCATGTCGATGACCTATATAGTCATCCAGCAATGACGAGCAGTTAGTGTTTTGTGCATTGCTTAGTTCTGCTGTTATGATATCTAGCATACAATGTGGTTATTAATGATTTTGCTTAAATAAGTAATCAAATGACTAAAACATATACGTAAGGATGATGCTTGCGGTTGTAATGTTGCAGGTATCAGGCCTGCTTGTTTTGATACTGACTTAATACTCTGATGTTTCTGCTTCCTCACCACCACCCTGTCAGTTAAATGACAATTCAGCAATTCTAATCTCACTTGATAAGAAAGCTCTATTATTGTTGCACATGCATATTCCACAAATATAAATCCTGAGTCACAATTTACAATTAATTCTGTATATGCTCTTCTGTATACATTTGAAACACATGACATTTATGTAGAATGTTCCTTACATGTTCATTCCCCCCATTTCAGGTAAAGAAGAGGAAACGAGCAGACCGATTTGGAAATAATTGATTCAATTTTATATTTGTACTTTTTTAATGATTTAATTTTGTATTTTTTTTTTTACTTGTTACTCTTGTTTTACAGTGGTAAAATACCAACCTGTGCTGTTCAGTAAGAAATAATATTTACACTATGTAAAAGTTGGAAATTAAAGATCTTATCCAATTTCCCACAAGTGTCCTAACAACCCTTGAGTAAACTTGTCCTATTGCTGTTGGGAAATAAGTCTGTGTACCCCTTCAGGTGTTAAAGGAACTCCTCCAGGGGAGGGATGGTCCTGCTGTATCTGCTCTGCTCTGGAGGGGAGAAAGGGTTGATGTTCCCTGGCAGGGATTTTAATAACTAAACAACATATAGCTAAACCTGTCAATAGGTTGGTGGTACCACTGCACCAGGTTTGTGACATGTCACTCAGTGGACATGCTGTAACAAGTGTGGAGGCACTAAGCTAATTTTCAGTTGGGAATTCATTGTTATATCAGATACGCACTTCAATAGTTTGCCAGTTTGGATTCCTGGCTAACTTCATAATGATAAATGCATCATCTTACAGTAATTTAATAGTGCTACAAAATTCATTTCAGACACTTTGGGATGATTTAGGCATAGCATTTCAAACATGAAGTATTGACTTGGCATTGATTTTTGAACAGAAATGCTAGTTGGCATTTGGGGATGTGAGCCAGGGTAAACAAAAGCATGGATTGTTGTGGTCTCTGCTTTTCCAAAGACTACTTTCATATTGTTTTCCTTACACTGTGATTTTTAATTTGGATGAACTATCCCTTTAACACGTTTGCTAAGTGGGTTTGTAAACAGTTAATAATGAATAGATCGTTTCTAGATCTGTAATAAAACGTGACTGTTATTGGACTTCTGACATTGTTCTTACTACATTTCACAATATCATTTAAATCAAACTCTAGCTAAAAGTCTCCTTAAGCATATGCTATAGCACCAGCAATACCTACTAACACCACCAATACTGTTTTTTTTCTCTTCATATTTAAACAATTTAAACAAAACACTTGAATTTTCCCTGAGACAGTCATTTGGGATGGAGGCAATTATCACTTGAAGTTGAAGCGTCCCTGAAATGGGCAGAATTGGACTCTTTCATCCTTCACACAAGTGAACAAGTGTGGTTTTTCTTGAACAACCTCCCTCTCTGAACACTGGTCTGTTATTGAGCAGGTCACAAAGGTGTTACTGATTACTGTGTTCAGCAATCAATCCTATTGAGTGCTGCCCCCAATTTACCTTCAATGAACTTTTCTTCACTTTATGGCTATTGCTGCAATCATAAACTTCCCAACCCTCTTTCTTGGGAGTTTTGTAAGATTTTAATATTTTTCCTGTTTTCCCCTCGAATGCATTTAAACAGGTATATTTTATGATTTGTAGCTGTTGTCAGTGGTTTAATGTTTTATGTGTTAAAGTATAGTGACAAATTTCGCTGTAATGTTTGTGATAATGTAAATGACTAATGATGATAAGGAGTAGTTGTGGAAGTTGGACAAAGTGTTAGTAGCTAAATAATTGCCACTTTAGCACTTTAACCAGTGCCTGTCACATGTAGCTTACCTGAGGGGATCTGATTGTCCTTTGGCAGCATGAAGTTGAGGTCTCTCCCACCCTCCCTCAAATGATCTGTACGCTACTAGTTTGACTGTTTTTCATTGAAGACGACATTGACTGAGAACAGGTCCCCTGTGGCTTTTAGTGGTCCATATAGGCCAGAAATTAGTTGTAAATATCTAGCTATGTGTGCGCATAGGTGAGAGTTTGATTTTCAGTGTGTGTGATTTTGGGCAGATGAGGGTGTGAATGTTTTGTTTGGAAACGTTTTTGTGTGAGCATGTCGTAAGGTTTATGTCATTGCTGGCGTCAATGTTCTCTTCTCTGGGGTGGGTGGTCTGTGTGCATTTGCATCAGTAAAGAGCTCCGTGTTCAGTCTCATTTGTCCCCCATTGATTCGCTAAATTAGGTTGATGAGAGGCCGTCCTATCAGGTGACATATTAATTGGGTCATGCTAGATCCCGTACGAAATCTAAACAATGGCCTCCCAACACTAAACCTTTATCTTCACGGGCCTGTTTCTCTCCTCCTCTCTCTCTTCCACCAATTAGCCTCAGAATTAATGTCAGAGTTTCCTGTTACCCTCACCCATCCCAAGAGTCAGGATGACACCCGGCAGTACCTGACCTCTTAAATGCATTTTGTGTGACCCATGACAGGTATGTTTATAAGTTAGGAGCTGGAAATGCCACAAGTAAGATGTGGCAGTGGGCTAGGGTAGGGGTAGCCAGAGAAACACAGGGAATGGTCAATCAGCCGTGAATTTTGTAAGCTAAATAAATGATTTATTGTACAAAATAAGACAGAAAACAAATAACAAAAAAAGAAAAAACAATGGAACAATTATTAATATGCACAACCATTAAACTACAATGTCGGGGTGAATTTTATCTATACAACATAATGAACAAATGAAAGCAAAAGAAAGTTGGCAAAAACAGAAGCGGAGAACCTGTCCAAAACATAAAATGTAACATTTGGGTATTTATTTACATAGAGATTTTTTCCTCTCATATTTTTATATATATGAAAACACTTTCTTACACATACCAGTATACAGACACAAACATTAAAAATGCAACTTTATCCACAGCATTAACCAGAGTTCAGCCATGGTCCTGGGCACAGCCATTTTCTTCTTCTTTTGGCAGTATACATTACCTTCAGCTGTTTGCTTCAGTCACTCTTTTCAACTCAGCTGTCAATTACTCAATCTTGACTTGAGACCAAGGTGACCCTGTGGCTTTAGTCTACTTTTTTGGGTTTACTATCCAGGTTACAAGTTTGCACAGATTAACTCATAACAAAACTTAACTGTCAAATTTATAACAGAATGCTGAAGTGAGGTAGACATACTTTGAAATTCATTGATTTGATCTTAATAAATACAGAGACACTTGACCAGTTGAATTGTTTCCAACCGCTGCCCATACCACGTTTTTTTCTTCCTTTGAAATTGTTTAGCATATATATTCCTGCAGTTACAAAAGTTACAGCACACATATCATCCTCTACTTTGGCTAACGATCCCTGGATACTTTTTCCCATTCTAATATGGGCACTTTCACTCAAAACACACAAAGGCAAAACATGTCTGTGGTTAGTCTGTCAACACAAGTCGCTCAAATTCAAAAGGACAAAAGTCTCTCAGAGTTGATGACAGATTGATTGAAGTTGACGGAGGGGCATTTCCAGTTTAAAGCGTTCTATGTTCATCGGTCCAGACACTTGTAACACACGACTTATCACCCCGGGAGGCCGAGGAGGCCTTTTGGCCGCTGGTCAGTCCAGGTTTCTGAGATGAGTGTAAGAGGAGCGTGAGAATATGGACAGGCCTCCGCTTCAGACGAAAAGGAAGTCAGGAAAGTGTGATGGTAACAAAAGAAGTGAAAGGCTCACTAGTCTATCCACATGGTGTATCGCCAGACGCTTGGACCGTTCTTTTTTCAATTGTAAAAGCTCTTAAGGTAAAATACAAACAACACGACTCCTCACGCCATGAACGTCCCATAGTGCAAAATTTATTGTTGGTAAGGTAGTGCCCAGAAAGTATTTTTTGTACCCCTTTTTATTATATACATATATTATTTATATATAATGTCAGAAGGCTCTTCCTTTATCCAACAGCATAGTGCTTTCGTTTTTAACAAAGGGATTTCTTCGCTTTGACATCCAAGAGACAAGACAGACTTTCTAATCTACACTCTGTTCAAGCACTTCCAATATTTACTGCATGTTACAGATGCAGTTGAGGTGGGGGGTGGGGGCATTGAGATATTCAATCAAAATATATGTTCTCTCTAAACTAGAAATGGCATTTCAGCTGTATTCTTGTCCGTATCAATGTTCCTTATTTTCTATATGACTCACAATCTAGCTCTTCTTCCCTTTACCTACTAGTATGAAGGCCTATGTCAATCAAGCATTTGATTTTCTTTCCAACACAAGGTTGTCTTATTTGCCACAACCATCTTAACATTCCCACCATAGCAACTTGTCAGAATAAATTTGGTCCTCTGATCATTAGGTTTGTTTGTGTAAATGGGAATGGTAAATGCACAGTGTGCAGAGTGAAAACGACAGAAGTATATAAGGCTGCGTTTACACAGGTAGCCCAAGTCTGATCTTTTTTTCACTAATCTCTCTTCTGATCAATCAGGTCCATTTTGAAAAATATCTGGGAGTGGTTAAAAGACCAATTAGTGGGAAAAATATCAGAATTTGCTTGCCTGTGTAAACACCGCCTAAGTAGGCTATAGTCATGTGGACCAGGTTAGTCAATGTACTTGTGGGGTTCCCTTTCACTGTGAATTTACTCCACACAAAATAATCTGACAATTACAGTAGTGTAAACTGGCACCCTTGCATGATTCCCATATTCTTGATTTTTAATTCTTGATTTAGTTGATATGTAATAGATATCCAAAGATGGGCTATACAAAAATCTAACAAGCCAAATCTTGAATTCTAAAATTGCGTGCCCTAGACCAACCAGAAGGTTTTATGAGTGTAGCTTTGACATGTTTGTCTTAGTTCATCTAAACATTGTGTGCAGGTTGATATTGAGGTCACCTGAGCTGTTATGAGCTTCTGCAGTAAAACAGAATGTGTATTACAACCCTTTCCTGTTCACTTTTAAAGGTCCATTGCAGGTGTTTTTATCTCAATTTCAAATATTTTCTTGGTATCAATTAAGTACCTTACTGTGATTGTTTTCAATTCAAATATTCAAAATAAACAAAAATAGCTATTTCTCAAGAAGGAATTTGAGTGGTCTGAGTGAGGAACCTAATTGGAGGAGGCTAATGGGAAGGACATGTAACCTGAAAACTGTTATTGGGCAAGTTCGTTTGGCCTGGCCCAGTGCCCCGGGTGGCTGGAGATTTCACTTAAGGACCAATGGAATGGTCTAAAATGTACAAACTTCACCTACACGGGGCACCGGGCCATGCAAAATGAACTTGCCCATTGTCAGAGAGGAGGGCAAACTCTCTGTTATTGGTTTATTAACTCATACCGCCTGGCGACATCACCAGGTGTCGCCAGGCGGCTTTTTCAAACAGCTCTTACACTAAAAGGGTATTATCATAGTTTTCACAATATTATTCCAACCTCAGTGTGGTAATAATATAAAACATAGGGAAATCACGTTTTTGACTACACTGCCCCTTTAAAGGTAGTGAAATAACTCATTTATTTTCTTATTTTTCTCAAAATAACTGTGAATGGGTTCAGAGGGCACAGAGTTTGGCTTTGGATCTCAACACTTTAAACCTTTAGAACATTATTTTCATAAAATGTTGGATTAATTTCATAAACTTTTAAGTCTAAAAGTAGACAAATAAGGGAGATTTGTTTTGTAATGACATAAAGATGCTAAAAATGAAGCATTGCACAATAGCACTGGTAATTAGTAGACAAAGTCCCCCTCTATTGGCACTGTCTATAAATGTATTGGTTGTGAAACAAATCCCATTGATAGGAGTATAATATGTGAATAAAGCATTTTTTACACAGATAAAACAGTTTGGCCCCTCACCTCAGAACTGAATTTGCTTGGAAGTAAAAGATGTGGGAAAATGATAATATACTGTAACTGCTTAGGAATGTCTCCCTCCATCAGCCTGGATCCACTATCCAGGACATTTCAACAAAGACACCATCTTTTCAAAAAACCTGATAGACATTTTCTTTCAAACTTTTTTTGGAAGAAAACCAACCACAAAACGAACAAACACCTAAAACATAGTTTGTCTTATTTACCATAAGTTTCTCAAGCTGCTCCACAGACACATCCCCTTTATAATATTCAATATATATTTCTACCACTCAGCCTCAGTCCTATCTTCATTTCATATTTCATTTTTACGTTTGACTAAAATGAATAACTAAGAGAATGGAGGTCCCATGGGATTTTTTTGTGGCGGAGTGAGAAGGGGGATAAAGTCTGGTGCCAGAGGAGCGCTTAGTCAGGGTTTTGGGTGGAAATGATGTGGAGTTAGGCGTGCACGATTATGCATGACTTCTGTTGGGTCTAAGAGCAGCCACACCTGTCCACCACCATGCCAGGGATCTTGCCATGGATGATCTGCTGCTTGTCGTTAAAGTAGAGCATGTTGATGGGCGACATCTTAGTGGGGGTACAGCAGGGCCCTGCTGAGCCTCTGGGGTTGGCGTGTTGTACCAGGTGGGTGTGTGGATACTTCTGCATGAACATGTATTCGCACTGGCCCGAACAGTAGTTGGCCTTGTAGCGCTTGGGAGCGATGATCCAGTCCCAGCCGAAAGCCTCAAAGTCCACCGTTAGCGGGTAGCGGCAGCAGCGGGATTCAGTGGAGTGCTCGTCGCAGTCCAGTCCCAGGTTACGTCGGGAACGTTTGGTCGTCTCGAGAACCTTAACCTCCAGGAACGGCTGCTGGAGTCAGGGGAGGGGGAGGGGAAAGGAGCGGGGACAGGAGGAGAAAGGAGGTGATTAAGATAGAACTCAACAGTGAGGCGAGTAATATTTCTAGGAAAAAACCTGGAGTACTGGGACGATTAACATCACTGGAGAAAAAATAAAACCGATGCATTTCTCTTATTACCTATGGTTTTAACAGGGTTGGAGAGTAACCAATTACATGTAATCAGTTACATGTAATCTGATTACCAAAAAACTGTTACTAATCAGTTACATTACCAGCAAAAAATATTGTCATCAGATTACAGATACTTTTTGAAAAACTTGGTTACTTATTGGATTACTTTTAAATTCAGAAAGGATGTTTGTGAAAAAATGCATTTACACCTTTCTGTTTTCTCAATGACATTCAATCAGCATTGAAAATAGGCCCAAATTGAAGTTTGTTCCACCATAGACCATTGTGATGATACATCAAATACATTTGATGGATATTTTTTGCGTTCTTCTAATGCCTCTTAAAGGGGAAAGAAATACAAAAGTAACAGAGTAATCCCAAAAAATCGAATCAAATTGTATTGGTCGCATTCACATATTTTGCAGACGTTATCGCGGGTGTAGTGAAATTCTTATGTTCCTAGCTCCAACGGTGTAGTAATACCTAACAATACACACAAATTCAAAAAATATGAAGAAAGGAATTAAGAAATATATAAATATTAGAACAAGCAATGTCAGAGTCCGGAATATAAATATACTGATGGTGTGGAGACATTATGGACAGTATATGAATAGAAAAGGTGTTTACAGCAGTAGTTATATAGGATGAGCCTGGACTAGAATACAGTATATACTGTACATTATGAAGTGGTTAAAACAGTATGTAAACATTATTCAAGTGACCAGTGTTCAATGACTATGTACATAGGGCAGCAATCTCTAAGGTGCAGGGTTGAGTACCGGGTGGTAGCTGACTAGTAACAGTCACTAAAGTTCAGGCAGGGTACAAGTCGGGGCCGGCTAGTTGTGACTATTTAACAGGCTGATGGCCTGGAGATAGAAGCTGTTTTTCAGCCTCTTGGTCCCAGCTTTGATGCACCTGTACTGTCTCCGACCTCTAGATGGTAGCGGGATGAACAGGCCTTGGCTCGGGTGGCTGAGGTCCTTGATGATCTTCTTGGCCTTCCTGTGACCCTGGGTGTGCTGTATATGTCCTGGAGGGCAGGCAGTGTGTCCCCGGTGATGCGCTGGGCAGACCGCACCACCCTCTGGAGAGCCCCGCTGTTGCCAGGCGGTTATACAGCATAACAGGATGCTCTCAATGGCGCATCTGTAGAAGTTCACTAGGGTCTTAGGGGCCAAGCCAAATTTTTTCAGCCTCCTGAGGTTGAAGAGGCACTGTTGCGCTGCCTTCACCACACTATCTGTGTGGATGGACCATTTCAGGTTGTCAGTGATGTGCATGCAGAGGAACTTGAAGCTTTTCACCCTCTCCACTTTGGTTCTGTCGATATGGATGGGGGCGTTCCCCCTCTGCTGTCTCCTGAAGTTCATGATCAGCTCCTTGGTTTTGTTGTCTTTGAGGGATAGGTTATTTTCCTGGCACCACTCCACCAGGGCCCTCACCTCCTACCTGTAGGCTGTCTCGTCATTATTGGTAATCAGGCATACCACTGTTGTGTCATCTGCAGACTTGTTTATTGAGTTGGAGATGTGAGTGGCCACGCAGTCATGGGTGAACAGGGAGTACAGGAGGGCACTGAGCACGCACCCTTGTGGGGCCCCCATGTTGGGGATCAGCGTAGCAGAGATGTTGTTGCTTACCCTCACCTGAGGTCGGCCCGTCCAGAAGTCCAGGACTCAGTTGCACAGTGCGGGGTTCAGACCCAGGGCCCCGAGCTTAGTGATGATTTTGAAGGGCAATGTGGTGTTGAAGTTTGAGCTGTAGTCGATGAACAGCATTCTTAAATACATATTCCTCTTGTCCAGATGGGATAGGGCAGTGTGCAGTGCGATGGCGATTTTCATCCATGAATCTGTTGGGGCGGTATGTAAATTGTAGTGGCTGGCGGGTAAGGTGAAGGTGATATGATGGGGGCAGGTAGATAAATCCCTGAGCCAACTAGGTGAAAAATCTGTCTATGTGCCCTTGAGCAAAGCACTTAACCCTAATTGCTCCAGTAAGTCGCTCTGGATAAAAGCGTCTGCTAAATGACAAAACATTTTATGTAACTAGCCTCTCAAAGCACTTCATGATGACAGAAGTGAGGGCTATGAGGAGATAGTAATTTAGTTCAGTTACAGTCGTCATTGTAAATAAGAATTTGTTCTTAACTGACTTTCCTAGTTAAATAAAGTCTAAATAAAAACTAAAAACAGTGCCTTCAGAAAGTATTCAGACTCGTTGACTTTTACATCATTTTGTTGCATTACAACCTTATTCTAAAATGTATTAAATAGTTTTTGTTCCCACAACATCCCATAATGACAAAGCAAAAACAGTTTTTAGAAATGTATTACAAATAAAAAATGGAAATATCACATTTACATAAGTATTCAGACCATTTACTCAGTAATATGTTGAAGCACATTTGGCAGCAATTACAGCATTGATTCTTCTTGGGTATGACGTTACAAGCTTGGCACACCTGTATTTGGGGAGTTTCTCCCATTCTTCTCTGCAAATCTTCTCCAGCTCTGTCAGTGTCATGCCTGCCTCCCCCTCCCTGGCACTCGAAGGTGCCAGGCTCCCCATCATTACACACACCTGCCTTCACCTCGTCACGAGCATCAGCGATTATTGGACTCACCTGGACTCAATCACCTGTTTATTACCTCCCCTATATTTGTAATTTCCCCATCTCCGGCGTCCCACCTAGGCGTGCCTGACGGGCCGGCCGAGGCACGGGCGCTGGACAAACCGGCTGGGCGTAAACTCCCGACGAACCGGCAGAGGCATGGGAGTCTGGCGAGCCGGCTGAGGCATAGGAGCCCGACGATCCGGCTGGGATGTGAAAGCCTGTCGATCCCGCTGAGGCGTGGGAGCCCGATGATCCGGCGGAGGCGTAGCAGCCTGACAAGCTGGCTGGGAGTAAAAAACGCGATCCGGCTGAGGCCCGACGTGGGATGGGCGCCTTCTGAGCAACCGGGGCAAGAACCTCTCGAGCCAGCTAGGGCGTGACAGCCAGAAGAGCTGGCTTAGGCACCCCCGGTTCCATCAATAGCGGCCCCCGGACCCGACGTCACCACCAACCGGAATGCCAGCTCTCCCCGATGCTTCGTATGATGGGTGCTGCATTCTAACGACCGACGCTGGAGTCGAGAAGCTCAATTTCGAGTCTCACTGCAAAGGGGCTGAATGCTTATGTACATAAGGTATTTCTGTTTTTTATTTGTAATAAATTTGCAAACATTTCTAAAACCCCTTTTTCACTTTGTCATTATGTGGTATTGTGTGAAGATTGCGGAGGATTTTTGTATTAATTTAATCCATTTTAGAATAAGGCTGTAATGTAACAAAATGTGGAAAAAGTCAAGGGGTCTGAATACTTTCCGAAGGCTCTGTACCTTTGCTTTTTGGGGTACAGGAACAATGGTGGACATCTTGAACCAAGTGGGGACAACAGACTGGGATAGGGAGAGATTAAATATGTCCGTAAACATTTCACCCAGCTGGTCTGCACATGCTCTGAAGACGCGGGATGTCATCATAAATGTCTTACTCACGTCGGCCACAGAGAACATAATCTGATTACGTTACTGAGTTTGGGTAATCCAAAAGTTAGGCTACTGAGTATGATTTTGGACATGTAACTAGTAAATGTAACGGATTACATTTAAAAAGTGCCCTACCCAACCCTGGGTTTTAAAGACACATAATACTGAGGGGAGGATGTCAGTCGTTTCAGTTGATGCAAAGCTGACCTCTGTTAACATAAATTGAATGGCCAACATTCTATTCACTTAGCTTGATCTATGATCTCTGGAGTCATCCACAGGTTACCATAACCTTGACCCTTGGGCATGCGAGAGCAGCAAATATTTTACTCCAGCATGTTTATTTTACAAAGCCCTCATCTCTCCACAGAAATCCCAATTTAGACTTGAGTAGTTTTTTGTGATGCTTTCCACAGAATAAACAAACTGAGTCCAGAAGGGTCAACCCACATCAGCTTGCGCTTTAGGGCTTTTGTTGCTATGGGGGAAAGCAAAAAAATATAGGTTCAGAGGGGAGTTTGCCTCTTTCTTTACTTTTTGTGTTTTGTTTTATTTTTGTACACAGGCCTCTTCTCCTTAAGAAAAACAGAGCTTGCTGCTGTGCAAGGATTCATTGGCTGAGAGTCAACCCCTGGGCCATGCTGTGAAGAGCTGAACCAAATTAAATTACTAGTGGGTTACCATTTCGTGATGCTTAATGGGGAAGAAACTTGACTTACTGTATGTAGTAATTTGGGTTTGAGATTGGCTAGCTGAACCAAATCTCGCTTAGGGCACCCAAAAGGCTAGAGCCGGCCCTGCCAATGGCTCTCAAGTAATCTTTCCTTGATTCTTCTTCTTCCTATCTCGCTGCCTATTTCTCAACCTTATTGGAGGAGAAGGTCCAAGGTCCCTCCCTTTAGACTTTCTTTTCCAATGCATTTTGAGAAAGAGGCATGAAGAGAGGATGCCAGGGATCGAGGAGAGATTCATTTACATTGGGTGTTTCTCATTTGGGAAAAAGACAATCCTCTCCCCCGAGACCCGGAAACCAATAAGTAGTCGAGAAGTGTCAATTCATTAGTAGGCAAACGGAAGAGTGTCCTCCCCTCCTCGATAACCACCCTTCATCGATGATACTCATGTGTATCCTACCATGGAAGAGTTTTGAAATCTGCCACACCTCCTTGATAAAGGTTTAACATCAGCCCTTGTTTTGTCAGAGGAGAAAAACATGCACGTTTAAAAACAATATGCTGCGTATTGTTTTATCTATAAAACGTCTTGCACAACTGAATTTGTTTTTAACACTTTACACATTTATCTGGGGATCCACCCCGTAAACGTAATTAGTCTAATGACGCGCGAGTGGAGAAGGACCGTCTCAATTCAAGCAAGCACATTGACATTCACGTTCACTCTCCTCGCCGACCCTCCTCGATTAACTGTGACCTTGTTCAAAAGGTGGCTAGAGAGGACGCAGGAGGTGAGCACATCTAATTTAGAAAAGGCCAAAGTGTCATTGTGTCAGTGGGTAAGGCTGCGACAGGTCTGAGGGTCCTTACCAGCCCTTCCTCCCCCGGTCTTAGCGAGGTCACTGCTAGGTCGTTGCCGCTCTCATCGAAGGCGTTGATGTCGATCCCCCAGTTGGTGTGCGGCTGCTTGAACCAGTTCTGCAGCACGTTTTTGAAGTCGATGCTCTGCCAGTGGCCCACGCGGGAGTTGAGCTCGATCTTCAGCGAGCGGATCCGGATGTGGCGGCTGCCCTGCTCCGTGACGGGCTTCAGCCTGAGGATCTGCAGGTAGATGGTGGAGGTCTGCTGTAGCGGCCGTAGGTACACCCACAGCTGAGCCTTCAGAACCTTGGTGAACATGAGCTTGGGGCTGAACTTGAAGAAGCAGCAGCTAGGCTTGCCATCCACTTGCACCAAGGGCTCCGCTGTGGGACAGAGAGGGTTTCCACATGAATACAGGTTTAATATCTGTAAATACAAGTAACTGCGAAAATAAGGGGAACACTTGAGTAAATGAGGGATACAGTTTATTGAAAGCAGGTGCTTCCACACAGGTTTGGTTCCTGAGTTAATTAAGCAATTTACATTCCACCATGCTTAGTTAAATAAAGGTTAAATAAAAAAATAAATAGGGTAATGTATAAAAATGCTGGGCAGGCCATTATTTTGGCTATCATGGCTACAATCCCATAGGATGGCAATGCCCCCATCCACAGGGCACGAGTGGTCACTGAATGGTTTGATGAGCATGGAAACTATGTAAACCATATACCATGGCCTTCTCTGTCACCAGATCTCAACCCAATTGAACACTTATGAGAGATTATGGAGCATCACCCGAGACAGTGTTTTCCACCACCATCAAAAAAACACCAAATGATGGAATTTCTTGTGGAAGAATGGTGTCACATCCCTCCCATAGAGTTTCAGACACTACGGCATCTATGAAGCCGCTCTGGCTTGTGGTGGCCCAACTCCCTATTAATAAGACACTTTATGTTGGTGTTTCCTTTATTTTGGCAGTTACCTGCACATAGATATGCAGTTGAAGTCAAAAGTTTACATACACTTAGGCTGGAGTCATTAAAACTCATTTTTCAACCACTCCACAAATTTCTTGTTAACAAACTATAGTTTTGGCAAGTTGGTTAGGACATGTACTTTGTGCATGACACAGGTCATTTTTTCAACAATTGTTTACAGACAGATTATTTCACTTAGAATTCACTGTATCACAATTCCAGTGGGTCAGAAGTTTACATACACCAAGTTGACTGTGCCTTTAAACAGCTTGGACAATTCCAGGAAATGATGTCATGGCTTTAGAAGCTTCTGATAGGCTAATTGACATAATTTGAGTAAATTGGAGGTGTACCTGTGGATGTATTTCAAGGCCTACCTTCAAACTCAGTGCCTCTTTGCTTGACACCATGGGAAAATCAAAAGAAATCAGCCAAGACCTCAGAAAAAAATGTGTAGACCTCCACAAGTCTGGTTCATCCTTGGGAGCAATTTCCAAACGCCTAAAGATACCACGTTCATCTGTACAAATAATAGTATGCAAGTATAAACACCATGGGACCACGCAGCCTTCATACCGCTCAGGAAGGAGACGCATTCTGTCTCCTAGAGATGAACGGACTTTGGTGCGAAAAGTACAAATCAATCCCAGAACAACAGCAAAGGACCTTGTGATGATGCTGGAGGAAACAGGTACAAAAGTATCTATATCCACAGTAAAACAAGTCTTATATCGACATAACCTGAAAGGCCGCTCAGCAAGGAAGAAGCCACTGCTCCAAAACAGCCATAAAAAAAAGCCAGACTACAGTTTGCAACTGTACATGGAGACAAAGATCGTACTTTTTGGAGAAATGTCCTCTGGTCTGATGAAACAAAAATAGAACTGTTTGGCCATAATGACCATTGTTATGTTTAGAGGAAAAAGGAGGAGGCTTACAAGCGGAAGAACACCAGCCCAACCGTGAAGCACGGGGGTGGCAGCATCATGTTGTGGGGGTGCTTTGCTGCAGGAGGGACTGGTGTACTTCACAAAATAGATGGCATCATGAGGGGGGAAATTATGTGCATATATTGAAACAACATCTCAAGACATCAGTCAGGAAGTTAAAGCTTGGTCGCAAATGGGTCTTCCAAATGGACAATGACCCCAAGCATACTTCCAAAGTTGTGGAAAAATGGCTTAAGGACAACAAAGCCAAGGTATTGGAGTGGCCATCAGAACGCCCTGACCTCAATCCTATAGACAATTTGTGGGCAGAACTGAAAAAGCGTGTGTGAGCAAGGAGACCTACAAACTTGACTCAGTTATACCAGCTCTATCAGGAGGATTGGCCAAAATTCACCCAACTTATTGTGGGAAGCTTGTGGAAGGCTACCCGAAACATTTGACCCAAGTTAAACAATTTAAAAGCAATGCTATCAAATACTAATTGAGTGTATGTTAACTTCTGACCCACTGGGAATGTGATGAAAGAAATAGAAGTGGAAATGAATCATTCTCTCTACTATTATTCTGACATTTCACATTCTTAAAATAAAGTGATCGTAACTGACCTAAAACAGGGAATTTTTACTATGAATACATGTCAGGAATTGTGAAAAACTGAGTTTAAATGTATTTGGCTAAAGTGTATATACATTTCCGACTTCAACTGTACATACAAGTTCACAAACAAGGTGTCAGCATATAAATGAAGATCAATGACACTGGACTGGAGCATGGCTTTACAAATATCAGTTAAGCGTTGTATGTTGTCAATATCTTCTTTCATACTTTAAGATGGTTAAAAAGGTATTGTCTTTGAAAAAAAGACTTCATAATGAAGATTTCAGATATCATGGTGGAGCACTGGAGCTATTATAATATTGCTTTATACTGGTCCAATCCTTTCAGTTCTACACCGTGCCTGGGGGGGGAAGGGGTTTGGGTCGATTTGGAATTGAGCAACTGACTTATGTCACCCAATGCAAGCTTGCCGCTCTCCAAATCCAAGAGCAGCCATTGGTTTTCACCACTAAATAACTGACACAGCATGGAGATCCCGCCTAATGTGGGGATCAGGGGTCAAAACCAATCTCCACACAGCTGCCACCAAAATCACAGGCAGGAGGAGGGATGGGGAGTTAGATGGGTGTCTGAAGAGCCAGGAAAACAGCTAAGCAAGACTAGTCATCAAATGGTTAATAGATCCCTTGAGCAAGCTCATGATCGAACTGTCAGTTAAACCATCAAAATGATTTGCCGTTTTGGATCCACTTCTAGTCTAGATCCAGTTAACTAACATTAGTGGAGATTTGAATGGGCTCTGTAGAGCTAAACCGTATGTTATAGTCATTTGGGGAGAGTACATATTCTCTGTAACACCCAAATTAAAAGTTATGGTTACTGTTGCAGTCTCTGAAGTAAAAAAAAAAAAATGCTGTCAAGATTTATTACCAGATAATCTAAATGACACCATACCAGGTAAAGTATTTTAAATAGAAGCACGCTGTTTTTAAAGGAAGCATGCTTATTTTAAAAATGCATGTATTTGGTTGATGCATTTATTACAATGCATTGAGGGGCCCCTTGCTAAATCCAGTACCAACATTTTATGGAAGAAATTATATACATACAATGCACCAAATATTATCAATGAGTTACATTCAACATTGACAGCAACCTAGTTTGGTCTTGAAGCAGACAGCCGAGAGTGTTAATGATCTAGAAACACAGCTGAATAAAGGCTCCCTCTCATTGTTCTCTGCTGAGAAGTGTGTTGCTGCCTCATTTTAACATAAAGTGCAGGGACCTGTCAATCATTTCTAAATCTGAGGTTGCTCAGGCAACCTGCCAAGGCTTCCTGGGTCAAAAGGTCACTTTGGCACCTCGGCCTAGTTAAGAAATGGGGTCAGGGGTCAAAACCGTCAGCATTTTACATCCTCTGGGTGCTGGGGAGTTGCAGTCCTTATAGCCAAATTGAGTTTGAAGGTCAAGGTCGAACCTATGGCGATGGTAATATGTTTTTCTTCACAACAGTCCTTTCACCTATTCACACAGAGAGACCATTTTATATTTCAAAGGTATACAACTTATTCATCCACAATTCTTGTTGTGTTTTGGGCGGGGTTTAAGCAGCCAATGGTGAATTGTTTACCAGACTTCGACTGACTAGAAGAGAACACAGAACAATACCTTTTTTTTTTTACACTGAACAAATGTTGTAATTGATTTAGCAGGCATGCATAGAGGAATATGAATTCAATGAGGTAAAGACAGAATCATATCCATTAGAAGAGTTCAGAGGAACATTGAATAAGTGCCAAGCGAGAGACAGACGTGGTCCTTCAGCCTGTATTACAAGGGCCAGTCATTAGTGAGTGTAAATTATACAGTGTCTCACGGTGGACAAACAATATGTCAATGTTCCTTTTGGTGGGTTGCTTGGGTCGCAGCAATTAACGTGTTGTGTTGTTGTTGTGTTTGCTCATCATCACCAAACCGGGAATGAATGATTCTGCAGTTTTCTCCGGGTTTACTTGAGATTACTATTTGTTGTTGTTTTTCTGATGCATAGTGAATGGTGAAACTTTACCAATACCTTTCCACACTGTACCTTTATCCAAATGAACAACTAACCAACAGCTGAAAGAAAAGACTCCCTTGAAACAACCGGTTTGAGTTGCTTTGGCAATTCACTTTCTTCTATATGTCTTCTGCAATAAGCTGAGACCTAAAGTAGAGTTTTCTACGTAATCTGAGATGCAGGTTTTTCTTGGTCATGCTACATTTAGTGCCATATAATAGTAAGTTATTAAACACACATGCACAACATATGAGCTACATCATGCTAAACAATGAGAGCATTGATTGGTAAAATCAATTTGTGCCTTTATTGAGCTTGAATGGGAAAAAATGTAGGGAAACTCAGTGAAATGTGCATACCTGCAGCCTAATTATGTCATATACCTTGGCAGAACTTTCCACCCATATTAAATGAGGGAGGCTTGTAAAGATCACTCAAAACCAATGAGATTTTAAGCCCCGGCTTGAAATAGCTTGATCCCTTTTGCCAGGAAATATTACTGATGAATAGAGTTAAGTATTTTTCTGCCAGTGGGGTCTAGTAACATTTATGTGTCTTCATTTCCTGTACCCATTTCTTTATAACGGAAAATCCCTCCCCAATCCCCCAGTCTACTTACCTCTTCATCCAAACCTGGTGCACAAGCTCAGGTTTTGCATACAGCACCACCTTACCTGTGCAATGACAACCCCTCTCTCATCAGAGTCCCTGCTGCCTACCTCCTCTCAGAAACATAGCTGCTGGAAGATGTTTGGGAGTAGGGCTGCTGCGATTTGTCGCACTACAGACGGCTGTATCAGTCTGCTAATACAGGACTAGTAAAGGCCCAATGCAATGACAAGCCCTCTACTTTTGTGAATTTATCATTTTATTTTTATATTCAGATTTTTCAGGAGGTGCTGCAGCACCCTCAGCACCCCCATTTCCCGCGGCTATGCTCAGAAACACAATTCAACTGTTGACTGAGATATCAACCTTCACCTACGTCTGGCTTTTCTTACAAAGACAACAAAGAAGGACTCATACATGTGAGCAGTGTTTAAAATCAAATAGTATTTGTCACATGCTTCGTAAACAACAGGTGTAGACTAACAGTGAAATGCTTACAGGCCCTTCCCTTCAATGCAGAGAGAAAAATATAGAAATAAAAATAATAACAAAAGGAATAAATGCACAATGAGTAATGATAACTGGGATATATACACGAGGTACCAGTACCGAGTCGATGTGCAGGAGTACGAGATAATAAAGGTTCAGTGCCTTCAGAAGGTATTCATACCCCTTGACTTATTCCACATTTTGTTGTGTTACAGCCTGAATTCAAAATTGATTAAATATGTTTTTTTTCTCACCCATCTACACACAATTCCCCATAATGGCAGAGTGAAAACATGTTTGTAGATTTTTTTTACGTTGATTGAAAATGAAATAAAGAAATATCTAATTTCAGAAGTATTCAGAAGTAAGTATTCACACCCGAGTCAATACTTTGTAGGAGCACCTTTGGCAGTGATTACAGCTGTGAGTCTTTCTGGGTAAGTCGAGCTTTCCACACTTGGATTGTCCAACATTTGCACATTGTTCTTTTCAAAATGGGTTGCTGATCATTGCTAGACAACCATTTTCAGGTCATGCCATAGATTTTCAAGTAGATTTAAGTCAAAAACTATAACTTGGCCACTCAGGAACATTCCCTGTCTTCTTGGTAAGCCACTCCAGTGTAGATTTGGTGTTTTAGGTTATTGTCCTGCTGAAAAGTTAATTAATCTCCCGGTGTCTGGTGGAAAGGTTTTCCACTAGGATTTTGCATGTGCTTAGCCTCATGCTGACGTTGAGGGAGAGGTTGTTGTCCTGGCACCACGCTGCCAGGACACTGACCTTCTCTCTATAGGTGGTCTCATCGTCGTCGGTGATACCACCATCGTGTCGTCATGAAACTTAATGATGATGTTCGAGTTGTGCACAGCCACGCAGTTGTTGGTGAACAGGGAGTACAGGAGAGGACTAAGCACGCACCCCTGAGGGGCCCCCGTGTTGAGGGTCAATGTGGTGGATGTGTTGTTGTCTACCTTCAACACCTGGGGCGGCCCGTCAGAAAGTCCAGGATCCAGTTGCAGAGGGAGGTGTTCAGTCCCAGGGTCCTGAGCTTAGTGATGATCTTAGAGGGCACTATGGTGTTGAACACTGAGCTGTAGTCAAGGAACAGCATTTTCACATATGTGGATCTGTTGGTGTGGTATGCGAATTGGAGGGGGTCTGGGATGATGGTGTTGATGTGAAAAATGACCAGCCTTTCAAAGCATTTCATGGCTACAGATGTGAGCACTACGGGGCGATAGTCATTTAGACAGGTTACTTTGTCGTCCTAGGGCACAGGGACTGTGGTGGTCTGCTTGAAACATGTAGGTATTACAGAATGAGTCAGGGAGAGGGTGAAAATGTCAGTGAAGACACCCGCCAGGTGGTCAGCGCATGCTCTGAGTATGCGTCCTGTTAATCTGTTTGGCCCTCCAGTTAACTTGTTTAAAAGGTCCTACTCAAACATTGGCTACGGAGAATGATATCACACAGTTGCCTGAACTGCTGGTGCTCTCATGCATAGTTCAGTGTTGCTTGCCTCAAAGCGAACATAGAAGACATTTAGCTTGTCTGGTAGGCTTGCGTCACTTGGCAGGTCGCATCTGGGTTTCCCTTTGTAATCCGTGATAGTTTGCAAGCCTTACCACATCCAACAAGTGTTAGAACTGGTATAGTAGGATTTTATTTTAGTCCTGTATTGACTAAAATATGGATGGCTCATCAGAGGTCGTAGTGGGATTCCTTAAAAGCGGCAGGTCTAGCATTAAGTTCAGTGCAGATGTTGCCTGTAATCCATGGCTTTTGGTTGGGATATGTACTGTACTTACGGTCACTGTGGGGACGACGTCGTCAATACTCTTTTTAATGAAGCCAGTGACTGATGTGGTAAACTCCTCAGTGTTATCGGATGAATCCCGGAAGACATTCCAGTCTGTGTTAGCGAATCAGTAATGTACCTTAGCATCCGCTTCAATGGACCAGTTCCATATTGAGCACTTCACTGGTACTTCCTTTTTGATTTTTTCCTTGTAAGCAGGGATCAGGAGGATAGGAGGGAATATGCGTTTCTGTGTGTGGAGTAAAGGTGATCTAGCGTTTTGTTGTCTCTAGTTGCACAGTTGACATGTTGGTAAACCAGAAGTGCATTTTGGAAGTGCATTTTCTTGTTTGCTTATGGCCCTATACAGCTCGTTGAGTGCAGTCATAGTGACAGCATCAGTTTGTTGTGGTAAATATATAGCTACGAAAAATATAGACGAAAACTCTCTTAGTAAATAGTATGGTCTGCAGCTTATCATGAGATATTCTAACTCAGGCGAGCAAAAACTTCCCTAACATTAGAGATTGCGCACCAGCTGTTGTTAACAAAGAGACACCCCTCCCTCTCTCAGCTTAGCCAAAACTGCCATTGGTCTTGACGATGCATGGAAAAGCCCGTGAGGTGTATATTATCCATGTTCTTGTTCAGCCACACTCCGAGAAACAGAGTATATTATAGTTCATCAGGTACCGTTGATAGGATAGTCCTGAACGGAGCTCGTCCAGTATGTTCTCTAGTGATTGTACTTTTGCCAACAAAACAGAGAGCAATGGCGGTCTACATGCTCGCCAATGTAGTCTAATCATGACGCCACCTCGCTTGCCTCTCTTTTCCCGCCGCTTCCTCTTTAGAGTCCCAGTGATCAGGGCCAGGTCCAAGGTAAGCATAACATCCAGAGCTTCCGACGAAATCTTCATCCAAATCGAGGTTAGTAATCGCTATTAAGATGTCCAGAAGCTGTTTTCGGCCATAGGATCAGTGTACAAAATAGCAAATATGGTCAGGAGCCCATAACACGGCAGCTATCCAATGCAGCGCCATCATAGGACACATGCCTGTTTTGTTCTTCTCTCCTGTTTCCACTACGGCAGTGTAGAGTGCTGCTCTGCTTCATTACTGTAGCCGCTTATTTCCCTACGGTGTGATGGGAGCATATGTAGCACATGAATTTTAACTGCCAAGGCACAGCAGGTCTGCAGGTGGGACTACTGAACATCTGGCCCTCTCCCTGGGTACCTGTTTTCCAATGCTAGCTCGGGGCACTCTGTGTGTTAATGTAAGGGGAGACTTATAAAGTATAAGGGTTTATTCACCAATTTCATCTGTCCATTCAAATACCTCCAAGGCCATTTCAAAGCATGCCATGTTTTAATGGTTGGCAGTAATACTACCAGGTGGTGCTGCATGGACGTAGCAAGAGAAGAACGAATGTGATGACCACATTTTTAGGAGATGCAAAATACATTTTACACACAGAGAGAAGAGTGTAGGCTATATTACTCACACCATAGGCTATGTTGCACAACACATCAACACATTGCCGCATGAGCTGACCTCAGAGAGTGGCTTATGTCGTTTCCAAATCTCAAATTAAAATGATGGTGTCCCCAAACCAGACACAAAAAACTAGCCTGACATTAGATTGAAAGGTGGCAAACAGACAATCCCATTGCCTCGTTATGCAGACAGTTCACAATGGAGCCTTCTGCTTGGTCTGATAGGAGGCACACAGAGAATGTAGATTAAGTTGATGGAATATTTGATGGAGACACCACATCCAACCTCTCCAGTCCTATTTGTATGAAGGCAATCTGGGCTGACAGACAGACAGGGTGGTTTGTGTACCCTGCTGTCTGTCAAAAGGCTAATCCTTAGAGGCAACCCCGTATAACTTCACCCAATCAACCCATGCAGACCATTCACTGGTTATAAGGGAAAAGTGCCAATAAGATAGTGTCAGAGACAAGCAAACAATTGTGGTTCACTGAGAATCGATATGTTTATGATACATCTGTTAGTAAACAATATAGTTGTTCCATGTTGCACTAAGACAGCAAGTTCAATTCAGTGTGCTTCCTGTTTCTTGGATTCCTAAAAATGTAATGATCATGGTTTGAACTTGCATTCAAACAACATTGGTGGTTTTGAAGTCCCCACGTGTGTGTGTGTGTGTGTGTGTGTGTGTGTGTGTGTGTGTGTGTGTGTGTGTGTGTGTGTGTGTGTGTGTGTGTGTGTGTGTGTGTGTGTGTGTGTGTGTGTGTGTGTGTGTGTGTGTGTGTGTGTGTGTGTGTATCCACACGTGCAGTAAAAAGGGAACATCGTGCCAATCAAGCTCAATAGATAGACTGCCAAAAAAAAGAGCGAAAAAATTCAGAAAACGGTAATCTATTGTGAATGTCCAAAACGATAGTGCATAATGGCATAAATCAAGATGGGGATTGCATTTGCATATATATCTGTATTTTCTTTTCTTAATGGGAAATGCAAATGTGCCATTTTGTGGCGAGTGCACATTTGGGAGCCCTGGCGTTAGATAAATGTGACTCTAGGGTATCCCCGCACACCTCGGCAAATTAATCATTGTGACACGTTCACGACCCTTCTAATAAGACAGAGGCCACAGTGCACCCCCTCAACCATCCCACCCCCACTCCCTCTTTGTCTCTCGGGCTGCCCCAAAGGGGAGGAGAGGAGGGTGGGGGAGGAAGGGGTAGAGGTGGGGAAGGGGGGATGTGAAGTTAGACCCGTCATTCAGACCCCCTCCCCTGGGACAACGGCAGGCACAAGACTCCTATTAGGACTGAGCACAGGAGCCCCCCAGGAGCAACAAAAGACACCTCCTAATACTCCCTGTTCCAACCCAGTGAGCGCACACACATACACACACACATACACAGGGGCCCCAAACAGACTCTCTCCCCAAGACAGGGATAGGGGTCTCTTACAATAATAATAAAACCCTTCCACAGAAAAGAACTGAACCACAGAAATGCATGCAGAACTGTGGGAGAGGGAAATGGAGAAAGGGAGGGAGGGAGAAAGAGAGAGAGCGCAGTGAGCTGAAATAAGCCGGACAGCTGGACAGCAGGAAACGAGAAGGGTTTTGGGTGTGTTGTGCGTGTCCGTGCATGCATGCGTGTGTGTGCGTGCATGTGTGTGTTCTGATGGATTCTGACCGAGAAGGGATATTATGACCGATTCTGGAAAGCAACAGATTCTGCAAAGAATTTAAAGAAAATATTGCCAAATCATATAAACAACACAATGTCCATTCATTTCAACTAAAGTGCCGTCAGAAAGTATTCATAGCCCTTGACTTATTCCACATTTTGTGGCCTGAATTCAAAATGGATTAAATCTATTTTTTTCTCACCCATGTCCACACAATACCCCCATATTTTTCCATATTTTTTCAAACCCCTAAATCGTTACATCTTAGAATCACCTTTTGTAGTGATTACAGCTGCTAGTCTTTCTGCATAAGTCTCTAAGAGCTTTGCCCACCTGGATTGTACAGTATTTGCACATTATTCTTAAAAACATTATTCAAGCTCTGTCAAGTTGATTGTTGATCATCGCTAGACAGCCATTTTCAAGGGGGGTGGGGGTTCAACTAAGCTATATGAAATTGTTTTAGGAAGTTCATACAAAGGATCCTTTTGCTATTTGATTTAGCATTTTAAGACCCTTTGAAGTATCAAAAGTATCAAAAAAAGATTGTCCTTCGTGCTATTAGCCCATACAAACGCATTTAATAACAGATTCACGACATGGAACAACAGATAGTACCTCCAAAGAATCTAAAGAAAGTTTGTCCTGAAGTGTCTGTCATATATCTGAGAGATATAAGAAAAATCAAGAAACACTTGTTAAATATATATATATGTTTTTTTTTAACATGAATTTAACCCCTTTGTTACTTAACAGTTTCCATATAGTGTAAACTTTCATAACTTTTTTCAACTGGTACTGGTGGACCTTCAGGCGAATCTCACCTCTCCAAACTGTACGTGTTCCTGTGAGTCTCGCCACTCCAAACTGTACGTGTTCCTGTGAGTCTCACCTCTCCAAACTGTACGTGTTCCTGTGAGTCTCACCTCTCCAAACTGTACGTGTTCCTGTGAGTCTCACCTCTCCAAACTGTACGTGTTCCTGTGAGTCTCACCTCTCCAAACTGTACGTGTTCCTGTGAGTCTCACCTCTCCAAACTGTACGTGTTCCTGTGAGTCTCACCTCTCCAAACTGTACGTGCTCCTGTGAGTTTCACCTCTCCAAACTGTTCAGACACTACAGACAGAATTTGGCAGAGCAGTTGTACCGTCTTCAGATGAGTCCCAAGACACTTGTGGGGTCATAGAGCTAAACGGAGAACATCGTCGTGTTCGTGACAGTCTCATACAGTTGAAGTCGGAAGTTTACATACACTTAGGTTGTCATTAAAACTCATTTATCACCCACTCCACAAATTTCTTGTTAACAAACTATAGTTTTGGCAGGTTGGTTAGGACATCTACTCTGTGCATGACACAAGTAACTTTTCCAAAAATTGTTTACAGACAGATTATTTCACTTAGAATTCACTGTATCACAATTCCAGTGGGTCAGAAGTTTACATACACTAAGTTGACTGTGCCTTTAAACAGCTTGGAAAATTCCCCAAAATGATGTCATGGCTTTAGAAGCGTCTGATAGGCTAATTGACATTATTTGAGTAAATTGGAGGTGTACCTGTGGATGTATTTCAAGGCCTACCTTCAAACTCAGTGCCTCTTTGCTTGACATCATGGGAAAATTAAAAGAAATCAACTAAGACCTCAGAAACAAATTTGTAGACCTCCACAAGTCTGGTTCATCCTTGGGAGCAATTCCCAAAAGCCTGAAGGTACCACGTTCATCTGTACAAACAATAGTATGCAGGTATAAACACCATGGGACCACGCAGTCATACCACTCAGGAAGGAGATGCGTTCTGTCTCCTAGAGATGAACGGACTTTGGTGCGAAAAGTGCAAATCAATCCCAGAACAGCAGCAAAAGACCTTGTGAAGATGCTGGAGGAAACGGGTACAAAAGTATCTATATCCATAGTAAAATTAGTCCCATATCGACATAACCTGAAAGAACGCTCAGCAAGGAAGAAGCCACTGCTCCAAAACCGTTATAAAAAAAGCCAGACTACAGTTTGCAACTCTTTGGAGACAAAGATCATGCTTTTTGGAGAAATGTCCTCTGGTCTGATGAAACAAATATAACTGTTTGGCCATAATGACCATTGTTATGTTTGGAGGAAAAAGGGGGAGGCTTACAAGCCGAAGAACACCATCCCAACCGTGAATCACGGGGATGGCAGCATCATGTTGTGGGGGTGCTTTGCTGCAGGAGGGACTGGTGCACTTCACAAAATAGATGGCATCATGAGGCAGGAAATTACGTGCACATATTGAAACAACATCTCAAGACATCCGTCAGGAAATTAAAGCTTGGTCGCAAATGGGTCTTCCAAATGGACAATGAACCCAAGGATACTTCCAAAGTTGTGGCAAAATAGCTTAAGGACAACAAAGTCAAGGTATTGGAGTGGCCATCACAATACCCTGACCTCAATTCTATAGAAAATTTGTGGGCAGAACTGATAAAGCGTGTGCGAGCAAGGAGGCCCACAAACCTGACCAAGTTACACCAGCTCTGTCAGGAGGAATGGGCCAAAATGCACACAACTTATTGTGGGAAGCTTGTGGAAACCTTTGACCCAAGTTAAATCATTTAAAGGCAATGCTACAAAATACTAATTGAGTGTATGTAAACGTCTGACCCACTGGGAATCTGATGAAAGAAATAAAAGCTGAAATAAATCTTTCTCTCTACTGTTATTCTGACATTTCACATTCTTACAATAAAGTGGTGATCCTAACTGACCTAAGACAGGGATTTTTTTACTAGAATTAAATGTCAGGAATTGTGAACAACTGAGTTCAAATGTATTTGGCTAAGGTGTATGTAAACTTCTGATTTCAACTGTATTTCCATGGAGGGGTTAGTAGGTCAAACCGTTCAGACGCCACGGACAATTTGTCATGGACGCTATGTCACCATTCACCGCAGATGTGAAAGTGCAACGTACGCGGATGCGGTGAATTGAGATGCATCCAATGCAAGAAAACAGACATCTCTGGCTTAAACGAACACATTTGTATGGTGATTTTTTTATTATGCTAATTATATTTCCGCGGGGTTTGGCCTTGTGTTTTAGGTTATTGTCCTGCTGGAAGGTGATTTTGTCTTCCAGTGTTTGTTGGAAAGATTTCCTCTAGGATTTTACCATTGCTTAGCTCTATTCTGTTTCTGTTTATCCTAAAAAACTTAATAGTCCTTGCCGATGACAAGCATACCCATAACATGATGCATCCACCACCACAAATATGAAGAGTGGTACTCAGTGATGTGTTGTGTTTGAATTGCCGCAAACATAAGACATTGTATTCAGGACATAAAGTTTATTTCTTTGCCACATTTTGCAGAATTACTTTAGTTTCTTATTGCAAACAGGATGCATGTTCTGTACAAGCTTCCTTCTTTTCACTCTGTCATTTATGGATTAACTACAATGTTGTTGATCCATCCTCAGTTTTCTCCTATGAGAGCCATTAAACTCTCTAGTTGTTTTAAAGTTACCATTGGCCTCAATTCCCGAGTGGTTTCCTTCCACTCCAGCAACTAGTGATGAGCAATTAGTGCTTTTTGAGGTCAGTTCGGTTTTGATTATTAATCACGGTTTTCGATTTTGGTTTTGATTATTTTTTGGGCATTAAATGCACGATGCATTATGTGGGTTGAATGATGTGACAACACTGAATAAAGCAATTAATAAAAGTCCCATGATGGTAGTGACTGCCATTTCTGCTTATCACTTACAGTGAGGGAAAAAAGTATTTGATCCCCTGCTGATTTTGTACGTTTTCCCACTGACAAAGAAATGATCAGTCTATAATTTGAATGGTAGGTTTATTTGAACAGTGAAACCAGAAAAACGCATGTCAAAAATGTTATAAATTGATTTGCATTTTAATGAGGGAAATAAGTATTTGACCCCCTCTCAATCAGAAAGATTTCTGGCTCCTAGGTGTCTTTTATACAGGTAACGAGCTGAGAATAGAAGCACACACTTAAAGGGAGTGCTCCTAATCTCAGTTTGTTACCTGTATAAAAGACACCTGTCCACAGAAGCAATCAGTCAATCAGATTCCGAACTATCCACCATGGCCAAGACCAAAGAGCTCTCCAAGGATGTCAGGGACAAGATTGTAGACCTACACAAGGCTGGAATGGGCTACAAGACCATCGCCAAGCAGCTTGGTGAGAAGGTGACAACAGTTGGTGTGATTATTCACAAATGGAAGAAACACAAATGAACTGTCAATCTCCCTCGGCCTGGGGCTCCATGCAAGATCTCACCTCATGGAGTTACAATGATCATGAGAACGGTGAGGAATCGGCCCAGAACTACATGGGAGGTTCTTGTCAATGATCTCAAGGCACCTGGGACCATAGTCACCAAGAAAACAATTGGTAACACACTATGCTGTGAAGGGCTGAAATCCTGCAGCACCCGCAAGGTCCCCCTGCTCAAGAAAGCACATAAGAAAGCACTGTCTGAAGTTTGCCAATGAACATCTGAATGATTCAGAGGACAACTGGGTGAAAGTGTTGTGGTCAGATGAGACCAAAATGGAGCCCTTTGGCATCAACTCAACTCGCCGTGTTTGGAGGAGGAGGAATGCTGCCTATGACCCCAAGACCACCATCCCCACCGTCAAACATGGAGGTGGAAACATTATGCTTTGGGGGTGTTTTTCTGCTAAGGGGACAGGACAACCTCACCGCATCAAAGGGACAATGGACAGGGCCATGTACCATCAAATCTTGGGTGAGAACCTCCTTCCCTCAGCCCGGGCATTGAAAATGGGTCGTGGATGGGTATTCCAGCATGACAATGACCCAAAACACACAGCCAAGGCAACAAAGGAGTGGCTCAAGAAGAAGCACATTAAGGTCCTGGAGTGGCCTAGCCAGTCTCCAGACCTTAATCCCATAGAAAATCTGTGGAGGGAGCTGAAGGTTCGAGTTGCCAAACGTCAGCCTCGAAACCTTAATGACTTGGAAAAGATCTGCAAAAAGGAGTGGGACAAAATCCCTCCTGAGATGTGTGCAAACCTGGTGGCCAACTACAAGAAACATCTGACCTCTGTGATTGCCATCAAGGGTTTTGCCACCAAGTACTAAGTCATGTTTTGCAGAGGGGTCAAAAAACTTATTATTTCCCTCATTAAAATGCAAATCAATTTATAACATGTTTGACATGCGTTTTTCTGGATATTTTTGTTGTTATTCTGTCTCTCACTGTTCAAATAAACCTACCATTAAAATTATAGACTGATCATTTCTTTGCCAGTGGGAAAACGTACAAAATCAGCAGGGGATCAAATACTTTTTTCCCTCACTGTATTAACCATAATTTATTTACATTATTTTAATAAAATATTTGTTTTATTTTACGACTTTATTATTTAATTCTAAGTCATTATCTCATCTCTATAGGGCGGAGAGGGCGCAGAGGTCAGAGGGACCCACAAAAGGAAAGATGTTTTGATAGGCTGTTTTGGCAGGCCGTCATCAAACTTGTTCTTAATTAACTGACTTGCCTAGTTAAATAAAGGTTCATATATTCAAAATAATAATAATAATTTAAATGATGCACTCCCTCCATTCCCCCGTCTTTGGGTGATGATGTGAGTTTGGGCTCTCTGTTTTCCCTCACTGTGCTATTGAGGCAGCCCTGAAGCACATTCAAAGCCCAAGGCTCAAGGCTCAAAGCCCAGGGCTCAAAGCTCAAGGTTCAAAGCCCAAGGATAAAAGTTCAAGGATAAACGTTCAAGGCTCAAAGCCTTGGCCAAGGATTTTCACTGTGGACAAAATCACTGTGACCAGGCCTTGTCAGCCAGAGCGTGTTCCCCATTCTCCTGTCCTTTAGAACTGAGTCCCTGTCCTTTAGAACCGTTTTCTGTCAATACTATTCACTTGACAATGTCCATACAATGTGGAAGTATCTGTTATCCCATTCTGAATCAGTCACAGCTCTTTTTCTTCTACCAGCACTGTACATTAAAATAATCAAACTTGGCTCCGGGCCTAAATAACATTTGGACGTTTGGACAATGTGCTGCTTCCATATAATTAACTTCCGAGGTTGATCTCGGCTCTCGGCATGCTGAAACGGAAATGCATGCAGCCATAGGCGATGGATGAATACAGTATGGAGCCACTCTCAGGGCCACTTAGAAGGGCTAAAATAAAATGTTCATGCAGATATTCATCAGCTGTGGCAGTGGCGATCCACTCAATCCGCACCATCCGAACCTCTTTCAGGCACCTCAAAATCCTGGTGTGATCCGGCATTGTGTCCATGCTGCATTTCCTCTGATCAGAGATGCCTTAAATTTAGGATTAATGGGCTCCGCCATAAACGTCTCCGCAGCACCGCCTCCACAGCCCGACTCACCCATCAGTAATAATCCCCTCAATGATCTCCATTTTATATTTTCTCTCCTCTCCTCCTCTGCCCTCCTCTCCTTTCTTCCGGTCTGTTCCTCCTCTACACAGTGCTTAATTACTGGTGGGAAGTAATTATTTCCTTTTTTAGTGAGACGTAACATCTGTTTCAGGTCTTTTTAAGTGTACCTATAAAAGCCCCTCTATGATTTTGTCCCTTAAGGATAGGACTGGGTTGCTTGTTGCTCCCTGTGGACCCCCTCCCCAACACTCCCCCATGCAACCTTCCACCACTCTGCATGCCCACGCACTATGGGCCACATACAGCGCAGCAAGCTGGATGCTACAGTAGCGCCCTGAATCCCCTTAACAGGCACTGAGCAGCATACCAGCTTACTAGTGGGTACACACACACACACCACAGGAGGAAGTGATGCAGTTACTGGTCTGATGATGGTCATCGTAATGTCTTAAGTCTCCCAAGTTTTCCACAGTTTTCCACACCGGGACTGGTTGATGTGGTGGGTACATGGGGAGAGCGTGGGAAAGGTGGAAGGAGTGAGATTCCTGAAAACGCTGGTGAAGTTTTCGCCCCCTGTATTAATAGGTTTTGGTCCTTGGAAATTCTATTAGCCATAAAATGTACAGTGTGTTCAGTGTGTACAGTGTGTTATTCTATTTCAACAAAATAACAGTAATGACCCAGGGTCCAAACAAGTCATCACCAAAGTTTATCTTTCCCTTCAGAGGCTCTCTCGGTGGACGGGAGTGACTGAAAAGGGACAGGAACAGGTGTCACCATTAAACATAGCCTTCCATGGAATGAATAAATATATAAAAACCTCACATAGTCATTGACTTCCCACACACACTGGCCAGTGAGCTGAAGACAGTCCGGCTTCTGCTGGCCTGTCTTTTTAGCGCTCTCCCTCTTAATGTTTATGGTTCCTGCACCTTCAGGAAATGACCCTTTTATAGGGTCAACACTATAAAAGACTTGTGGTTTTTTGGTGGGAGTGGTTGGTGTGTGTGTGTGTGTGTGTGTGTGTGTGTGTGTGCGTGTGTGTGTGTGTGTGTGTGTGTGTGTGTGTGTGTGTGTGTGTGTGTGTGTGTGTGTGTGTGTGTGTGTGTGTGTGTGTGTGTGTGTGTGTGTGCGCGTGTGCATGCATGCTTGTATGGGAGTGGGGGTAATGCTGTGTAAGCTGGTTCTCCTTTGCTGCCGAAGAAAGAGACCCAATGAGGTTAATTGGCTCCTCATCCAATATATCACATAGCTGTGAACTCTGTGACCCTTTTTGTCAATAGGGAGACTTTTGTCCACTGTGTGTGTGTGTGTGTGTGTGTATGTGTGTGTGTGTATGTGTGTGTGTGTGTGTGTGTGTGTGTGTGTGTGTGTGTGTGTGTGTGTGTGTGTGTGTGTGTGTGTGTGTGTTCCTATTTTCTTATGTTTCTCAATTGTTAATTGACAAAAATCGAAAAATAACAGAACTAATATGGTAATCCAAGTGTCAAATCATTGCAATGCTGCAGCTATATTTGCAAAGATTCCCTGTCAATAAGCTCTGATGAAACTGTTGTGTCTTGGTACCAAGGATGACTGATAAAGCAAAATAACTCAATTTAGATGTTTGATGCACAGATGAGAATGGAAAGAATGAAGAGGATACTTCATACACTGACTCCTATGTGCATTTTTATTTCTCATGTGTATTTTATCTGAATTAGTATTGATTCTGTGCTCTCTTAAAAATCTATTCAGGATTCAACTAAAATCCTCTATCTAGGCTATAGATGGGTTGGTTGTTTAGCAACAAAATCTATGCGTGCACAACTATGGGGCAAAACAGACATGGTTGGCTTAGATTGTTGACAACATGTAAACTATATTTTGTGTCCAAATACAAACAAAACAAAAATACATTTGCACAAATACATTGTTACAGTTGTTGGTTAGATAGCTAGCGAATTTGAGCCATATTAGCATAGACATGACATCAAATCAAGTTGTATTAGTCACATTCGCTGACGGGTGTAGACCTTACAGTGAAATGCTTGCTTACGAGCCCCTAACCAACAATGCAGTTAAAAAAAATACGGATAAGAATAAGAAATAAAAGTAACAAGTTATTAAAGAACAGCAGTGAAATAACAATAGTGAGACTATATACAGGGGGGTACTGGTACAGAGTCAATGTGCGGGGGTACCGGTTAGTTGAGGTAATATGTACATGTAGGTAGAGTTATTATTGACTATGCATAGATGATAACAACAGAGAGTAGCAGCAGTGTAAAAGGGGGGGGGGGGGCAATGTGAATAGTCTGGGTAGCCATTTGATTAGATGTTCAGGAGTCTTATGGCTTGGGGGTAGAAGCTGTTTAGACATGGTATCAATTACAAGATACAACGAGCTGAAATGAGCCACCTATGATTCCCCACACGGCAGCTTCTTCACATTGTTGCTATCTGCCCGTTCAGAATCATAACACACAGCCTTCTGCCTCATCGTTTCTGTGACCTTGCAGCCAACCTGACCATAGAGTAAATACACCTCCCACCTCAGACCTTTAGGATTAGGCTGGGGGGTATAGCGTGGTTAAGTATGGGACAGGCGGAGTGTCATGCACTCCGGGATTAGGAAAGTGATGAAAGTGCAAGATTCTGGGAGGGGGGGGATAGGGCTTTCCTCAGGATAGGGGGCGACTTTTTGGGAGAGGGACAATGGAGGACAGTTAGATACATTGTAAATCTGATATAAAGTGTCTAGCAGCTTGATCATCATGGTATTTTATGTTAGTAATTTTGCAGGCATGAATTATGGTAAGTATACATGGTAAGTATACCTAAAACTTGTATCTCATTATAGTAAGTGGTGAAATAAGTACAGTGCCTTGCGAAAGTATTCGGCCCCCTTGAACTTTGCGACCTTTTGCCACATTTCAGGCTTCAAACATAAAGATATAAAACTGTATTTTTTTGTGAAGAATCAACAACAAGTGGGACACAATCATGAAGTGGAACGACATTTATTGGATATTTCAAACTTTTTTAACAAATCAAAAACTGAAAAATTGGGCGTGCAAAATTATTCGCCCCCTTAAGTTAATACTTTGTAGCGCCACCTTTTGCTGCGATTACAGCTGTAAGTCGCTTGGGGTATGTCTCTATCAGTTTTGCACATCGAGAGACTGAATTTTTTTTCCCATTCCTCCTTGCAAAACAGCTTGAGCTCAGTGAGGTTGGATGGAGAGCATTTGTGAACAGCAGTTTTCAGTTCTTTCCACAGATTCTCGATTGGATTCAGGTCTGGACTTTGACTTGGCCATTCTAACACCTGGATATGTTTATTTTTGAACCATTCCATTATAGATTTTGCTTTATGTTTTGGATCATTGTCTTGTTGGAAGACAAATCTCCGTCCCAGTCTCAGGTCTTTTGCAGACTCCATCAGGTTTTCTTCCAGAATGGTCCTGTATTTGGCTCCATCCATCTTCCCACCAATTTTAACCATCTTCCCTGTCGCTGCTGAAGAAAAGCAGGCCCAAACCATGATGCTGCCACCACCATGTTTGACAGTGGGGATGGTGTGTTCAGGGTGATGGCCTGTGTTGCTTTTACACCAAACATAACGTTTTGCATTGTTGCCAAAAAGTTAAATTTTGGTTTCATCTGACCAGAGCACCTTCTTCCACATGTTTGGTTTGTCTCCCAGGTGGCTTGTGGCAAACTTTAAACAACACTTTTTATGGATATCTTTAAGAAATGGCTTTCTTCTTGCCACTCTTCCATTAAGGCCAGATTTGTGCAATATACGACTGATTGTTGTCCTATGGACAGAGTCTCCCACCTCAGCTGTAGATCTCTGCAGTTCATCCAGAGTGATCATGGGCCTCTTGGCTGCATCTCTGATCAGTCTTCTCCTTGTATGAGCTGAAAGTTTAGATGGACGGCCAGGTCTTGGTAGATTTGCAGTGGTCTGATACTCCTTCCATTTCAATATTATCGCTTGCACAGTGCTCCTTGGGATGTTTAAAGCTTGGGAAATATTTTTGTATCCAAATCCGGCTTTAAACTTCTTCACAACAGTATCAAGGACCTGCCTGGTGTGTTCCTTGTTCTTCATGATGCTCTCTGCGCTTTTAACGAACCTCTGAGACTATCACAGTGCAGGTGCATTTATACGGAGACTTGATTACACACAGGTGGATTGTATTTATCATCATTAGTCATTTAGGTCAACATTGGATCATTCAGAGATCCTCACTGAACTTCTGGAGAGAGTTTGCTGCACTGAAAGTAAAGGGGCGAATAATTTTGCACGCCCAATTTTTCAGTTTTTGATTTGTTAAAAAAGTTTGAAATATCCAATAAATGTCGTTCCACTTCATGATTGTGTCCCACTTGTTGTTGATTCTTCACAAAAAAATACAGTTTTATATCTTTATGTTTGAAGCCTGAAATGTGGCAAAAGGTCGCAAAGTTCAAGGGGGCCGAATACTTTCGCAAGGCACTGTATAGCTGGTTATAATTATAATCTGAAATAGCAGATAATAAGAAATGATGACAAATCTTTACCTGGCTAAAAGATATGTAATATTTATTTAACTAGGCAAGTCAATTAAGAACAAATTCTTATTTACAATGACAGCCTAGAAATAGTGGGTTAACTGCCTTGTTTAGGGGCAGAGCGACACATTTTTAACTTGTCAACTTGGGGATTCAATCTAGCAACCTTTCGGTTACTGACCCAACGCTCTAACCACTAGGCTACCTGCCGCCCCAAATATAATGTATTTGTTGACAGGAAACTCACTCTACATCTACTCTACAGATGAAGTTGTGTGGAAAAAGGACTGGGGTGGGGCAAAATGTACTGTCATTATTAGTTAATAATCATTTTGATCAGAGTGTGAAACTATCCAGACAGATCTGCAAGGAAGGTGGATCCTTTCGAATATGCTAGTGGACGATAAACAGATTTGACTTATTAATCTATATGGTCCATCCAAATAATGATGATCGACACTTCTTAGAAAAATATTTCTAACACTCTATTGAACTCACAAGCAACGATCCTATTATTATGGTGGGAGACTATAACACGGTTTTAAGTACTTAAATGTACTTAAATGGACCGTAATGGAATACAAACTATTACCTTCAAGAACTTAAGGAGATCACGAATATCATGGACACATTAGAACTAGTGGAAACAGTGCCTTCAGAAAGTATTCACACACACCCCTTGACCTTTTCAAAACGGTGTTGTGTTACAAAGTGGGATTAACATTTATTTAATTGTCTTTTTTTTCTCCAACGATCTATACAAAAAAAAATAACATTTGAAAAAAATAAAAACCAGTAATATACTACATGACCAAAAGTATGTGGACACCTGCTCGTCCAACATCTCATTCCAAAATCATGGGCATTAATATGGAGTTGGTCCCCACTTTTCTGCTATGACAGCCTCCACTCTTCTGGGAAGGTTTTCCACTAGATGTTGGAACATTGCTGCGGGGACATTCAGCCATAAGAGCATTAGTGAGGTCAGGCACTTATGTTGGGCAATTAGGCCTGGCTTGCAGTCGGCGTTCCAATTCATCTCAAAGCTGTTCAATGGGGTTGAGGTCAGGGCTCTGTGCAGGCCACTCAAGTTCTTTCACACTGATCTCAGCAAACCATTTCTGCATGGACCTCACCTTGTGCATGGGGGCATTGTCATGCTGAAACAGGAAAGGGCCTTCCCCAAACTGTTGCCAAAAGGTTGGAAGCACAGAATCGTCTAGAATGTCATTGTATATTGTAGCATGATAATGTACCTTCACTGGAACTACGGGGCCTAGCCTGAACCATGAAAAACAGCCCCACACCATTATTCCTCCTCCACCAAACTTGACAGTCGGCACTATGCATTCGGGCAGGTAGCGTTTTCCTAGTATCAGCCAAACCCATCTTTGTCCATCGGACTGCCAGATGGTGAAGCGTGATTCATCACTCCAGAGAACTCGTTTCCATTGGTCCAGAGTCCAATGGCGGCGAGCTTTACCACACTTCAGCCTGGCATTGCTCATGGTGATCTTAGGCTTGTGTGTGGCTGCTCAGCCATGGAAAGCCATTTCATGAAGCTCCCGACGAACAGTTATTGTGCTGATGTTGCTTCCAGAAGCAGTTTGGAACTCGGGAAGAGAGTGTGACAACCGTTCTGTGAGCTTGTGTGGCCTATCACTCCTGCTCCTGGACATTTCCACTTCACAATAATAACAGAAATTTGACAAACTGACTTGTTGGAAAGGTGGCATCCTATGATGGTGCCACGTTGAAAGTCACTGAGCTCTTCGATAAGGCCATTCTGTTTGTCTATGGAGATCGCATGGCTGTATTTTTTGATTTTATACACCTGTCAGCAATGGGTGTGGCTGAAATAGCCAAATCCACTAATTTGAAAGGGTGTCCACATACTTTTGTATATATAGTGTATATCTTGATTAGATTTTAGGTTTTCAAACCCCTGAGTCAATCACAAGAGGCTGCTGAGGGGAGGATGGCTCATAATAATGGCAGGAACTGAATAAATGGAATTGCACAAATTGATAACATTCCACTTATTCTGTTCCAGTCATTACCACGAGCCCGTCCTTTCCAATTATGGTGCCACCAACCTCCTGTGGAGTCAATACACATTAGAATAACGTTTGGCAGCGATTACAGCTGTGGATATTTCTGGGTAAGTCTCTAAGAAAATTCTAAACCTGGATTGTGCAACATTTGCCCATTATTCTTTAAAAAATTCTTCAAGCTCTGTCAAATGAGTTGTTGATCATTGCTAGAAAACCATTTTCAGGTCTTGCTATATACTGTATTTTCAAGCAGATTTATGTCAACACTGTAACACAGCAACTCAGGAACATTAGCATTCAATGTCTACTTGGTGGGCAACTCCAGTGTAGATTTGGCCTTGTGTTTTAACTAGGCAAGTCAGTTAAGAACAAATTCTTATTTTCAATGACGGCCTAGGAACAGTGGGTTAACTGCCTGTTCAGGGGCCAGAACAACAGATTCCGGTTACTAGTCCAACGCTCTAACCACTAGGCTACCCTGCCGCCCCAGGGTTCCGTATCTTTTTTCTTGAAAAACTCCCCAGTTCTTAATGATTACAAGCATACCCATAACATGATGCAGCCACCACAATGTTTGAACATATGGAGGGTGGTAATGTTTTGTATTGGATTTGCCCCAAACATAACACTTTGTAGTCAGGACAAAAAGTCCAGTGCTTTGCCACATTTTTTGCAGTATTACTTTAGAGCCTTGTTGAAGAAAACTGCATGTTTTGGATTATATTTATTCTGTACAGGCTTCCTTCTTTTCACTCTGTCAATTAGGTTAGTATTGTGGAGTAACTGTTCTTGATCCACCCTCAGTTTTCTCCTATCACAGCCATTAAGCTTTGTAACTGTTTTAAAGTCACCATTGCCCTCGTGGTGAAATCCCTGAGCGGTTTCCTTCCTTTCCGGCAACTGAGTTAGGAAGGACACCTGTATCTTTGTAGTGACTGGGTGTATTGATGCATCATCATCATCATCATCAAAGTGTAATTAATAACTCCCCCATGCTCAGAGGGATATTCAATGTCTGCTTTTTCTATTTTTACTCATCTCATCATAGGCATTTCAAAAACTCCATGGACTTTGTGGTTGAATCTGTGTTTGCAATTCATTACTCGACTGAGGAACCTTACAGATAATTGTATATGTTGAGTACAGAGATGAGGTAGTCATTCAAAAATCATGTTAAACACTATTATTGCACACAGAGTCCATACAACGTATTATGTGACTCGTTAAGCACATTCTTACTCCTGAACTAATTTAGGCTTGCCATAACAAAGGGGTTGAAGACTTACTGACTCAAGACATATCAGATTTCATTTTTAATTTAATTGTCAAAACTTTTAAAAAAAAACAACATATTTCCACTTTGATGTTATGGGATATTGTGTGTAGGCCAGTGACACAAATCTCTATTTAATCCATTTTAAATTCATGCTGTAAGACAACTACATTTTGAAAAAGTAAAGTGGTGTGAATACTTTCTGAAGCACTATATGAAGGCTAAAAAACCCTGACCTAATGAGATATACATGGATGAGGCTTAATCAAGCTATCTGTCTTGACTACTTTCTTGTGTCATCCTTGCTGGCACCAAAAGTATAAAAAGTGTTGATAGGAGACAGAATGCAATCGGACCACCATGGCTATCAGTCAATACCCATACAGTGCTGTAAAGCGTAGCGCCTGAGCTTGGATGTAATTTATAGCATGTTGCTGTACAGCCACTGCGTTCCAATTTAGGTGCTTATCAGGGGCCAAATCTGCCATTTTCTTTTTTTACATATTATTTTACAATGGAAAACAAAGACAAAGATACAAACATTGACATTCCTTGTAGTGTTGAATGGGATGGCAAATTTAGAGGGCAAAACAAAACTTAACTCACATATTTACAAATTTAAGATAAAATTAGTATTAGGTGCTACCTATTAGAAGAAGACAACATATAGTCATTAAAAGCAGTGCAGATACACTAAAAATAAATATTGAGTGGAGTACAGCACAGAGTAGCAGCAGATCATCAACCCAGTTATGAAGGGGGAATAGTGTGAGGACAGACGCTGGGAGACGAGAAGCAAGTACAGGGAGTGAATATTTAATAAGTAACAGACATGAAACAAAACACGGACAGTGTCTGGACAACGGAAACATAACAACATTAATGCTGACACAGGTATCAAACTGAGGAATAGACAAATATAGAAGAGGCAATCAATAAAGTGATTGAGTCCAGGTGAGTCCAATGAAGCGCTGATGGGCGTAAGATGGTGACAGGTGTGCTTAATGATGGACAGCCTGGTGCCCTCGAGCACCAGAGAGGAGGAGCGGGAGCAGGCGTGACTGTTCCCCCCCTTTAGGGGCGCCACCCAGCATCCCACCTGGGCGAGCCTGACGGGCCGGTTGAGGCGTGGGAGTCTGATGATCCATCTGAGGCGTGGGAGCCTGACGAGCCGGCTGAGGCATGGGAGCCTGACGAGCCAGCTGAGGCGTGACGTGGGATGGGAGCCTGTCAAGCCAACCGAGGCAAGAAAACCTCTCAAGCCAGCTAAGGCATGGAATCCTGACGAGCCAGCTGAGGAATCCCCAGTTCCTTTGGCAGTGGCACCTGGACCCAACGTCACCAACCAAAACAAAAAAACAAACAAAAAACTCCCTGATGCTTCCAATATTGGTGTCAGCATTCTGTGAGGACAGACGCTGGGAGACGAGAAGCAAGTACAGGGAGTGAATATGTAATAAATAAATATTTAAATATCAATAAATATTTTATAAACAGAGATGAAACAAAACACAGACAGTGTCTGGACAACGGAAACATAACGACATTAATGCTGACACAGGTATCAAACTGAGGAATAGACAGATATAGAAGAGGTAATCAATAAAGTGATGGAGTCCAGGTGAGTCCAATGAAGCGCTGATGGGCGTAAGATGGTGACAGGTGTGCGTAATGATGGGCGCCCTCGAGCGCAAGAGAGGGGGAGCAGAAGCAGGCGTGACAGAATAGACCATTTATCCAGTATTGGATGCCAAATTTTGTAAAACATTGGACTTCTATAAGAGGTATTGTATTGAATATGTTCTATATGTATTACATTCCCTAAATCCTGTAACCACATTTCAAAGGTAGGTACAGTCTCCAATTTCCAAAATTGCAGAATGAGCCTTTTGGCTAATAGAGTACAAAGAGAGACAGCCTTCCCTTCCTGGTTATTCTCATCAACTGTACCGAACAGAGCAATGAATGGGTTTTGGAAATCTGCCATTTTCAACCTGTATATGGGTACAAGAGACAAAAAAAATGTATAACTGACTTTCTCCTGCACAACATAGGTACAGCATACCCCCTTATTGTATAGGACACTTTCAGAGGCCACTCAATTTCAGAGGCCATTCAATTCAATACTCATCTTTAAAACAAAAGCAGTTTCAGTCAAAAGAGATTAGACAAAGGAACAGTGGTGTAGTAAAAATACTATACTTGAAAGTACTACTTAAGTACTGTACTTTAATTTGCTATTTATATTTTTGACAACTTTTAATTTTACTTCACTACATTCCTAAAGAAAATGATGTACTTTTTACTCCATATTTTTTCTCTGGTGCCCAAAAGTACTCGTTACATTTTAAATGCTTAGCAGGACAGGTAAATGGTCTAATTCACACATTTATCAAGAGAACATCCCTGGTCATCTTTACTGCCTCTGATTTGGCAGACTCACTACACACATGCTTTGTTTGTAAATGATGTCTGAGTGCCCCTGGCTATCCGTAAATTAAGAAAACAAGAAAATGGTGCCGTTTGGTTTGCTTAATATAAGGAATCTGAAATTATTTATACTTGTACGTTTACTTTTGATGCTTAAGTATATTTTAGCAATAACATTTACTTTTGATACTTAAGTATATTTAAAACCAAATACTTTTAGACTTTTACTCAAGTAGGATTTTACTGGGTGACTTTCCCTTTTACTTGAGTCATTTTCTATTAAGGTATCTTTACTTTTACTCAAGTACGACAATTGGGTACTTTTTCCACCACTGCAAAGGAAATAGAGGAACTAACAGCACAGGTAGATAGCAATAAAACATTTACTATAATGGAATAGAATAAGTTAGAGTGAAAACAAAAACAACTGCAGGAACTTATTCAAGAACAATAAAGTGTAGTTTATTACAAAAATAAAGCGAAGTGGATCATTTAAAAAAATGCAATACATTTCTCTTGAATCTTCAACATGAAAATGCTACCAAAAAATAATTTACAGAAGCTCGTTAAAAATGACAGTTATCCATGATTCACCAAATTATATTTTAAAAGAGGAAACAAAATATTTTAAGCATGTTTTATTGTCAGTCTCCTCCATCTCCCCTAAATGGTGTTAACGGTAAGGATTATTTTCCTAATAATGATCAGGTTAAATTAACAAAATGTAAAGAAATATCTGTGTGAAGGCCAACTTACAGAAAAGGAAATTAAATCCTTTCAGTCTGGAAAAACCCCAGGGTTTGATGGCATACCAGTAGAGGTATATCAAATATTTTTTGATGTGCTCAAAGATCTATTATTTACAAGTTTTAACTACTCCTTTAAAATGGTAGACTATCAGGTACTCAGCAAGAAGGTCTGATGTCACTATTACTGAAACAGGACTCATGTGGTAAGTATAAAGATTCAGTCAATTCAAACTGGAGGCATCTTACACTCCAAATGTTGTGATGCAAAAATCCTGGCTAAATTAAGAGCGCATATAATTAAAAAGGTTTTACCAGATATTGTTAATTCTGATCAGACAGGTTTTTTACATGGAAGGAACACTGGAGATAATATACGACAATTACTTGAAACAATATAATAATATATAACATCAAAGAAACCAGGACTGGTCTTCATAGCAGATTTTGAAAAGCCTTTTGATAAAGTATGACTACAATTTATATATAAATGTAAAATGTTGGTGAATCTTTTATACAATGGGTTAAAGTTATCTATAGCAACCCCAGGTGTAAAATAGTCAATAACAGTTACTTCTCAGAAAGTATTGAAGTGTCAAGAGGAGTAAAACAAGGCTGTCCGCTGTCTCCATATCTATTTGTTATGGCAATCGAAATGCTAACAATTAAAATCTGATCCAAAAAGAACATCAAGTGTTTCGAAATGCAGAGCTTAAAAACCAAAATTGTCAATGTATACCGATGACTCAAGTTTTCTAGAAGTCTGCAATCTGGATCCCTGCACGGTCTCATTGAAGATCTAGATAACTTATCTAGCCTTTCTGGACTAAAACCCAATTATGATCAGTGTACAATATTACATATTGGATTGTTAAAAGACAACCTTTACATTACTCTGTAGTTTACCAATAAAACTGGCTGATGGTGAAGTAGACATACAGTACCAGTCAAAAGTTTGGGCCACCTACTCATTCAAGGGTTTTTCTTTATTTTTACTATTTTCTACATTGTAGAATAATAGTGAAGACATCAATACTATGAAATAACACACATGGAATCATGTAGTAACCAAAAAAGTGTTAAACAAATCCAAATATATTTTAGATTTTAGATTCTTCAGAGTTGCCACTCTTTGCCTTGATGAGAGATTTGCACACTCTTGGCATTCACTCAATCAGCTTCACCTGGAATGCTTTTCCAACAGTCTTGAAGGAGTTGTGCTGAGCACTTGTGTAAATCAGGTAAATCCGGTCTTTGTGATCGAATTGCTGCAAAGAAAACACTATTAAAGGACACCAGGAAGAAGAAGAGACTTGCTTGGGCCAGGAAACACAAGCAATGCACATTAGACCGGTGGAAATTGGTCCTTTTGTCTGGAGTTCCAATTGGAGATTTTTGGTTCAAACCGCCATGTCTTTGTGAGATGCGGTGTTGGAGAACAGATGATCTCTGCATGTGTATTTCCCACTGTAAAGCATGGGGGAGGAGGTGATTGTCACGCCCTGGCCTTAGTTATCTGTGTTTTCTTTATTATTTTGGTTAGGCCAGGGTGTGACATGGGTGATTTATTGTGTTTCGTCTTGTCTAGGGGTTTATTTGATTTATGGGGTTGTGTTCAGTGTAGTTGTCTAGGTAAGTCTATGGTTGCCTAGAGTGGTTCTCAATCAGAGGCAGGTGTTTATCGTTTTCTCTGATTGGGAACCATATTTAGGCAGCCATATTCTTTGAGTATTTGGTGGGTGGTTGTCTCCTGTGTCAGTGCCACACGGGACTGTTTTCGGGTTTTCACGTTTCTTGTTTTGTATTCTGTTCATGTATAGTTTCTCTGATTAAAGAACCATGAACTTTAACCACGCTGCATTTTGGTCCTCCGATCCTTCTCGCCTCTCCTCTTCGGAAGAAGAGGAGGAAATCCCTTACAGTGATATGGTGTGGGGTTGCTTTGTGAAACTGTTTGTGGTGTATTTAGAATTCAAGGCACACTTAACCAGCATGGCTACCACAGCATTCTGTAGCAATACGCCATCCCTTCTGGTTCGGGCTTAGTGGGACTATTATTTGTTTTTCAACAGGGCAATGACCCAACACACCTCCAGGCTGTGTAAGGGCTATTTTACCAAGAAGGAGAGTGATGGAGTGCTGCATCAGATGACCTGGCCTCCACAATCACCCAAAGACAACCAAATTGAGATGGCTTGGGATGAGTCAGACTACATAGGGAAGGAAAAGCGGGGACTCCTTCAAGAAAGTTGGAAAAGCATTCCAGGTGAGCTGGTTGAGAGAATGCCAAGAGTGTGCAAAGCTGTCATCAAGGCAAATGGTGGCTATTTGAACAATCTCAAATATAAAATATATTTTGATTTGTTTAATTACATGATTCCCTATGTGTTATTTCATAGTTTTGATGTCTTCACTATTATTCTACAATGTAGAAAAATTGTAAAAATAAAGAAAAACCCTAAAATGAGTAGGTGTTCTAAAACGTATGACTGGTAGTGTATTTGTAACTAAAAAAGCTGTAAAAGCAAAAATGTAAAACAAAGTTACTTTTGTAACAAATGATCAACAAACGTTTGACAAACAAACGTTTTCCAAATGTACCCAGTTGTGTGCTGGGAGAGAGAGACAGACAGAGAGAGACAGACAGAGAGAGACAGACAGAGAGAGAGCCTTGATGGGAGAGGAAGGTCTGGTCTCAAAGCCATGGACAGGTGACAAATGAGGGCCTATTGGGGTCAAAACCTCACCCCTCAATTAGCCCAGCATCCACCAGCACACAGACACACACATACAGCCTGTTTGTGCAGGGCTCAGCTCAAGTATAAAAGCAGACAGCTTTCTGTGTAACTAGCATATACACACACAGTTTCAAATTATTTTATATGTGGTATGTTGTGACACAAATTAACCACATAGGACCAGAGCAGTTCCTATGTGTGGAGCTTCACTCCATGTACATGGGTAGGGCACTGCATCCCTATCCTTGCAACACACCGTATGGGGAGGGAATGCTACAGTACGTTACAGTGCCGCACTGTGATATAAATAGCTTTTCCATTAAATGTTATAGTAATTAGCGACCAGGAAGCATGGACCCTCTCAACCCCTACTGCGGCACCCATGTACCTTGAGCGAATACTAAGAAGCAACTCTGGCATACTAAGAAGTGACGCTGGCACCGGTCCAGTTCAGCGTGTACTGTGTGAACCCGCACGGCCCATCAAAGGCAGTGCACACGCCCATGAGAGGGTGAATGGGTTCGAGGTGCGCAGGGAATAGTGTTTGAAGTACTCTCTGGCTCTATCTGAGAGACGGAAAAGGCGCTTTTCATCTTGCGGGATTGCTGAGGTGCCACAGGCGAGAGGAGATTCAGTCCTTCTCTTCTCAACGTGAAACTGTTCCATGAACACCAGAGGAGAGTGATAACGGAGAGAGAGAGTTCAGAGGGAGAAGAGGAAAGGGGAGAACAGAGAGAGGGGTGGAGAGATGAGGAGTAAAGAGAGAAGAGAGGAAGAAAGAGAAGTGAGATATGAGAAATGAGAAAGGATCAAACATAGAGTGGGTGGAAGAGGAGAGGAGAAAACAGAGAAGAAAAAAGAGAGAGAGGGAAAGATGCTAATGCAGCCCCATGGCATCCTGCTAACAGAGCAGAGCAGCACAGTACATGTTTCTTGCACCAGTGTCAGTGAGTGCACTCCCATTCATTCAAAACAAAGCAGCAGCTCCCACGCCTGACATTTTAATAGAGATATCTTATGGACCTATCAATAACCAAGGCCCACAACTGTCTAATAAACAAGCCATTAAAGAAACAGAAACATGGGGTTTCCATCCCTCCCATTCAAAGCCCATTCCCCTGCAAAACAAAAGCCTCTCTTCTAAATGCAAGAGTCACTCTTCTTCCAGTTCCATCATATCATATCTGTGCTGCTGATTCAGATGCTGCTTGAGGCCAAACACTTCTCCTCTAATGGGCAGGAGAAGCTGTGTCATGTCATGTCCGGCCCGAGGAAGAGTGTTGAGACAGGTTTAACACATCCATGGGGCAACAGAGTACAACACTGGACGGGGCATACTGGAATGGAGGCACCACATCCATATAACCCTCAAACACAAGATACACTGTTACGCAGGCTCTGTCATCAGAAGAGGGGCAAACACGTTTGCAGTATGTCCCACTAACAACACGCAGAGGGAGAGGGCGAGAATGAAGGGAGGAGAGGGAGAGAGATGGAGACTGCTATGTTGTCAACTGGTGGAGAAAGCTGGACACACTAAGGCCGGAGGATAGCCGACATTGACCATTCTACGGCCACTTCGTTGACCTCAAAAACCTGGACGATGAGAATCACATCAAATAATCACATCAAAGTCATATAAGGTTAGATTGATAAGTACTTGTATCGTACAACTTTGTGATGCTCCACATGAGTCTCATTCTATGTAAACGGGTTCAAAATGTACTAAAGCTCGACAATTGCTCCTGTTTACACCACCTCTCCATTCTCTAACAGACCATAGGCAATACTTCATAGGAATCATTTTCCACAATGGTGAGCGAGCTGTAAGCCTGCAACAGCAGTCAAGATCTCATGCCTGGCAAGAACAATGATGCATCCCTCAGAGGACCAAAGGCTGAACTTGCTTTGAGGGTTGTCAATAGCAACTGACACTGTGATTTTCATTACCATGGGCCACAGTTGTTTTGGTAGCAGATATTCAAGAATAGGTAATTCATCAGAAAGTAGGCCTATGTGCAGAACGAGGATCATTCATGAAAGTTCAGCTACAAAGAAGTTTGATGATTAAAATGGACTATTAATTAACGGAAGGGACAATCTATTAGCCCTAATGGATATGGACAATTGAAAGTCATTTCTTGACGTTTTGACAACTCCTTATTTGAAGAACAAACAAATAAACATCATATGAACGGCACAGGCACTTATTTATCTCTGACAATAATAAGCAACCGTAAAAATAATCTCACATGCGTTTGGCGCATGTGTGGTATGTATTCATTTGTGGATGTCCATCATCCATTTCCTATGATATGCAGGACCGGCTGGAGTCACAAAGCGATATTTGGTTGGGGGGGGGGCGCCAAGCAGGCAATCTTGATGACAGAGAGAGAAATTTAGTTTTTAAAGTTAATTTCTATACATTTTGCCATCGGACAGAGAGAACATTTAGCAATGTTATAATACATTTCATGCAATTCTAAAAGATTTGCCATGGGGCTGGGAGACATTTTTGCAGTTTTAAGCAAGTTTTTTGCAGTTCTACATGTTTTGCCATGGGGCACAGAGAGCCATAAGCGACCTCTTATGTTGCTTATGCCTGGAGATACCCTGATGATATGTTACCAATTACAATTAGTATGATACAGTTCCTTAAAATTGATTTTACTGTCTTAGTTGTTTATGATATACACAAAATACTCTGTAATGTCAAAGTGGAAGACAAATTATAACATTTGTAAAAACAAATCATGAAAAATAAAGGAATATGTCAAATCAAACTTTATTTGACACATGCGCTGAACATCTGTAGACCTTACCGTGAAATGCTTTACAAGCAAGAAAATATTTACCAAATAAACTAAAGTAAAAAATTAAATAACACAATAAAATAACAATAACGAGGCTGGGGTACTGGGGTGTGTCAATGTAAATAATCCGGTGGCCAAGTCTTGATTAAATAAGTATTCAACCCCCTTATTCAATATATGTTAGAATCACCTTTGGCAGCGATTACAGCTGTGAGTCTTCCTGGGTAAGTGGCTCGAACTGAATTAATGGAATCACATCAATTGATACCATTCCACTTATTCTGATCCAGCCATTACCACGATCCCATCCTTCCCAATTATGGTGCCACCAACCTCCTGTGGAGTCAATACACATTAGAATCACATTTGGCAGGGATTACAGCTGTGAATATTTCTGGGTAAGTCTCTAAGAGCTTTCCACACCTGAATTGTGCAACATTTGCCCATTATTATTTTTTTTTAATTCTTCAAGCTCTGCTAATTTGGTTGTTGATCATTGCTTGACAACCATTTTCAGGTCTTGCCATACATTTTCAAGCAGATTTATGTCAAAACTGTAACTCAGCCACTCAGGAACATTCACTGTCTTCTTGGTAAGCAACTCCATTGTAGATTTGGCCTTGTGTTTTAGGTTATTGTCCTGTTGAAAAGTGAATTAATCTCCCAGTGTCTGGTGAAAAGCAGACTGAACCAGGTTTTCCTCTAGGATTTGCCTGTGCTTAGCTCCATTCCGTTTCTTTCTTATCCTGAAAAACTCCCCAGTCCTTAACCTTTTCACTTGCGAGTTCCAAATATCTCCAACGTTCGCCCCAGCATGAATGGTTTTATGCACGTGATGTCAGAATGCACTCACTGTTCCAAAATGTGATTGTTACGTAACAGGACAGTTAACACGCGCTGCCTGCTAATTATCTATAGGCTATGTTTCAACTTGTCCATTTCAAATTATTTTCTAACAAATTGTATTTTCCAACAACAGTTTGAATTTAAGTGTGTTCCGCCTCCTCATTAATTCACATAGAAGTAGCCCATTTCAGTGTTGGGGACTATTTATGTTTGAGGCTTTATTGAGCCGGACAAACTTTCCTCTTCGAGGAGAGCCCTTCCCCATTTTTTCCGCACTTCAAGTATGCAGACATTTGCACAGTCTTGCTGGCATATTTTCCGGCTAGCGCTCTCATTGCCTCCATTGTTGTTTTCCTTACAAATAATAACTTAGGACATGTGTGCCTTATTTTCTGTATATCATGTTGTCGTTTCTACTGAAGCATACAGTACGCATGTATGAATGTATGGAGCATAATGTATTCACAGTTGTATTCACGCTTTCAAGTATTGGAGATTGTAATGGACACCTATGATGTGTGTAAAATACTTGTTTGGTATTTTGTTGTACTGATTATAATGAGTTAATGCTAAGCTATTTGCCAGCTATGTGTGGTGCCATGTTTGTTGATATTATGCAATGCATTCTGGGTGTCACGTAAATGTCGGTCAGACCAAAGAAGTTATAATGAGGTGATGTAATGGTTCACTTGTCTTTCGAGTAAACTTCCGGAAGTGAATGAATGGAAGTAGACAACACACCCCCTTCAACATGCATACTGCAAACAGACCAAATTCATCTTGTCTCCTCTTAATATCTTTGGTTGACACAAAAAAAAAAACATGGCGGCGAGCACAAACTACCCATCGTCGGATTACTTTTGATTTCTAGAAAGTGTTTTACTCAATTATTTTGATCAATGTTAAATTCACCCGTGATGTGATGAATTATAAATAGTAATTGCTATTAGCTCATTCATATTGGGGTTTCTGTCAGCAGAGAGTTCTCATATGACCGCTTGTGTTACGTCAATCTTTCCTCAGTTAGCGCTAGGACTAATGTAGCCTACATTTTCCAGTTTGGATGATTGTGTATGCTTTCGCTACTTCTGTGAAGGTCTGAATATTGCATCCCAAATAAACTGGTCACATTCAGGACATAACTTTGTAAGGACTGTAAGGTTGTATTCGGCGCATGTGGAAAAATACAATTTTATTGGATTTGTTTGTGCAACATGTTTCTGTGAAAAAAACAGTGTGACTAGCTCAAGTGCTGACTGTTGTGTAAAGCGAAACTGGGCATTCTAAATAAGCGCTCTAATCACACCGGTTTGAGATCCCACCTGTTTGTTGGTACATGTGTAAAGGTTAACGATTAAAAGCATACCCATACCATGATGCAGCTACCACTATGCTTGAAAATATGGAGAGTGGTACTCAGTTATGTGTTTTATTGGATTTTCCCCAAACATAACACTTTGTATTCAGAAAAACATATTTATTGCTTTGCCACAATTTTTGCCGTTTTACTTTAGTGCCTTGTTGCAAACAGGATACATGTTTTGAAATATGTGTATTCTGTACAGGCTTCCTTCTTTTCACTCTGTCAATTAGGTAACTACAATGTTGTTGATTCAGCCCCAGTTTTCTCCTATCACAGTTTTCTCCTATCATCAACCCAATCTTCGGGCTACCCAAGAGGAAACGCCGGGGTTACAGAGGAAAGAGAGGGGGGATCCTGGTGAGATTAAGGCGAAAGGAAAACCGGCCACCTCTTCCCTCCATTCTACTGCGAATGTACAGTCACTTGATAATAAGATGGATGGCCTCAATTGCGGATTTGCTACCAACGGGACTCTCGGAATTGCAATATTCTTTGCTTTTCAGAAACATGGCTCTGTGACAAGATACACCCCATGGCTATCCAACTTGATGGATTCTCCATTCACAGGGCAGACAGGACAGTGGAGTCGGGGAAATCGAGGGGGGGGGTGGGGTTTACCTCTTCATCAACTCCAACTGGTGTGCAATTCCAGCGTGGTGGAAGTGTTGACCCACTGTTCACCCATCTTGAAATACCTTATTGCCAAATGTCGACCCATCTGGCCTCCCGAGCGGCGCACTACAGCCTGGGGTTTGATCACAGGCTGTGTCATTGCTGGCCGTGAACGGGAGTCCCATAAGGAGGCGCAAAATTGGCCCACCGTCGTCTGGGTTAGTGGAGGGTTTATCCGGGGGGCTTTACTTGGCTCATCGCGATCTAGCGACTCCTTGTGGTGGGCCGGGTGCCTGCAGGCTGACCTCTGTTGTCAGTTGAACAGTATTTCCTCCGACACATTGGTGCAGCTGGCTTCCGAGTTAAGCAGGCGAGTGTTAGGGAGCACGGTTTGGCGGGTCATGTTTCGGAGGACGCATGACTCGACCTTCGCCTCTCCCAAGCCCGTTGGGGAGTTGCAGCGATGATACAAGATTGTAATTAGATCGCAATTGGATATCACAAAATTGGGGAGAAAAGGGGGGGTAAAATACAAAAAAATTATAATAATTAAAGGCTGACCCTTCTACCTCTGAAGGGAGTTTACAGCTGTTATCGGTGACTGCTGTATACATTCCACCTCAGGAGAAGAAAAATAACAAGCTGGTGCATAATGAACTAGGCTATAAAAAAGCAGGAAACCCTACACCCAGAGGCTGCCTTTCTGGTTGCCTGCTATTTTAATTTGGCTTCACTAAGACATGTGATGCCCAACTTCCATCAACACGTCTCCAACACCACTAGGGCCAATAAAGTCCTAGACCACTACAATTCTATCCACAAGCAAACATACAAGGCCCTCACTCGTCTGCCATTCGGCAAATCAGATGATGACTCTGTACTCTTGCTTCCTGTTTACAAGCAGAAGCTGAAACAGGAAGTACCCACGATTAGTTCCGTTGAGAAATGGTCACCAGAATCAGAGGGTATGCTTCAGTACTGCTTTGCTAGCGCTGATCGGGAATATGTTTTGAGACTACACCGATAACCACCTCCGTCACCGGCGTCAATCGAAAATGCATCGGCGACGTTGTACCCGCAGTGAGGGTTCACTTTTCCAATCAAATACCCTGGATTTACACCGAGGTTGGTGCTAAACTAAAGAGCGGGGCTACTGCACACAGAGCTATCATAAACAACCCTGATGCTACGGCCGAAGACAGGAATAAGTTCAAGAAGGCCCGCTATGACCTCCCCAGTGTCATCAAACAAAGAAAAGGACAATATAGGAATAATGTGGAATCATTACACAGGCTCTGACACCTGCCTCATGTGGCAGGGGCTCCAGTTTATTACAGATGACAAAGAAAGACCCAACTGTGATCTATCTGCCCAACGATGCCTCTCTACCAGACGAATTCAAAGCATTTTATGCACGCTTGGACAGCAACAACATTGAGCCGGGTGTGAGGGCCGTCACCGACCCAGAGGACTGGGTGATCTTGCTCTCCGAGGCTGACGTACAAAGGGTCTTTAATCAGGTCAACACCCGCAAGGCCGATATTCCAGGACGTGTTCTCAGAGTATGCGCAGAACAGCTGGCAGGCATATTCACAGTCCTTGTCAACCTCTCTTTGTCCCAGTCTGTATTCCCCACATGTTTTAAGACGACCACAATCATGCCTGTTCCTAAGAAATCTAAGGCTTCATGCCACAATGATTATTGCCCTGTAACACTCACTTCTGTAATCATGAAGTGCTTTGAGAGGCTGGTTATGGCACACATTAACTCCACCATCCCAGCCACCCTGGACCCACTCCAATTTGCATACCGCCCCAACAAATCCATAGATGACTCAATCTCAATTGCTCTCCACACTGCCCTCGCCCACCTAAATAAGAGGAATACCTATGTGAGAATGCTGCACATTGACTATAGCTCAGCGTTCAACACCATTATCCCCTCCAAGCTTGTCACCAAGCTTAGGACTCTGGGTCTGAACACCTCCCTCTGCAACTGGATCCTGGACTTGAGGGACCAACCCCAGGTAGTGAGCGTGGGCAACATCACCTCCACCACGCTGGCCCTTAACACAGGGATGTGTGCTTAGTCCCCTCCTGTACTCCCTATTCAACCAATGACTCCAACACCATTATCAAGTTCACTGACGACACAACGGTGGTAGGCCTGATTACCGGAAACGAAGAGTCACCCTACAAGGAGCAACAACCTCTCACTCAACGTCAGCAAGACCAAGGAGCTGATCGTGGACTACAGGAAATGGGGGGGGGGGGGGGGGGGTGAGCACGCCCCCATCCACATCGATGGGGAGGCAGTGGAGCAGGTAGACAGCTTCAAGTTCCTCAATGTCCTAATCACTAAAGTCTTAAAATGGTCCAAACACACACACACACAACAGTGCCTCTTCCCCCTCAGGAGGTTGAAACAGTTTGGCATGGGCCCTGAAATCCTGAAAAGGTTCTACAGCTGTACCATTGAGAGCATATTAACTAGCTGTATCACTGCTTGGTATGGTAATAGCACCACCTCGATCGCTACAGAGGGTTGTGCGGACAGCCCAGTACATCACTGGGGCCGAGCTCCCTGCCATTCAGGACCCCTATATTTTCTCTGCTGCCGCACGGCAAGAGATACCTGTGCAAGTCTGACACCAACAGGCTCTTGACCAGCTTCTATCCCCAAGCAATACGACTGATAAACAGCTAACAAAATAGCTACATGGAGCGAGTTTTCCTTGTATCTTTATCAACCTTTTATTTTAGTATTTCAGTCTCTATGCACACTCACAGGGCCCAATACACACACAAACACTCACTCACATAATTTTCTCACTCACACATAATATGCACATACATTTATACTGACTCTACACACCCGCACACCCACTCACATGTAACCTGCTGCTACTTTGTTTATCTTATATCCTGTTGCCTAGTCACCTTACCCCTATACATATCTACCTCCATCACTCCAGTATCCCTGCATGTAAATATGGTATTGGAACTGACTTTTTTTTTTTTTTCCTGTATATAGTATGCTTACTTATTTACTTTATTGTGTATTCCATATTTCTTAAACTTATTTCTTGTGTGCTTTTTTCTAGTAATACATTGTTATTGATTATTGCATTGTTGGGTTTTGAGTGTGCAATTAGGGCATTTCACTGTACTTTTTTGAATTTGAAACATTCAATTGCGCACAGAGTGAGTCCATGCAACTTACGCAACAAGTCACATATTTAGGCTTGCCATAACAAAAGGGTTGAATACTTATCGACTCAAGAAATTTCAGCTTTACATTTTGTATTCATTTGTAAAAATCACAAAAAACATAATTCCACTTTGACACTATTGGATATTGTGTGTAGGCCAGTGACTAAAAATTTAAATTTAATCAATTTTAATTTCAGGCTGTAACACAACAAAATGTGAAAGAAGTCAAGGGGTCCAAATGCTTTCTGCAGGCACTGTATGCTATGAATTGCAATTCATACAATATGTTATGAATTTGGTAAATGTATGATATGTTACGAATTCCAATTTGTTGTGGCTAACGTTAGCTAAGCTAGGGGTTCGGGTTAAGGTTAAGGTTAGGGTTCGCTTTTGTGCTAAGCAGTTACAAAGTAGCTAAAAAGTAATAAGTAGTTGCTAATAAGCTAAAGTTGTCCATGATGAGATTTGAACACATTCACATTACTGTTTTATGTAACCATACCAAACCTAACCTATCATACTAATTTGGACATCTCGGATTTACATTTACTATGTTACGTCTAGTCTATGAGACCAGGCTGGTATGACAATCGAAGAAGAAGTTAAGGGAACACAAACCTATCTTTGTTCCCTCTTGGGAAAAAAACGGATTATTTGCATAGCTTTTCGTTTCCTTGTGCGGAATACATTATGTGTGTAAATGTTGTTGAACCACGGCGATTCGCCGCGAAAAGGTCACACACTCCCCTCGACCCCAACTGTTTCTCTGGCTTTGTGTCCTCACAGGGAAAAAACGAGCTGTGCCTATAAACTTCGCATTTAAAAGACAAGTGCGGTCGAGGGGGACTGCTGCATGGGGGAAACAATAGCAGCTTTTTTGGACACACTTTTTCTGACTGCGATGAACAGCAGGGAATCCGGTAGAGCCCTCTTATAAAGAACCACAGAGCACAGCTGCTGGGCTCTATAATTTTAGGGAATGTTGGTGTTTTTTTCTCAGTAATAATACGCAAAACCTTCCTGTCCACATTTGAACATGTTATTTTATACTTGTTTATAGGCCATATTAGGCCTAAACTGTCCCTCTGCTATTTTAAGCATATCATATTGTAGGCTATATTTTGGCCATACAACTGCAAGATATGCAAAATAATGGATAATGTGCAAAGGTTCGGCGCAATACATCTGCCTGCCAAATGCTACATTATCCTTACTGATTTATGCACTCCAAACAGACATTGGCATAGCATTCAAAAGTCTGTCATGCGGCTAATGAAAGTCAAATCACAAAACATGACAGAACAACCGGAAATTGCAAATGATCAGTGACCTAATTTGCCAAAAACCGAAACAACGGTTTCAAAACGGCTATGTATAGGAACATGATACAGAGTTATTTAAAAGTATGTTACATGAAGTCTGGCCCTGAAATGATTCGAAACTAAGAAAATATGCTATAATTTGGGGTAGACTATAGACTTCCCCGGGCACAACCCCATAGATGACCTAGGCTAAATCCGCGCACGATCTGTCAGTACTGGCACTCTAGCCTATAGCACAGCTGTAGGCTAAAAGTCCATCATCCAAAAAATCCCTCCTCTTCATGTAGGCCTACATAGAAAGACTGAACAAAATAGTTACATTTATGCGTCATATGAATAATAATAATAATAATATGAATAATATTAGCCTAATAATAATCATAATAATATTGGCTTGACGAACTCAAAGTTAATTACTCTGGTGACCTGTCATAGAGTGATGAGGCTCTTTATTGATTTATTGATTTTTCAAGTTCACACTTAATCCATACAGATATTTTTGACAGCCGTAGCAAACAGCTGACCCTACATCATCGGGGCGGCAGGTAGCCTGGTGGTTAGGGCGTTTGGCCAGTAACTGAAAGGTTGCTAGATCGAATCCCCGATCTGACAAGGTAAAAAGCTGTCGTTCTGTCCCTAAGGCGTCGTTGTACATAAGATTTTGCTCTTAACTGACTTACCTAGTTAAATGAAATAATTTGTCCTATTTAAACGGTTATGTATTTTACTTGATTAAATAGATGATCACAAAATCATTCGAAGTAGGCCTATTGATGTTCAAATGCCCAGGATATCCTCTGTCCAAGCATGCCAATAATAATCACAATCACCACACATTTGTCAACGACTTGCTGCTCACTCCTAGCATTGGTTTACAAAGTAATTAATCATTTTCAGCAGCTATGGGACAAAGTTGCATTACTCACGTTCGGAGGCCATAGTGATGACGGACTCCGTAGTGGCGTGATATTCGTCCTCCTCCATAAACTCATCCTGAAAGGACGCGTCTCCCTGGAAATCGTGATGGTCCAGAAGCTGCTGGAGTGGGGGTGCCTTGGGGAGCAGCTGGTTCACTACCTCCCTACTAATGTTAGGAGCCTGCTTGAGCCGCAGCTTGCTCAGGATCTGAGATTTGATGGTCTCCAGCCTCAGGACTTTACTTTGCTCTCGCCAAACGCATGCGGAACATCCATGAGCGCCCGCTTCTTCATCGAGGAGCGAAAGCCCGTCGTCCGTGGGAGTCTCGCTCGTTGGTGGCAAAAAAAGATTAGGCTCGTCACTCCCAGACAGTCCCAGACAAATATAAACCATCAAACACAGCAAAAAGTTATACCTCGGCATGATGATGACTTGTCAGGCTATATAACTTTCTGCTCGCGGTATCCCTTTCTCTACCCTGTGAAATGTTGCTTGTCACAACCTGTTTCCTTACCTTGCAAAGGTACCAATGATATGCAACTACTCCAATAGAGTCGCCTCTTAAAACGATTTTATTGTAGGACAGCAATAAACCTAGGAAGGTGCGTCCTAGTGGGTTTTCTCTGTACTTAAGCGTATCTATCGATTTGACGCATAACCCGTTTTCATGCTATAGTTGTTTTGGTTGCCTTATCTGATAACAATTAAGTCCATAGGTGCGAATGTTAAGATGTGTCATTGAAAAGTGTGCAAGTACCTCCTAAAAGGGCTCGTTATATATCTCCGCTCCTCCGTGTCGTAATCCGTCTCCATTGGCTAAGATTCCAACAAAAGGCTTTTAGGTCTGTCACCAAGTCAAGAAAAAGAGGGAGCTAGAGGGAGGGAGCAAAGGAGAATGGATTGGAGAGTAGTTTGTCCAGTTTGCATTTTATTACTGTATTGAGATAAGGTTTCAAGTCATTACATGTCATTAGTGGTATGATTTTTTTTCTTTATGTTAAGAAACTAGTGTTGGTAAGCAGTGAATAGAAATTTCAACCACGACTTATCCTCCCCCTTCTCTTCTCTCACGTGTAATATGTCCCTGTTATATATATTGAACAAAAATATAAACACATGTTTCATTAGCTGAAATAAAATATTCCAGAAATGTTTCTTATGCACAAAATTCTTATTTCTCAGAAATGTGGTGCCGATTTGTTTTTACATACCTGTTAGTGAGCATTTCTCCTTTGCCAAGATAATCCATCCACCTGACAGGTGTGGCATATCAACAAGTCGATTAAACTGCATGATTATTGCAGAGGTGCACCTTGTGTTGGGGACAATAAAAGGCCACTCTAAAATGTGCAGTTTTGTCACACAACACAATGCCACATATGTCTCAAGTTTTGAGGGAACGTGCAATTGGCATGCTGACTGCAGGAATGTCCACCAGAGCTGTTGCAAGAGAATTGAATGTTCATGTCTCTACATAAGCCACCTCCAACTTTGTTTTAGAGAATTTGGCAGTATGTCCAACCGGCCTCACAACTGCAGACCATGTGTAACCACGCCAGCCCAGGACCTCCACATACGGTTTCTTCACCTGCCCAATCTCCTGAGACCAGCCATCCGGTAAGCTGATGAAACTGAGGAGTATTTCTGTCTGTAATAAAAGCCCTTTTGTGGGAAAAAAGTTATTCTGATTGGCTGGACCTGGCTCCCCAATGGGTGGGCCTGGCTCCCAAGTGGGTGGGCCTATGCCCTCCCAGGCCCACACATGGCTGGCCCCTGCCCAGTCATGTGAAATCCATAGATTAGGGCATTCATTTCAATTGACTGATTTCCTTGTATGAACTGTAACTCAGTAAAATTGTTGAAATTGTTGCATGTTGCGTTTATATTTTTGTTCAGTAATATTATTTGTAAAATGAGTCAGATGTATGCATAAAATGATACATTGAACCTGGCCTGCCCCCATAGAATTGTGAAACTTTCAAACTTGACTCATGAGTGACAGGTTGTGGTAAATGGCAGTGGGATAGCATCTTTGTAATTTAAGAAGTATTATGTTGACAATAGTGACAATCATTTTGTGTTAGACTACCTCAAGACTTTGAATGCAATGATTTTACATCGAGATGTGCAAATGCAGCATACATTCTAATATAGACTGTCAAACATCTAGGCCCTGATGATAAAAACATGAATTCCATAAAAGAGTGGGATCTGCCAACAAAAGAAAACAATGGAGCAAATGCATCCCATGACATTTTCAATTGCACCTAACACTTTAAATATATCTATATATCCATAGCACTCAAGGATTAACATTCCATGAGGGCACCACAACTTTTTCTAAACATGATTTGAAGCTTTAAATAATCTGTTAACAAAGTATTATATTACATAAAGTCATAAGGGAGTTAGTTATATGCTCTTAGTTTTTTTTAACAGCCTGGGCAAAATCTCTTGTGAAATTATCAATGTTGGTCAGGCAATTTGTGATCTATCACTGACTTAAAAAAAAAAAATTATGAAGATTTGCTCTCATACCTTACCATATTTGTTCAATATGACAGTCTATGATTGTTTCAACCATTATATGCATGGTCAGTGCATTAGTAACAACTGTTAGATTTCAATACAGTAGCTCAATTTGAGTGACAAATGCCTGTTGGTAATGTTTTGTCTTTCTAAACAATATTCCAAACTAGCAATGAAGCCATTAACCAATAAACTAACCACATCGATCAATTAGTCAACCAATCGACCAATCAATCCATATACTCTAGCCATCATTATTTTAAATGAATCCCTTTTATTATTTCTAAAGTCCTCATCTCCTCAATGAACATTAAAGTTATATTGTTACTCAATCCTGGAATACACAATTGATTATTACTACTTTATTGAGGCCTCTACGTATGTAAAGCCAACTACAATGCACTTGTATATGAAGTGCATTACCTCTGCCTGCCATAAATACTTCCAGCTATTACATGCTAAATATTCTGAATCAATGTGATTACTTATTTAGAGATTATCTCTGACTAATTACTAATGGTAAGTATTGTTCCAATTATGGTATTGACTGTCCATCAGTTGAGTAGCCTACCATGTAGTGTACTGCAGAACTAGCTTACTACTGTCATCTACTGGCTGAATATACAGTTACAATTTCAGTTAAACAAGGTAGATTCAGAAGTTAGTAATATTCCATGTGCAAATGTATCCTTGGTAGAGCACATCTACCAGTAGTCTCCATTAGAATTGAAGATTTCTGACACTTTAAAGAAGTCTACAAAATAGCTACTTGGTATGTAATGGTGCCTAGTGGAGCTTGCTTTAATGAATCCTAAAGATATCAACAAGTAATTGATAGGTTAATACTGTGTAATAACCATTTTACCATGTACCTTCTTAGTAAATACATGGTAATTTCTTTATCTTGCGGCCCATTTTTTTCTCAAAATGGTATTTGGTAATGTCAAAATGTGTTTATTGGTTTGCATGTGAAAGTAGTAAAGGAGTCTGCGGGCCACTGTAGTATGTACTTTATATCACACTTTGAAACCACAGACCCTTTCCTTGTTTCTAGATGCCAATTCAGGCATGTGCCAATTGAATCTAGGGTAATCCCATTTTAGAGCAACTGAAATTAGGAAACGGTCGATGGCTATATTTGATGAAAGTTTTGTTATAAAGTATGGATTTCAGCAAACAAAGACAGGCCCGACTTTACACAGGACACACACTGGTACACGGTAAGGGTTTAAGATTTTACAATTTGACAAGTATCGAATGACAGCGAATCGGAGCTCCAGTCCTCCCATATTTTTCGCCGCTCAATTCCCTTGTGCTTGTACGTGGAGAGTTGAGTAACTTGGCCACAAGAGGTATGGATGGACCATAACAGTTTAACAGATGCACTCTCCCTGCAACCACAGTAGGCCTAAACCCTGTTTTGTCTGTTCCCCCTTAATCACTAGGCTACACTAGTGTCAATGAGAGATGCAACACCTGCAATGTGTTTAGCCTTTGCCGAACATGTCCATAGCAGAGCATAGGCAATAAACGAATTACGACTGAATCTTATTTTAGTGCTTTCGAAAGGTGTCGGGACTGTGAGCACATTCATAGAAAATATGAAGCTGTAGGCTTTACTGAGAGTAGGCAGAACTGATGGGATGTAGGATGGAATTACCTATGTCTGTGTGTGTTCCTTTAGTTGTCTTGTGACCCTGTGAAGTCTTAGGCTATTTGTTTTAAACCCTAGCCTCAGCTTTTCTACGCCATCGATCACCAAACATTTATGTCGATATGCCAACGATAAAGGCATAAAGGCTCCGTGTTGCGCTGTTAGCGGTAGGTACACTTGAAGAATCCCTGCGCACTGGGTAGGCAAAGTGTTCCCATTTTGAACCATATCATTTGTCTGGAGAACAAAAACTCCACCTACCTGATGGACCGGGAGATCTGTGGCTAAATTGAGTGTGCCATCTTGCACTACCACGGCCCAGCAAAGTTTAATACTAGCCTACTTGAGATTTCATAATTTAAAAAAACCATGACCAGAGAGAGGCTGTCAAATAATACAGCAACTACACTATTACAAAACACTATTACAAAACATAAAACGCGCTTCTCTCTAATTCCACTGGCGCTGTAACGCCAGCCAAGTGTATCAATAGTATTAGCAGCTCGTCGTGTCTATTTTAATTTCGAGGAGTATTTCACTTTTTCTGGTCATAGGAACAACATTAATTTGTGCCCGAGGTAGATGCTGTGCAAGTTTCGCCATCAGGTGGAGACTGTGTCCCCTCTCTCTGGTCAGAGCAATGACCGTGAGGCGGACCCTCTGCTATTCTTCCTCCCTCTGCTGAGACTAATGCGGTGTTCAAACAACTTGGAAATTGGAAATCTCCGACTACTGATTTCAGTGCGTTCAAGACAACTGCGAACTCTGAAAAAAACGAGATCCTACTGGGAATAATAGTTTTGAACTATACTCGGGAACTCGGGCATCTTTCCAGAGCCCCGACTTTCCGACCTGAAGTTCACTGACGTCATGACCCCCTTCCCAGTTGTCTTGAAAGCACCATGACCATCAGTCCAGTAAAAAAGAAAAAAAAGTTAATTATTTATATCTATGCTCAGCTGTGCCTCACAATTGTTACACCAACTGGTCTATTTTGTTATCAAAGCTTGAGTATTGACATAGGAACACCTATGTGAGAATGCTTTTCATTGACTACAGCTCAGTGTTCAACACCATAGTGCCCACGAAGCTCATTACTAAACACCTCCCTCTGCAACTGGATCCTGGACTTCCTGTCGGGCTGCCCCCAGGTGGTAAGGGTAGGCTACAACACGTCTGCCACGCTGATCCTCAACACTGGGGCCCGTCAGGGGTGTGTACTTAGTCCCCTCCTGTACTCTCTGTTCACCCACGACTGCGTGGCCAAACACGACTCCCAACACCATCATTAAGTTTGCTGACGACACAACAGTGGTAGGCCTGATCACCGACAACGATGAGACAGCCTATAGGGAGGAGGTCAGAGACCTGGCAGTGTGGTGCCAAGACAACAACCTCTCCCTCAATGTGAGCAAGACAAAGGAGCTTATAGTGGACTACAGGAAAAGGCGGGCCGAACAGGCCCCCATTAACATCGACGGGGCTGTAGTGGAGCGGGTCGAGAGTTTCAAGTTCCTTGGTGTCCACATCACAATACCACATATGTCTCAAGTTTTGAGGGACCGTGCAATTGGCATGCTGACTGCAGGAATGTCAACCAGAGCGGTTGCAAGATAATTGAATGTTCATTTCTCTACATAAGCCACCTCCAACTTTGTTTTAGAGAATTTGGCAGTATGTCCAACCGGCCTCACAACCGCAGACCATGTGTAACCACGCCAGCCCAGGACCTCCACATGCGGCTTCTTCACCTGTCCAATCTCCTGAGACCAGCCACCCGGACAGCTGATGAAACTGAGGAGTATTTCTGTCTGTAATAAAGCCCTTTTGTGGGAATTTTTTTTATTCTGATTGGCTGGGCCTGGCTCCCCAATGGGTGGGCCTGGCTCCCAAGTGGGTGGGCCTATGCCCTCCCAGGCCCACACATGGCTGTGCCCCTGCCCAGTCATGTGAAATCCATAGATTAGGGCCTAATGAATTTATTTCAATTGACTGATTTCCTATTATGTTGAAAATAGTGACACTCATTTTGTGTTATCATGGTCCAAACACACCAAGACAGTTGTTAAGAGGGTACCCCCTGTATATAGCTTCATTATTGTTATTTGATTGTGTTAGTTTTTATAGTTTTTTTATTTTGTTAATATTTTATTAACTCTTTCTCGAATTGCACTGTTGGTTAATGGCTTGTAAGTAAGCATTTCACGGTAAGGTCTACACTTGTTGTATTCGGCGCATGTGACAAATAAAGTTTGATTTTATAATATGGTCTGAGGAGAAGAATATTTGCAAGCCAGGCATAAAGCCAATATGCTGTGATAATGTATTAGGCCTACTGCACAAACCTCATTCCTACAGAACTGTTTTGATTAGGTTACTGTTACATGTTCATGTTTGAGCGGTAGATATCGGCTTGCTTTTTGACTGCGAAAGTTATCTTGACTCAGAAAACGTTCAACCCTAAAGGCAACACAGAGACAAACAGGTTCCGCCCACGTTACAGTTTTGTTAACCTTCCCCCACAATCAGGGAGCCAGTTCATTCTGTCGCGATATCTTCATCCACACCACACAAAACATTACTCGGGTGTGTTGACTGCCCTCATTTAATCTAGTTTTTTTAAGAACAGTATTCATATTTTTTTGCGTATCGTAGGCTACTAGAAAAATGCATTCCGGGGCATTGGAAAGAGCTGGGTCACCGAGGAAAAGGACGCTTTCTCGGGGAGTGAGCGAGGATGAGTCACTTCGCAACATTATCAAGGAGGTGAGCGTCGAGAAATCACGTCGTCTTTGTTTAATACGACATTTACATGAGGCATATAGTCTATTTTCTCAATTATCTATTTTTATTGAGTAATTTGAGATTGTAGCATATCCTACTAACATTTACATTTAGCCAGCTTAGCCTTGGCAACATTACTAGTGGTTACAGTCGAGAAGATTCATCCTCTTACAGTAAGCCACTGCCTGTTTATATTTCTAGGAGTTTGTTTACTTTGTGGTTTTTAACCCTTCTGTGTACCCTACTGCTCATTTTCATTTCGACTCTCATCCCAGTGTTACTATAGCATGTGGTGTTAAATTGAATACGGTTACGTGCACACGTAATGTGATTATTGTGGATTGTCCGATACATATAATAGTTCACTTAAAACGTTTATAAACGATAAATATGGTTTGCAAGAAGAATCATTTTCCTCATAATCCTGTTTAGTCTACATGGACATCTGAAATCAGGCTACCTTATGGCACATTGATAAATGCAGACTAGGTCGGTGTACCGGGGCTCGAAATGCGGTAGTCCGGCCCTGATTGTAACCAAACTATGGACATCTGAATAGCCTTATGTTTAGCTTGCTACTTAAACGCCAGAGAAAAATGGTTTATTCTCCTAATCTCTGTCTAGTGTCTACCCCATTAGGGCACAAGTAAAAAAACAAGTATGGCTGCTTTCTTACAGCGTGCATAGAATAGGGACGACACATTGCATGACTAATGTAGTTAGAATTCAGTCATCAGTAGTTCATCATACGTTTCTTTAATTATTTTCTTATTGGTAGACCTACCAGAACTGGACCTAGAGGTTTGCCTAAAATCCATGTTTCTATCCATATGCTGTATGAATGAATATAAATTGTGTTGACATGTAGCCTAGGCTATTAAACAGTAGCAATAGCCCACTCATTTGATAGAGCATCACTCATGAATCCATCTGTAAAACAATCCTCCCGCATCATTATCTAGCCTTAACCCTAAATATATGTAACTATGTGATAACATGTAGGCTAATTTTCAATAGCAGGACACTCATTCGATTGAGCATCACTGGAGACCTCATACCTATCTGTAAAATAAGCATCCGGCATCATATAGCCTGCTCTTCACTTTGTTTAAAAGGCTTGGGGATGGTATAGATTTTATTGATGGGCCTGCTAAATCATCTTAACATATACCAGCTGACTATTGGATGTAAACAGTTATTCCCACACGCTTTTGTAAACATATACAATCCCGAAATCAGCTGTAACTGTCAATATTGAAACGATTTGAGTGAACCCTGATAAAGAAACACATGTATGGTGAAATTGCGTCCAGACTCGGTAGACTCCTCTTCACCACTCTATAATATCAATTCACGCTCCTCAAATATGATTAATTCGTTTCTCTAGCTCCTGATATCAGTGCATAAAGTCTCCTAAATTAGCCTAGTGCGCCCAGCTGCGTACTAGGGCGGAGCTCGTGTTCCCTGGCTAAACAAGCTGGCTAGCTGAACTATGCTAGTTTGTCCTTATTTCCAAACTTCATAAATACTGCAGCCTCAACAACTTTGCTAGTTATACAATCATGTTACTAAGAAACGTGAAAATTATATCTCATTTTATTTTGTTGAATAGTCATGATTGGTTCGAGATATTTGGCATATGACGACGGTGGCGAAGGATATCTGCTAGTTAACGCGGATCGAAGTTCAGTTGAGATCAATTAGTGTAAATTACCGGACGTTTCTGACTGGTCTTGGAACTGTGACAACAGGCATCCTCTCCCCTTGGCTCGACTGGATATCTAGTGATTTTGCCAACACAGCCAGATATGTACACAGTCCTGTACCCTTAACCTTTTTAAACTGACTACCGTATTTGGTGATTAATTCAGACATTGTTAGTATAATGAGCAATGCAGGAATGTCACAATTTAACTGTCACGAGAAAATAGCAACTCTACAACGCGCCAATTGCTACAATGATTGACTATTTTACTTCCTGGCACGAAGGGTCGTCGGAGCTTCTCCTCGCCACTCTATTATGGCTCTGCCTGAGATGTATTTTTGTTCCTTTGTCAGACGGAGAGTTCGACCAGGCGTCTGACGCACAGTGACAGCAGAGGGGGGACCCTCAAGAGGAGAAGTGGGAGTCAGGTATAATAAGTGTAATGGATGAAGGGCAATTCCATGCTAACAGAATGATGCAGACTCAAGTTTTCACATTTAGATGTATGCCAAACAAAAACCATTGATTGCAAAGTTAAACAAGCCGTACAAATCTATACAAAAGGAGTACACTGAACATAAATATAAACTCAACATGTCAAGTGTTGCATTCATGAGCTGAAATAAAAGATCCCAGAAATATTCCATGTGCACATAACGCTTATTTCTCAGAAATTGTGTGCACAAATTTGATTACATCCCTGTTAGTGAGCATTTCTCCTTTGCAAAGATAATCCATCCAACAGACAGGTGTGGCATATCAAGAAGCTGATTTAACAGCATGATCATTACACAGGTGCACCTTGTGCTGGGAACAATAGAAGGCCGCTCTAAAATGTGCAGTTGTCACACAACACAATGCCACAGATGTCTCAAGTTTTGAGGGAGCGTGCAATTGGCATACTGATTGAAGGAATGCCCATGAAATTTGTTGATCAACTTTGCTAGATAATTGAATGTTCATAAGCCCCCTCCAACGTTGTTTTAGACATTTTGTCAGTACGTCCAATCAGCCTTACAACCGCAGACTACGTGTATAGCGTTGTGTGGGTGAGGGGTTTTCTGATGTCAATGTTGAACAGAGTGCCCCATGGTGAAGTTGTGGTTATGGTATGGGCAAGCATAAGCAACCGACAACAAACACAATTGTATTTTATCGATTGTAATACCGTGACGAGATCCTGAGGTCCATTGTCATGCCATTCATCCCCCATCATCCCCTCATGTTTCAGCATGATCATGCACAGCTCCATTTCACTGTATACCTGTTGTATTCGGAGCACGTGACAAATCAACTTTGATTTGATGTCGCAAGGATCTGTACATGTCCCAGTTCTTCCATGGCCTGCATACTCACCAGACATGTCACCCATTGAGAATGTTTGGGATGCTCTGGATCGACGTGTACAACAGCGTGGACCAGTTCCCACAAATATCCGGCAACTTCGCACAGACCTTGAAGAGGAGTGGGACAACATTCCACAGGCCACAATCAACAGCCTGATGAACTCTATGCGAAGGAGATGTGTTGCGCTGCATGAGGCAAATAGTGGTCACACCAGATACTGAGGGGTTTTCTGATCCATGCCCCTACCTTTTAAAGCTATCTGTGACCAACTGATGCATATCTGCATTCTCAGTCATGTGAAATCCATTACATTAGGGTCAAACATTTTTTTTTTCAATTGACTGATTTGGCATGGGTTCTCAGATCCTCAAACAGTTCTACAGCTGCACCATCAAGAGCATCCTAACTGGTTGCAACTGCTCGGCCTCAGATCGCATAGGCACTACAGAGGGTAGTGCGTACGGCCCAGTACATCAATGGGGCCAAGCTTCCTGCCATCCAGGACCTCTATACCAGGCAGTGTCAGAGGAAGGCCCTAAAAATTGTCAAAGACTCCAGCCACCCTAGTCAGACTCTTCTCTCTGCTACTGCATGGCAAGTGGTACCGGAGCCAAGTCTAGGTCCAAGAGGCTTCTTAACATTTTCTTCCCTCAAGCCATAAGACTAATTTCAACTACTTCTCAACGTCCATGGACCGGTGTCGGTCGGTGCTCATTGGGTGAGTTCGCTGGTTACAGTAAATGGAAAGAGAGGGGCCTCATGGGTAGGTGTCAGTGAGAGGTGACATTAACAGGAGAGTAGTGGTGCCTGGAGAATTTAATTAACATTTTTTAAATGTAACCTTTTATTTAACTAGGCAAGTCAGTTAAGAACAAATTCTTATTTACAATGACGGCCTACCCCAGCCAAACCTGGACGATGCTGGGCCAATTGTGCGCCGTCCTATGGGACTCCCAATCACGGCCGGATGTGATACAGCCTGGAACCGAACCAGTGAATGTAGTGACGTCTCTTGCGCCGAGATACAGTGTCTTAGAACACTGGGTAGCTTTCATTTGACACTAAATTTGATGTGCTCCTATGAACTTCACATGTTGGTGCTCATGGATCCTTTTACATGGAAATGGCCTGAAGTTACTGGCATAATTAGGTTTGCGGCCCAAATGCCACCCTATTCCCCATAGGGCTCTGGTCAAAAGTAGTGCACTATATAGGGAATAGGGTGCCATTTCGGACACTGGCCTACTATGGTCTGTCATTTTAAACATGATTACTTCTGATTCTATCACTGTTATTAAATGTACAGAGTATACTCAAACTTCTCATATATTACTTGTTGATGAGTCTTGTTTACCTTTGTCTTGGTCATTTCAGCAGTCTGTGGAAGATCAGGAACTGATGGAACTCCCTGAGATGGTGATTATCCGCACAAGCTGTTTTAATTATGTTTTGCAGGATAACTTTTTCATATTTTAGCAGTATAACCAGTTCTACTGGATGTCAAATTAGACATTCTCACAGCCTGTGCTGCATATTCAAAGGGTGCACACTCTTTATGAAGCTAACACCAAATAGCCCAGAAATATATTAGAAATAACTTTGCTCCAGTTCGATTATGTGTTGTAATGCCAGTAACTCTACCATATAAAGAAGACAACCCTGGTATGACGCAGATAAGGACGACCATGGGCCAGAAATAGCGATCAGAGCAATGACATCATTATCCAACAGCTGATGAGTAAATCACATGTTAATTAAACCACTGTTGTTGCTAGTGTGATTAGATGAAGCTGCACACTGTCATGCCTAATGTATATTGTTTGTCTGAGATCCAAATGGTACCCTATTCACTTTTGTCAAAAGTAGTACACTATAAAGGGAATAGGATGCCATTTGGTACAGATCATTTTTCTCTTAGCCATATGAAGCTGATATGCCTGTGTATACATCAATCAAGCTGCCCACTGATGACTAATGAATACATCTCTCATGCAGAATGACCTGCAGGCGAGCTACGACGATGTGTTGCAAGAGCTGCGTGGGCTGGAGCTGCAGCGGGAGACTCTGTTGTTCCAGGTGGACGTTCTGCAGGACGCCCTGGAGGGGGCCGAGGAGATGCTGGCTGAGGCCCAGAGAGAGGCCAGCCACGCCACCATGGTACACCTAGTCATACACACTAGATGCTTCCCAAATGGCACCCTGTTCCCTACATAGTTTACTACTTTTGACCAGCGCCTATAGTGAGAGTGCACTATATAGTGAATAGGGTGCCATTTAGGACGCACTCACTCCTTTCTAGCCATGAATCCGCTAAAGCCACATTCCGAGAGGCTTAAGGGTGGGGTCATCGCTCTAAAAATAGCTGATAGACAAATTTATTGAGGAATGTTTTTCCTTGCAGTAACTGTGATATGTGGTTGTCTTACCAACCTTTAGCAGAATGTACTGACTGTATGTTTCTCTGGATAAATTGCCAAAATGGAATGTACATGTAATATACAGTGCCTTCGGAAAGTATTCAGACCCCTTGTATTTTTCCACATTTTGTTACGTTACAACCTTATTCAAAAATGTATAAAAGTTTTTTTACTTCATCAATCTACGCACAATACTCCATAATGACAAGGAAAAAGTGTTTTTTTAAATACATTTTTGCTCATTTTATAAAAAACAAAATTATGAAATCACATTTACGTACACTACCATTCACAAGTTTGGGTTCACATAGAAATGTCCTTGTTTTTTAAAGAAAAGCTAAAGAGATCTTTAGTTTCCTGGCAATTTGTCGCATGGAATAGACTTAATTTCTCAGGACAAGAATAGACTGACGAGTTTCAGAAGAAAGTTCTTTGTTTCTGACCATTTTGACTCTGTAATCGAACCCACAAATGCTGATGCTCCAGATACTCAACTAGTCTAAAGAAGGCCAGTTTTATTGCTTCTTTAATCAGAACAACAGTTTTCAGCTGTGCTAACATAATTGTAAAAGGTTTTTCTAATGATCAATTAGCCTTTTAAAATGACTTGGATTAGCTAACACAACATGCCATTGGAACACAGGAGTGATGGTTGCTGATAATGGGCCTCCAAATGCCTATGTAGATATTCCGTTAAAAATCAGCCATTTCCAGCTACAATGGTAATTTCTAACATTAACAATGTCTACACTGTATTTCTGATGAATTTCATGTTATTTTAATGAACAAAAATGTGCTTTTCCTTAAAAAACAAGGTATTTCTAAGTGACCCCAAACTTTTTAACGGTAGTTTAAGTATTCAGACCCTTTACTCAGTACTTTGTTGAAGCACCTTTTTGCGGCCATTACAGGCTAAAGTCTTCTTGGGTATGATGTCACGAGCTTGGCACACCTGTATTTGAGGAGTTTCTCCCATTCTTCTCTGCAGATCCTCATAAGCTCTGCCAGGTTGGATGAGGAGTGTTGCTGCACAGCTATTTTTAGGTCTCTACAAGATGTTCGGGTTCAAGTCCGGGGTCTGGCTGGGCCACTCAAGGACATTCAGAGACTTGTCCCAAAGCCACTCCTGTGTTATCCTGGCTAGGTGCTCAGGGTCGTTGTCCTGTTGGAATGTGAACCTTTGCCCCAGTCTGAGGTCCTGAACCAGGTTTTCATCAAGGATCTCTCTGTACTTTTGCCCTGTTCACCTTTCCCTCGATCCTGACTAGTCTCCCAGTCCATGCCGCTGAACAATATCCCCACAGCATGATGCTGACACCTCCATGCTTCACCGTATGGATGGTGCCAGGTTTTCAGACGCTTGGCATTCAGGCCATAGAGTTCAATCTTGGTTTCATCAGACCAGAGAATCTTGTTTCTCATTGTCTGAGAGTCTTTAGGTGCCTTTGTTAAACTCCAAGCAGGCTGTCATGTGCCTTTTACTGAAGAGTGGCTTCCATCTGGCCACTACCATAAAGGCCTGATTGGTAGAGTGCTGCAAAAATGGTTGTTCTTCTGAAAGGTTCTCCCATCTCCACAGAGGAACTCTAGAGCTCTGTCAGAGTGACCATCAGGTTCTTGGTTACCTCCCTGACTAAGGCCCTTCTCCCCCGATTGCTCAGTTTGGCCAGGCGGCCAGCTCTAGGTTAGAGTCTTGGTGGTTCCAAACTTCTACCTTTTAAGAATGATAGATGCCACTGTGTTCTTGGGGACCTTCAAAGCAGCAAACATTTTTTGGTACCCTTCCAGATCTGTGCCTCGACACAATCCTGACCTGGAGCTCTACGGAACAATTCTTTCGACCTCCTGGCTTGTTTTTCTTTTCTCTGACATGCACTGTCAACTGTGGGACCTTATATATAGACAGGTGTGTGCCTTTCCAAATCATGTCCAATCAATTTAATTTACCACAGGTGGACTCCAAGTTGTAGAAACATCTCAAGAATGATCAATGGAAACAGGATGCACCTCGCCTCAATTTCGAGTCTCATAGCAAAGGGTCTGAATACTTATGTAAATAAGGTATTTCTGTTTTTTATTTGTAATTCATTTGCAGCAATTTTGAAAAACCTGTTTTTTATTTGTCATTATGGGGTATTGTGTGTAGATTGCCTAGGGTTTGTATTTATATAATACATTTTAGAATAAGGCTGTAACAACAAAGTGCGGAAAAAGTCAAGGGGTCTGAATACTTTCTGAAGGCACTGTACATGTAAAAAGGTCCTCGTGGAGCAACGCAATGCTCCAGTAGGAATGTCCAATTTCCTGTGTACCAACTGTGGGTCCCAACACACCGTTTTAAGAACCAACACTCTAAAACACTTAACTACCCTCTGCTGAATTGATCTAAAGGGTCATAAATGGACTGACGCTGCTAATGTGTCTCTCTGCACTTGTAGGAGGTGGAGCGAGAGAGAGAGGCGAAGAGGAAGCTGGAGGACATCGTCAGTTCTCTGATGCAGGAGGTGGAGAGGCTAAAAGAGGT